>NW_005842039.1:2622402-2641943 GCF_000455745.1 Alligator sinensis | reverse complement strand
TCTTTCCCTGGATTAAACACATACAAGTAATTCTACCGAGTGGTGATCTCTTACTACATATAACTACACTGGTGCCTATATTCCTCTCGTGATGTAGTTCTCTTCTGAATTATTTTTATTCACCAATTAACACAGCGGATTATGTAATGACTTATTTCAGGATAAATTGGAAGATTACTTGTGTTGTTATAGTGTTTGGATAAGAGAGTGTCAACTACAAACAGCTTGGACAAAAGAGAAAGTTTTACTCAGACATTTTCTTTACCTGGGAAATATTCTTTTTGAAGAACAGTAGTAAGTGAACAACAAGAACTTTCTGTTTTATCTTTTTTTCTTCTCTCAAGCCTTCAAGCAGTTTCTTCTATAAGACTTCAAGTAAACTCATACAGGCATTTGGAGAAAAAACAAGATGAGAGTGGAGGATGAGTTGGGAAATAATAACGTAGCATTTTTGTATCTTTCATTCCTGAAAAAATCTCTTCTCCTAATAGACAGCAATAATAGCATCGTAGATAAAAACATAGAGGTTGGAGCTGAAGTGTATCTTATTTTCAAACAGCCAGGACTTTGAGAAGAGTGAAACCAGCAACTGTACCTGTAGTAGTTACTATGGTCCACTAAAGTCTATAACAGTTAACATGGCCTTACAGTGGTCTTTTGGGAGAGACACTGTCCATCAGTTTCCCCAGTATGGGCAGGTGGCAGAATCTGAGCTGTCCAAATGAAGACACCTTCATTCATTGGTCTACAGCAGCTGGGACATGTGTAACACATTTAGAATGCACAACATGAACATACTTAACATGGGAAGCTGAGAAAGGACGCATGCCATTATTCTTCATGGAAATAAATTGGGTTCAAATATTTCATAAGAAAAGGGTGATCTGAACTAAGAAGATGCTACGCAATGGAGAGAGCTTGTTTGCAATAGCATTTCTGTGAGGGTGCCCCTGTGGCCTATCATAACTTATCATGAACGGATTCATTTAGGATACCTTTGAAAATGCCCTTTTGTCCTTTGCTATAGTTGCCAGACAGTGTAATGTAGTGCTAGTGACCATGAAGAAATCCTGATATTGCTGAAACTTTGGACACTACTGTTGGAGTGCATATTACAGGCTTGAGGGAAATGGAGCAGATGCCTGGAAAAGATTGTTCATCTGAAGATGAATTTGCTGTGCCATTAAATTAATGGCTGTGAATGGTGCTTAGGAGTTGAATGAAGATAGATTTATTTCACTTTGATTTAATGTTTTCATGAGTCTGAATGAGCCAGTGCAAATGTGAGCATTCCCAGTGAGACTGTCCCAGTGACAGAGTTTTGCTGGAGGTGGAACCGTAAGCCTGATCCAAAACCCACTAAAACCAATGGAATAATTTTTATTGACTTTTATGGGTTTGGGTTCAGAATTATTTTGCCAGCTATAATGAGATGAGTGTGTGTGGACAGTCAGTGGTAACAAGGAGGTATCTCAAGCAGTGTGGCTTTGCCTCAGCCATCACAGGCAGTAACTGCAGAGAGAGAGAGAGTGGAGCAGACTGGCAGTGATAGGGAAAATGAAAGCCAGGAAATGAAAGTAAATTTCAAATAATATTTTCAACTATAAATAATAATGAGAGTAAAATGAAAATAAAGGTCCAGATTTGTGACCCAGCCGCCAACCATTTTCTGCTAGCTTTAGGCTACTGTTTACTATGCCACGGTCCCATTTGGCCCTTGGCTTGTCAAGGTTTGGCCGAAACAGCAAACTTTCTTTACCAAGACACACCCAGTGTAAAATCCACGCAGCAGGGAACTCACATCAACATAAAATGGGAAGAGGGGTAGTTAAACAGCAAAGAGAATGAAGAGGAAAAGATAGCAAATTTATAAAAGGTTAAAGCCTCTGGAAAATAAAAATAAGAGGCGAACAAGCAGTAAACACAAAAAGCAGCAGAAGAAATATGGACAAATAGCAGATAACAGGAGAACAAAATAACTCTTGACACTGCTAAAAATACAGGACACTTCAAAGGAAACAGAAAGAGTGAAAGATAGCTGAAGAGCAAGTGGAACAAGACTCAAAAAGGACAAGACGGGGTTGAGCCAAGCCATAGAGATGTTGCCATTGCTCATATATTAATTTAGAGTTGTTAAGGTCTTCTGTGTTGCACTCAGCAGATACATGAATGCTTGGATGGGGTTTTAGTGGTTATATATGGTTCTATCTTTCTAACTTCTCCTTCTTTCTCTTTCATTTGATGACATTCTCTATAGTCAGATAATATGAAACTTTTTTTTTTTTTACCACAGACCATTGAGTACAAAACAACAATAAAAGTAGAGCGTCACTAAGTCATTTTAACTGAGTGTGTGGGCACAAATGACTAGATCTTGTCAGTTTTGTACAAGAATATTTAGCTGGCCTGGAACCAAGATGAAAAATGGAGTGAACTGGGTTGGTGTTGTGTGGGCATAAGGTGTGTGTGTGTGTGTATACACACACACACACACACACTATATATATATATATATATATAAAATATTTGACCTCTCTAGGAGCCTGTAATGATTTTCCTTCAGCTGCAGCTAGAAAAATAGGCCTTGAGATTGAATTATTTCTTGAGGAAGGCAAGCTGCTGTTTTTAGACTCCTCCTTTCCTCTCTTGCCCCCATCTAGTTTATGGGTTTATTCTACAACTTGTCAAATGGTAAAAAGAAGAACAGAACAAAAACTTCACAAATATGTTTTACAATCAGAAGTGCTGATGTAGCCCAGCTTGTTATGGTCCATAGGGACATTGCACTAATTTGTAATCTGGCTAAGTGTCTATGTAAATACTTGTCAATCCCAAGATGTTCACTAATTTAAATAAGTCAGATGTAAATGTTATCTTTTGCTATTTGTTCTCTGTTAAGCCCTTATTCTAAATATCTTACTTATTTGGATCCCAGTGCAGGCCCACACTGAAATACATACTTTGATTTGATTTAAGGACATAAATAAGTGCTATCCTCAGCAAGAAGGCTTTTTTGAATCAAAGCTTTAGTCAGTTGACAGAAAGAGTACTAAGTGACAAATGGAAATGGATCAAGCATACAGCATAAATAGTAATTAGTCAAAAAATAATCACAAATAACCTCTAGTATAAAATTTTACATATTCAAATTTATTTTTCAAACAGTTGTGTTTAATGGTTACATTAAAAATAGGTTGTATTGCAAATGATTCAATAACAGAGAAGGAACTAAGGCTCCAGTTCTTCAAGCATGTACACATGATTAACTATACCATGGGATTAGTTTTATTGAAGGCATAGAGAATATATGCATGTAAAGTTAGATGCACACAAAAATATTTGCAGGATCTGAGACTAAATGTATCATGAGTAATTCTAGTCTGGTATACTAATTTCCTGCTTTGCCTATATCAAAAGACAAAGTGTTACCAGCCGTATGTTCAGGTATACTCCAAAGGGAGGCCAATCCATTCAAAATAACTAAACTTTAATTTAATTTGCCAAAATATCAAGTCTTTTTCTCAGGACATAAATCATCAGAAACAAATACATTTCCTCTCTGAAATTGTAATTTCAAAGCTGTATCTGCCTTTACTTCCCTCTGCCCCCTCCTTCCTCTAACAGCACTAGAGTTGAACAGATTTTGATGGCAGCAGAACAAATCTGCAGAAAATGTGGAAGTTTCCTGGAAAACCTGAAAAAAAAGAAAGTTCTGGTGTTTGGAACATATTTTTTTCAATTTTTGTGCCTTTGTTTTCCTAATATAGTTTCTTTTATTTATTTATTTATTTATTTATTACAGGAAAGCATACATTTTCCTTGAAAACTTCCATTCCGTAAGAACAGTTTTCCACTGAAAAAAATGCTGCCAATTTTCTGACCGCTTAAGAAATAACCTGCCCAAGTCTCTGGTCTTCATTTAGCATCTATTGCTATTCAATTACAGCTGGAAACAATTTCCTAGCTGTTTAATTTTTTACCTCATTTACCTATTCTGTATTGCCTAACTGTCAGGCATTTTAAGAGAGTTTATCTGAAAGAAGCTGCAGTTCTATTGCCATACAGTATTTTCATTAATTAAGTACAAAAGTTATTATATAAAGCACATAATTCTTAATAGCTGTGATACATAAAGAGTCATTATAATGAATGGAAATGGGAAAGAATGAGCCAGACCATTTATAAAGTGAATTTGCAATTTAAATTGAAATGGGAAAATCCTTGCAAATTATATAGTAACTCCCACTGTTACAAGTGAATGAGGAAGTGAAAAGAGGGGTGATTAAGAAACAGGAAGAAACACTGAAAAAACAGGAAGAAACCTGTTCTAGACTATAGTTGGAGAACATCAACACTGCCTCATTTGATAAATGTAAGTTAAATTGCTACTTCATTTCCCAAGTATGTGTGGAAGGCAGCAACACAGCTCAGTCACTCTTGAGTATAACAAGCCTGGTACATTCCTTTGACTTCTAAAATTACAGTGCTTTTTAATCCTAGAGCAGTCTATTAAAACAATTAACCATTCAAGGGTACATTATATGAAAGCAATAACGTGTCACTGAAATATAGCAGAAAAACATGTTGCTTTTCTTGAATGGTTATTCTAAGGTTTGGAATAAACATAGCAGTATTTTCTTCTGAAAGGATAGCTGAGAGCTCGTAATGGCTGGGTTTAATTAGGGTAATGGGGGCAGAACTTCACTTGGTGTAAATCGGTAAAGCTCATTTAACTTCAGGGTAGCTGCACTAATTCATATTAACTGAGCACTTGACTCATATTCTTCATTATTACTTTGCATATTCATTTGAACCCAAGGAACTGGGTGGAAATTTTCATATGTACATAACATATATATGTGCATGCATTGTGTTTGCTGTTTTTAAAACAGCATCAGCAACAAAGCAGTAGCAACTTCAATTGCCATGTCATTTGCAACCTTCTTCCACATCATTATAAAATACAGGAAGGAAATTAGACCTTCATAATCTCTCCAGTGCATGGAGAGAATTCCTTTTATTTGGCAGAAAGCCCCCTCTACCCAATTAAAGGGTCCAATTCTGCAGTCCTTTAATAAATTGCCATTATTCATGTGATTATCCCGCTGACAAGAGTGGGGCTGAGTGACAGTTGTGAGATCCCAACTACAAGAGAAAACCACCTGCTGTGATTAGTGCTAAGGATACTGAGGATGCATTGAAGATGGTTAGCAATGCATAGAAATAAGAAAAAAATCATTTCTTATTTAGAAGGTGTGATGAGTACATGCCTCTGAACCAAGCTGCCAGTTATATGACAAGTGCTACTACACCTACCATGAAATGTAACTCAGCAGTGTTCTGTGAAGACTAAGTACTGCAAATTGTAATGAAATGGTATTCACTGGGTTCACATGTGGATACTATACTGGTGCTACAAGAAACAAGTCTAGCAATTATTATTTATTATTAATATAGGGCGAGCAATGTGATAGGTGCCTTACAGGCAGGTATAAAAGCCATAAAAAGTCTCTGTCCCAGAAAGATTCCAAACTAGAGGCTAAATCGTGTTTTTTCTTCTTAGTCCAGTGTAAAGGGAAAAGAATTGGAATTCAAAAGGCCGTAATTCATTCCCCGTTCCTTTCTTGCTTCAGACCATGGGGAAAGGATAGTCATCTGTTAAATGTATTGCTGTTTTTTTGAGGTTTGGGACTTTCAAAAAAAAAGTCAACATTTTTCAAATGTCAAAAAAAAAATTTGAAAAATTGGGAGAGTGACTTTTTAAGACACAAATTGAGTTGTTGATGAAAACATTCATGAAGAATTAAAACCCTGGGAAGTTTTGGCTAGTCTGAGGTTTAATGTGATGGAGTCCAAATCTGATACAAATACAGTGTTCCGTTTCCATGGAGGGCACTACCCTGCATAATGTGCTGTAGGGCTTTGCTTTAGCATTGTAGATTACTATGATCTTTTATGATTACATTCCTCTGTGGGATGTGGAGACATCTTCACCATCCCCCTGCACTTCCTCTCTTTCTTCACCATAAAGTAATAATAAAGATACACAGAGATATAAGATGACGTTTCACCTACAATTGTAAGAATCCATAAACAATAAACAGACGAAGAGGTAGGAGATTTATAGAAAAGGGAAAGCCTGTTTTTATTTCAAGCTGAGCCCTGAATCAGTCAGGAGATGAAAAAATAAAAATGGCTTGTGACAGGCAATAACCTGTTTCAATGGCAAAATGGCCCTCGTAATGAAGCTGCAATCACTCTTCTGATCTCCTGTGGTCTCACATCTTTCTTTTTCTTCTTGAAGAACTGGCACTTCCAATCTAATCTAACTCGCTTGATTTGGGCTCTGCTTTATCCTGACTGCCCTGTCTATTGTATGTTTTGTCGGAAAACTCAAGGGTAACACTGCACAGATGTATAAGGGGAGGTACTAGGGATGGAGGTCAAGGAAGAGTCCCAGGGATCAATCCAGGCTGAAGGGTGGTGTTTTTGTGTTGTGGTTTTTTTTCCATTTATAGACATTGCTCCCTGGAAAACCTGTCTCCATTTCACCTGACACTGGGAACCACAGAGAAAGCTCTTTGAAGGACAGTCTTGTTGTGAGAGCAGGACATTGGACTGAAAGTCAGGTTAACTGCATTCTAGTCCTGGTGCTGACATTACTAACTGAGCACAACTAACTCATCTTTTTCTGTGGCTCTTGCTAAGCTGGTGGTTGTGATGCCACTCATTTGTGTAGGAATACTGAATTAAAGATGGGAAAGAAGTATGAGACAACTAAAAGGAAATCACTGTATTGGTGAATTCCTCTTTCTCATAGGACTTCTTTAATTCACCCCCAGGTTAAAACTTAAATCCATTCTTTTTCTTTTTGTAGATAAAAGACATCCTGAATTATGTATGAATTATATTATATTTTTAGCCATTCAGTTACAAATGAGGGACACATTTAGATGATATATAAAACTATAGGAACTATCACTTTGGAAAAGCCCATTGCTTCCCTTTATGCAATAAGTTGACATTCATCATTGGTTTTATCTCCTGGTTTATAGAAAGACAAAAATCCCCCATGATGCACTGAGCCAATCAGGCAGTGCTCTTTTATAAGTGGAAAGCTTTTTCTTTGAGACTTCATTTGTGGATCAACTTATAACCTACAGTCTGAGAATTGAGAGCCATTGTAATTGTAAGCCTAGAGTGCTAGTATAACCAGAGTGCTAATATAACTTGAAATATTCCCTAGGCTTGCTGTTTTTATTTGTGGCACCATCTGATGCCTCTTAAAAATGCATTACTCTATCTCAGTGACTGTTGATAGTCTTTAATTCCACTGGCTGAAAGTCACTGAATTGAATCTCTATTTAAATTTTTAAACATTCTCCTCATTTTAAGTGCGTGTGCATACTGGCTGTGGATATTTAGGAGGGAAAGTGTTAGCAGGCAGGATGTATGAAAATGCCAAGGAAAGGAAGATTTTTGGCATCCTCACTTATTCCAAGTAGCATCTTTGCAAGCACCTTGAGCCAGGTTAATACCTTACTTCATACTGAGAAGTGCTTTACTTAAGAAATATCCCATGTGACACTACATCTAGACTAATTTATTACTCTGAGTAAGGGGGTCAGTATATAACCCAGAATGAGCAGCAATGAGGAGAGTGGAGAAGAGGTAAAAAGGGAGAACTACTTGAATAACAGAAATACCCCATGACTAGAGATACTTTGACTATATTCCAGCTCTAGAACATGCAAGGAAGGTATCAGGTGAGTGGCCTGATACAGAAACAAGGAAAGGGAATTGCCCCTATACCTGGCACTGGATCATATATATATACACATATATATACTCCTGCAGAACCATGTAATCTATTGCCCCCTACAGACAGTTTTTCCTGGGAGAAACCAAAAGTGCACAAATATTCAGGTTTTTTCTCCCAGGATGAAAATGGAAGAATGAATGTCTGTACATGTTGTGGCTTCTCTCAGAAGGGAACATTGTTCTCCAGCATTCCCCTGGGCTCCTCCCCGCACAACTTGAGAAGACAGTATGTCACTCACTGGACCCTGGTGCTCTAGCAAGGAGCAGCACATGCCCCCTTCACAATCCCCACATTGTGCTACGGGGAAACACAGGCTGACCATCAACAGTGTGTGTCAGCCAATCAGGACTGCTTGATGCACTACTGCCTTCTCTTGCCAGGCAGACTAAGGGAGCCTCCAAGAGCATGCTGAGATGTGTGCACAGCTTGTTATTTCTTTAGGATTTGATTTATTCCTGTGCTGATGCTGGGATGAAGGGGATACAATGCATCCATTGGCTCATGCTGAGGCAGCTGAGCAAGCTAGCCAAATTGCAGCCCTATTGTAATGGCCTACCAATCTCTGGGCATAAGAACATGCCAGCCAGCCCAGTCCTGATGTCTTTCTGGAACATCTCCATGTTTTTCATAGAGTGGAAGTTGTGCCTGCCCTATGATGATCCCTTTTGGCAAGCCTCTCTGGCCTAAAAGGAACCACAGAGCAATGAAAAATAGAGCCTATAGCTCCCCCTCTATCCTTCCTCATTATAGTCTCTTAGCATTATAGATAAAGGATCACTAACACAAAGGAGGTCAGTCAGCCCTTATTGTTATTTGTTTAGTGGGGAAGGACATTAGATGCCTGAAATAGGAGCTCCAAGTAGGAAGGAAGATGGCCACAGCAATTATTTGATGAAAATGGATCAAAATAAAAAATAATATTAAGTCTGTTACATAGTGAATGAATCTGGTTCACACCTTCATATGACTCCACCTATATAATTATATGCTTTTCTAAAAAAGAAGAGGATACAAAGAAGTTTAAAGATTCAAAATATTTCCTAGGTTGGTCTGTCTGTCATACTTCCACCCTCAACAAATGTCATACCTCTAATGGCTTCCTCAGCTTCTGCTCCTGTGTATAAAAGCTAGGTCATCCAATCAGGGAACAGTAACTATGTCATGTGAGTGAGGTGATCAATTATGGAGTGTCTCAGGACTGACAATTGGAATTAACACACTATGAACAGTTTTGGAGAATCCACTGGCCCTAACAGATATATAGAAACAATCAGACAACTATGATTAACACACTTGTAAAAATCATGATGATAGACAATTCAAAAACACAGGGACAAAAGACAGCAGATAAATATCTGGCAAAGAACTCAGCCAGCTTTAGCCAACATGTTTTTCATTTACTGAGGGGAAAAGAGGCCATTGCCTCTCCCTTGAGAACTATGCTTACTTGTCACTTAGAACTGATTGACCTGTGCTGAGCTGCTGTTTTCATGGAAACCTTCTGCATATAGATATGCACAGAGTCTGTTGCAAAGTTAACATAATTTATCCCTGTTTTTTCAGATGTGAGGAAATTCCTCCATCTATCCACAGTTTATCTTCTACATAGAATTCCACTAATTCTGCTTCTATGATACCCTTTTTGTTTGCACTAGCTTCTAACTCCTGGGCACGCAGAAGAAAGTCCTATTCCCATGCAGATACCCTTCAAGTCTTTACTTTAAAGTTCATTGCAGTAGAGATGGGATGGTTTGTGACTACCAAGGCTGGTTCCTTTGTAGGTGAGTGTTAGAGTCAAAAGATGGCACAGACAGAGTAGTGACAATCCCTAACAGCAATTAGAAATAGCAAGGCTCAGTGGCTAAGGTAGCAGGCTAAACTAGAGAAGACCTATGTTTTGGTCCTTTCTCTGCCTCTCTTGGGCAAGTCTATGCCTATGTTTCCCTTTTGACTATTTAGATTATGTGGTTAGAGTCTATAATATGTACCATTTAAAATAGGCAGATTGTAAACTCCTCAAAACAATGATAGTCTCCTGCTAGTGAGTTTAGTACCACATGATGTCCAGTACAATATTGCTGATTTGGTATTGTAGGCACTCTTGTAATACAAATATTAAGAAGTGAGCCAGATAATGAGATGTAGATGGCAGTTCAGTGCCATTTTGACTATATCTGGTTCCCTGCTTTCTTGAGAATAGAAATCAGGTGTGGAAGACAGAGAAGGATTTATTAGGTGAAGGGAGGAAGAGAGAAGAGGATACTCTGGAGCCCCCCAACATTTTGGATGGTGGATGAAGACCCTGTTTATCTCTCAAGAGAGACTGAAACAGGAGACAGGCAAATCTGTGCCCCCATACTATAATTACTGGCTCCCAATTCATGCTGGTGACTGTGGTGCTGCCCTATAAAAATGATAAATCCTTCACTTGCTTCCAGTAAAACCTCTCTCCCTCCTTTTAGTCATTTAATCAATAATTACACAATTGCTACAAAAGATATATAAATGTGAAGCAATGTTGGCAAAGTCCATTTTTATGAAATACCAGGAAAGTAATTACTTGAATTTTACATTATTGCTCCAAATTAGGACCTTTCTTTCTAGCTATGTTGGAGGTACATAACAATAATCTATATAGTAATATCAGCTGCATGGCATGAAGTACTGTGCCTTGGAGAGCACTTTTTATCTCTCTTTCTCAACTGGTTGTAGGTAGAAATGGGCAGCAGGTTTTTCCATTAAATTTTCATGTGTTCACAAGTTGAATTAGTTACCAGGCCCTGGTACTGATTCCTTCTCTGTGGGAAGTCAGTAGGTGTTGTTGCTTGCAAAAAGACTGCAGGACTGAACCCAAAGCTTGGGGTGATGTTTTTTATCATTGCTTACATATCCCCTACTAGCGCCACCACCATCAAAATAAAATAAAAGGCCAGTTTCTATTTTTAGATGCTGCACAATTCACATCAGACTTCAAAGAGCTGATTGTAAAGCAAACAATACACAGTACTTTCACCCCACCCACGTATATGCATATTCACCATAAAGAAAGTATGGTAAGATTAGTCACCCTAGGTCAGCACTTCTTCCATAAAAGGATTACAGTCATACAGACAGCTGTATAGATATGAAGCCTGTTGATCAGTTGCATCAGGTGGGCTGAGCATTGTTAGAGGGATCCACAGGGAGGGTAAGAGCTCACGTGGGTTACCCTCTCTTTGTCCTTAAAAGATTTACAAGCTAGACAGATTAAGGGAAGCCTCACCCTGTTCTGGAGGCATCTTGTTGGTTTTTACTTCTAAATTCCCTCTGTATCTCCAAGGATTTTTCTATACATCTGATCCTTTCAAATGCCCTTCAAGTTACACTGCTTACAAGGGGAGTCAGAGGAACCATACTATCAGCCAACTAGGAATGACATCCAGTGCACTTGGCAGCAGACCCAGAAATGCACTTCCGGTCCACCTCTGGGTCCACGGGGAGCACACTGGGAGACCCCCTCATGCCCCCTGGCTTGGTGACTGGTGCCTCCTGGGTCTGGAGGGGCCACCCGGGGCCCCCCTACAGCTGAATTCTGAGCCAGGGAGGCGTGGGGCCCCCCACCCCAGTGTGCTCACCAGCAGACCCAGAAGTGGACTGGAAGTACTTCTGGTCCACTTCCAGGTTTGCCGCTGAGCACACGTAGGGCCCCCCCCCACTCCTGTGGGATGCTCCATCCACCCCAGCATTGCGGGGTTCATGAGCCACACCTGCTACCTCAAGGTATGTAGAAAAATCTTTTAAAACTGTGTCTATGTCCGAATCACTGATTCTCCAAATCAGCATCAAATCTTCAGGTTTGCATTCAGCTGAATTGAATCAGGGACAGTGAGCCGAATCAAGAAATCAAATCACTGTCCCTGATTCAGGCCGAATCCAAATCTGATTCCAATAGTGCCCACTTTGCACACCCCTACAGGGTAGTACTTGCATTTACAAGTACTTAAAAGTACTACCCTGCTGCAGCATTTGTTAGTTTTCTCCAGCCGAATAGCTCTGTATCTGTAGATGCCAAGATATTTACTGTGGAGATAATAGTCTATTCCACAGTAAATGTCTTGTGTAGACGCACACACTTAGTGTTAAGGCATGTTACAAAAGTAGATACATTAATAGTTTTTCAGGGATTCAAGCAAGATGGAATACTGGCAGTACTGCACTCAGGCATTTAAATACTATTGAAGGGTGCCTATACATGAGCCGTGAGGCTGCTCTAACATGCTGTAATTACAGCACATTGGAGCAGACTTGATTAATCGAGTCTGTTGAAGCGTGGTAATCAGTGTACTCCAACCAGCCTCCACGTCTTGAGTATCAGTGTTCCAGTGCTTCAACATGGCAAGAGTGCTTTAACTAAAGCTCATTCGATCAGCTTTAGAAAGAGTGCCTTCACTGTCATTTTGAAGTGCAGGGATGCTGATACAAGAGACACTTGGGGTACTTTAATTAGAACGGCTCTCAGAGCTGCTCTAATTAAAGTGTACCCCTCCCACTCCCAGAACACGTGTAAAAATGCCCTAAGTGCGTAGGAAGAGGAATAGGGCATGGACCTAAATGTAAACATAAACTTCTCAGGTCATGACAAAAAAGCTATAGCAGAACAAGAGACCACAGTCTCTCAAATCCTGGTGATTTTATGCACCAGGCAGGACCAAAGTATTTTTCCTTGGTGAAGGAATTTCTGTCTGTCCCAATCAATGGACAAATAGCACTGAAATCAGTGATGTGTGTGTGCACGCATGCACGCACGAGCACACACACACACACACACATGTTAGCTCCTGGTGGGGCTGAGCTCTATAGACAGGAACAGAAAGTTAAACAACATACAGCAGAGAGTTGTGATGACAAGTACAGAACAAGTCCACATGGCCTGTGAAATAACTAATCGTTACACAGTAAAGGGTAATAATTTCTTAATGCTGCTGTGCAGAGACTGAGCTTCGTGGAAGAGCACAGTGGGCTGAAGAAATGGAGAGCTAATTAGTACAACAAAAATAAATAAAGCAGTGTGATCCCCACAGAACAGACCTTAGTGGACTTTCCAAATAATTAATTGATTCCTCCTTATTTGCTCATTATCTCTTTCCTGTTCTTCTACTCAGCTGTAAATATTCCATTCAGTCTGTCTTCCATATTTTAATTTCTCTTATTTGGGCTAGTAAAGCAATAAGACATAAATAAATAAGATGCTGGCACTGAGCTCCAGCTATGAAATAAAAAGCTGGGAGTCTGCTCTTGGGATTTCTTCCTTATTCTGTCTGTCATCTTATATTAAAAACTCTAACTATTTGTGAGGCAACAAGCCAGCACTGAGATCCTGTCAGCTTTTGAAGAAGGCCTCATTCCACCTACCTACTTATAATTAAATTGGAACTTTTTACCTGCCCAGACCTGGATTCAGTGTTCTGTAGTCTTCCTGCAACCATTAAGCACAATAAACTGAAGGGAATGCAGTGCTCTGATGCTACCATATGTTAGGTGCTTGAAAGGCTATTATCTGTGGTGAAGCAACAATGAATTTGGATCCTCTCTATTCAACAAGTGGTAGAGGAACTGATATTTCATTTGGTTCTCTGAAATAAAAGTTGTTCCCCATCCAAATCCCAGATATAAATATTCCTATGCTTTGAGGAATGCTCAAACTATAAAAATCATCTCCAAGTTTGGCAAATTATTCTGAGATGTATGATGAGCTGCCATCTAACAAAACATTAAAAATGATATATTGAAGCATACTAGCTTCTGTCCTTCCCCCCATTGCCCTCTCTCAAAATAACATGCAGAATATTATTCAGACATTTGCCAGAATGCAGTGTTCCTAATTTAACTCACAATGGCCTGTGTTAGTATTTTATCACTTACCTGAAAAGTTCCCACTAGTTCCTGAAACCCACAAAAAATCAGCATCACATCCTGAGAAATCTTCCCTGCACACTTAAGTACCGTGGGCTTGATTCTCCATGGCCTGCCACCTTGTGTAGTCATTTACACCAGTGCAAAATGGGAGTAAAATGCTCTCAGGGCAGAATGATTGCATGTCATACTCTCTTTACCCAGCCTGGAATGACCCCAGGTGGCAGGGAGAGGGGAGCCAGGCTCATGTCACTATTATCATTTTATTTTTATTATTTTTAGACCTTTTAAAGATTTTGGGCAAGATTTTTAGCCTAAAGTTAGACTTCTAAATCCAGACTCAGTACCTAAGTAAGTGACCTTATTTTCTGAAGAACTGAACACCCAAAGTCTCCTTTTTAAATCAGCACAAACTACTAGAAACTCAGCTTTTTAGAGAGCCAGGCTGTTTACTGATGTCCATAACTATGAACCACTAAGTCTAACTTTAGGGAAATTTGTTTGAAAAACTTGACTTCAATAGATTTAATAGCTTTTCTGTTCCCTGTTCAGGTCCTATCTGCAGATAACTTTCCAGGGCAATGAATTTAGGGAACAGAACAATCTCACATGGGTGCAGGGATTTTCCTAATATCACAGCAGCAATGTTCTTCACCTTGGCATATGGTAGCTCAGACAAATTCCATTTAATGGCTTGTGTCCCACCTAGAAATCAAAACTGCACCAACAAGCAGGGATCATTTTCAAAAGGCAGCACCCACCATGTTATAGTTTGGTTTCTATACAGTAGATGTTATACATTTAAGATTGGGTGATTAAAACACTATAGCCCAAATTCTGATGCCAGTTTATGTAGCAAATGGGGCATACAAGCTCTACATTGCCCTGCTCCACATCACTTGGAGTGATTCCAAGTACTACCTGTCAACTAATGAAACAGCAGGAAGAAGGGATCATTACACCCTGCGGATGAGAAGAGAAGATATTTATAGGTGGGGAAACCTCTCTTACAACAGCAGCCCTTAGGCTGCCTCCATTTTTAAGGTGAAAAAACTGCTCATTCTAGCTTTCCCATGGGTAGAAGGATGCTGGAGGGAAAATAAAAACATAAGAAGGAGGCAAGACTCTGAACATATCTCCTTCCCTGGCCATACTGACCCATAGACAGTGCTACCCTGGGGGGAAGGTGTTATGGGACTCTACAGGGATTCTGGGGTTCACTTGCCTAGATCACATTGATGTACCGGAGCAATGGACAGCAACAGAGTGAATCTTCAAGATGCCGCAAGGGTATAAAGGTTTGCCTACCGTTCTAGTGACTTGGTTTTATACATAAATATAGAATCATTGTCTTTTTTGTAAGGGGACCTTTTTGGAGATTGAGGGGTTAATTAAATGGTTTTTAAAATAGCTTGTGTTTACTTTGATGACCTTCCACCCAAAGGTGACAGTAAGTACCTGATGTGCTGCCAAAGCAATGCAAATTCCACTGAAGAGCACTGCCAGAGCAACACACCATCACCCTCACAAATATGCATGCCCACTCTCTATATATGCTGCTCAGGGGTGAAGAATGTGTCTGAACCAGCAGCCCCTGAAGTGAATGGAAAGATTGGCATCATTTTCAGTAACCAAGGCTTCTGGCCTCTTATCTGTAAGTAAATTCTGTGTAGGACAAAAACAGAAATGTTTCAGACTTCCTTTGTTGTTTATCTCTATTTATAGATGCCCCAACCAAGACGGGCAAACTCTGTTCTGCAGTCACTGCTCCAAAGAGTTTACAATCTAAATAGGCAAAACAGGATATCAGTAAGAAAGAAAAGAAAATGTTGTCATCCACACTTGATAGACAGGCTGCGGAGGCACAGGGTGATCACACCCCTTGCCGATGGTCTCAGTGGAAATTTGGGAATCAGACCCATGTATTCAAAGGGTTAATCAAGTATTTTAAGCAAAAAAGAGGTAATGATATTTAGGCTCCTTATCCACCTCTAATAACTTAATGTGTAATAACTTCTAAAGAAAAATACTAGATTTGGTACTTTATTTGTCAAAGTCATGGTGGCAAAGAGTGACAGTATTTACTTATTTGGGGCTTTTGAGGCCAGGAAATTTATATTTCTGTGTGTCATATGACTCAAAACAGATCATTTTACTCTTTCCTAAAGTGAAAAATTCACCCACTTCTACCAAACAGGATAAATCAAATCTTCCTTTGCTTCTTTTTCTGCCTTTAGTTGCTTACTTCTACTTCAATATTTTTATTTTCTTCCATTCATTAAATCACAGTTATGAAATGAATAATAATGGTAGGATGTTCCTCTTAAGGAACTGCTTCTGAAGTCAAAACCTTTCAGTAAAGTCCTCTAAGTTTATTCCCACTGGATAAGGCTGGGAAAATTACTTACAGACATCAAACACTCATTTTAATGAGAATTTAACAGCAAGCCCTTCACATGTTCTTTCTTTCTAATGACAACCAAGTGTGTCGGTTATCATGGATGTCAAAAGCAAAGGGGTAACTTCTATTACCTTCCTTCTCCCCCATTGCGATAGTTATATGTTATGTAAATAAGGCATAAGCACTTTGGTAGAAGATAGAAACATTGCAAGTGAGAACCCCCCCTCCCGTTTCTAGCTTCATTGTGAGGGCTTCCTTTGACTGTCTAAGGAAGTGTGACATTTGTCAGGTTAAATATAGAATGCAGTTTGGTGATGGCCTCCACTTTCACGTCACTCATGTTCTGACAGCTTTCACTGGCGGAGAATTCACTGTTAGAAACATAAAAGTGAATTTAGTGCTGGCAAAAGATGTCAGTAACAGTTGTGGAAATCAAAATCTTCAATTTAGCCACTGCATAGAATGGGGACTAGCAAGGGAACCCCCCCACCTCCCAACACACACACCCATACCAGTCCTTTTCTTCTAACTCTTGCCTTGATTTGAAGTGAGGGTTTCTTAATCCTTTGGAGGATTAATTGTTCATGCACTCATTCTGCCCTCAGCTGCTGTGATAACACTGCCAACAAAGGGCCTGGGTCACTATTTCTTTCCACTTTCTATGATCATTCACCCCCATGCAAAGGAGATACTGAACACTATGGGCTGAGTTCCCCTTATGATAGAGCTGTACTTGACATAGAGGAAAGGTAGGATTCTCACTTGATGTGGTTCTGCCATTCTGGCCACTTGGGCCTAGCATGAATTAGAGCAAGTGAGGTGAAACTTTAACTTACCCCAGTTATATCTATCTATGTATCTATGCATATGTATGTATATATATATATGTGTATATATGTATATGTATGTATATGTTTATGTATGTATGTATGTATGTATGTATGTATATTCCCAAAAAACTTTCATGACCCAAGAAACTCTATGTAATACTAATGACACAGAAGTAGTGCAACTCTGTATGGCATGCACCCACTTTATTCTCTTCCCACTTACTCCCTGAAAAGCCCCAACATTTCCTTTCCCTTCCCTACATTGGAAATGGGGTGTGGGGCAGGAGGAAGTTAGGATGCCAGCAAGCTTTACACCAGCTTTGTGCTGAGATAAATTCACCACCAGTCACCTCTGGGCAGAATACAACAATTCTGTGCTGTCTGAGTGATGCCACGTACCTGAGAAAGAACACGGCTCTGCTGGTCTTACTTGGCTATTTAACACCCACCTTATACTGATGTAGATGACTACACCAGTTCAGAGTAATACTGATGCAGGAATCTATGTGCTAATTAATGCTGTCTTTCCTCCAAATCATATCAAAATATAAGATCTGCTGTCTTCAGTGTATAACTTGCCTTGTTAACCTTTTCTTCTTTCATTTTTTACCACAATCTTGAAGAGAGAGAAGTTTTCATTTTCAATCTGTAATCTTTCTGCATATTTGGTATTTTGATCATCTTAAGCTGCTAGTTTATCTCTGGAGGAACAGAAACTCTCCTGATTATCTTTTACTGAAACCTCAGATCTCCAAAATCCCAGCAAGCATGGTAGTTTGTTTGAATGTATTCTATCTACTTAGATATTCATGCAGTACCTATCACTGTAGTATTTGAACACCTGGCAAATTGCAATTAACTTATCCTCACAACATCCATATAAGATAGAGAAGCCTTACTATTCCTTTTTGACAAGTATGGAATTAAACCTAAAGAACTTGAAAAAATTGCCCCGTGATCAGAAGCACACTAAAATCAATAAGAATCTTTACGTGGACTTTGATGGGCTTTGGATAAGGCCTCAAATGGCTTGCCCTAGGTCACACAAGGAAGCTTTTACCATAGTCAGAATTTAACTGAGATTACTTGAATTCCAATCAGGTGATTTAAACACAAGAGCATCTCTTTTTTTTAAAATTAAAATGGACTGCTTGAATAAAACACTCCCAATTCTTTGTCAAGGAAATGTGTGCGCTATGGTAATAACAGACTCTTGTACAGAAAAAAGCTATTGAACACATTGCATTGAGAGAGATCGATGAGGCAACAAATTCTAATAGAACAGTAATAATGGGTGATTCAACTCCCTGCATATTGACTGGTCAAATATCACATCAAACTTAAGAAAGTAATTTCTTAGATCAGTGGTTCTCAAACTGTTTAAACTTAAGGCGCCCTTTTTAGGCTCCAGGCACCCTTTGGAAAATGCCAGCCCATAGTTATAACTCATTTTTTTACTACAGACAAGTAGTAGAGCAATTCTGTTGGAGAGAACTTAGAAAAACCACAACAAGTCAGAATGTTTTTATTACTATGAGTGACTACTTGAAATCTCTGGGTGCATCCAGATGTGCAGGCATGTGCAGTTTGTGGCACTGCAAACCTCTTTGCAGTACTGTAAACTGCACCTGGAAAATGTTAAAACATGCCCTGAGCTGCAAATTTACGGCGCAGGGCCAAAATTGGATTTCCCAGTAGCAAAAATTAAAAGAAAAAAAAAACACCAAAAGTGGTGCAATGCATGTGTGAAAAGCATACACTGGCATGCATGCACCTGGCTATAGAGCTGGGAGCAGCTGGTCAAAGGCATTTTGCCCATTGTGGGACAATTTGTCTCGCAATGAAGAACACGTGCAGGGGCGTATGCTGTGGCAATTTGCCCCTTGCATGTCCAGACATGGCCTCTGGGTTTATCCTGTGAATCATGCTTGCACACTTAACAATGCTAACATTGTGAGGCATCCTGAGGCACCTTTGAAAACATCTCAAGGCACCCTAGGGTGTTGCAGCACCTGGTTGAGAATCATTGTCCTAGATGGTTCCTTTCTGGAACGGCTAGTCCTAGGGTACAAAAAAAGAAAGTTCTCAACTTACTCTTAAGTAGCACTCTTCGGTAGTTGTTTGAAGAAGTAACACAATTGACTTACTAACTAATAATGAAACAAATATCATTAAGTTTAACACCTGGAGAAAAGAAGTCATATCAAACAAGAGCACTGTAACATTACAATTAAAAAAGGGGATTGAAAAAAAATGTAATGAGCAAGAGTCAAGGAAAAGGAAATGAAAGCCCACAGATTCAGTACAGCAGATATTTCCTACACACTCTCTGAGTCAGAGAAGGCATGTGTTGCCTAAACCAAAAGGAAAAAAGAAAGGCAAACGTGGGGATAAAACAAAAAAAAATACAGTGTGGTTAAATGTTAAGGTTCAAGAGTATCAAGTACCCTCCAGAAAATGAAAAGGAATCCTTAGTGCAGTGAGAAATGAGCAATATAAATGATGGCAAGAAAAAACACTGGATGGAAATTAAGAAGATTTGGAAGGTGTTTGATGAGCAAATCAAATACACAGGGATGTGGAAGGAAAAAATCCA
>NW_005842039.1:2607360-2622371 GCF_000455745.1 Alligator sinensis | reverse complement strand
GAATGCCTAAAAAGAGCAACAATGGGACTGCTGGACTGCCAGGGAGTAAGGGGAGCAAGTAAGGATGAGCAGGATTCTACAGAGACTCCGAACAATTTATTCACATCAATCTTCAACTCAAGAGATGTCGCTGTGATGTCTATGCCTTGCCTGTTCTTTTCAGGTGAAAAACAAAGCAAAACAAAACAAAACAGACATGTGTCTATCAGATATTGAGGCGTTGAAAGAGGAATGGCTGGCAAATTGATAAACAGAATAGCAACATGTCATAAGGCCTGAATGGTTAAACATCCGCAAGTTTGGAAGGCATTTAAAAATGAAGTGGTTGAGTTGATAGCAAAAATATGCAACCTCTCACTGTGGGCAGATTCCTCATAGAAGGGACTGGCAGGCAGCAACCGTTGTACATATCTTTAGGAAAGGCACTGGTGTGAGCTTAGGAATCATAGGTCAGGGAAACTTACTTCTCTTGCAAGTAAATGGTTCTTGTATACAATATAATTCTTGGAACAGATCAATGAAAAAAATAGATAAGGCATAATTAGCTTGTATAACTTATTTGGGCTTTCAAGAAGCCTTTGACAAAGTCCCTTTCAAGAAGCTATTACAGAAACTAAATAGCTGAGGGGTGACAGGTAAAGGATTGTCATGAATTAGAAACTGAGCGAGAGAAAGCAAATATTACAAATGAATGAGCAATTTTTACATAGTAAAAGGTTAAGGATGAGGGGCAATGGCTGTGTATTATAACTAACATTGCTTCTCTATTAATAATCTGGAAAAGACAAAGAAGATTAAGGTGGCACATTTGCAGGTTGACAAATATTGCTGTTAAAGAAGTCTAGAGAAGGCTGAGGTATCTCAGGGGGAACTGACCAAGGTAGGTAATGGAGTACTGTGATAGCAAATGAAATGCAGTGTTCACTGATGTATGACAATGCATATGGAAGGAATAGTGTGAACTATTCAGACACATTCCTTGGTTCTATTTTAACTGTTATCACTGAGGAGAAAATACCTTGGCATCATTGTATACAGTTCTGTTAAAAGCTCTGCTAAATATACAGGAGTAGTTAATAATAATATGACACAGAAGGAAGTAAATGAAGATTACTACTGAAAATATTATGTCATTGTATAATTATGTTGTAATTTATTACCCAAAATGTATTCACTTGGTCACCAAAAAAAAGTAGAATAAATGGAGAGAAGTAATTGGAACTATAGAAGAATTAAGAGGACATGAAAAGAGTGGGACTGTTTTGTTAAGAAAAGAGGATTAGAGGAGGTATTGTAGGTATAAATAAACAATAAATGGAATATACAAGGCAAATTGAGTGCTCCTATTTGGCCTTTCTCATAAGACAATAAAAACTTTAAAAGGCAACAAATATAATATTGATACATATTTTTTTCTTTAAAAAAAGTAATTGCTAAACTCACTGTCATATGACATCGCTGAGATCAAGAGTTTAGCAGAAGTCAAAACATTATTAGCTGCTTATATAGAGAATAAGAATATCTACAGTTAGGTTAGAACAGATAAAAGTTTTTGCTTTGCCTTAGAACAGATATGAACCTTCATGTTCTAGGGGTGTAAAGTAGGCATAAAGCTTCTTGCACAACTGGCTACTGCAGTTTTTCTGCGAATTCCTGTGAAGCTTCTGGTATGGACTACTGTTGGAGACAGGATACTGGACTAAAAGAAACAGAGTTTAAACCTAGCATTGTAATTCCTCTGTTCCTAGGTTCTCTAACTGGATGACTGGTGCCATTTGAATAGGAGAATAATAAGTAGTGAATAACAAATAACGTGTTTTCAGTTAATTATTCATACTAAAATTCATGAAACTTTGAGAAGTGTGAATATTTTCATGAATAAATCATTGGTCCTCCAACTATTCACAAAAAATGAATACCACGACCTTGCAAATACAAGTGAAATGAACTTGCCGCATTTATTCCTGGAGATATTTGTGAATCACTTCATATACATGACCACTTCAGTTTTTAAGAGTTATGTTGTTCTGATCAAACGGATCACCGACTCCCCAATTTTTTGCATTATTTTTCTACGGAAGCTAGCTGATTGAATATGAGATAGATGGATTAGAAGAAAGTGACTTTAGAAAACCTATTACATTGCTTGAAAAGTGCATTCATTAGTATTTTAGACCTGAGAAATATATGACTTGTGACTGAAAGGGGCTTTATTACTTCCATGGTCAATTTGTGCTGACTTTTTCTTCTCACAGGCTGGAATAGATCTAAAAGCAAATGTAGGGCCAGATCCTCATGAAGCAAATCAGCATAACTTCACTGTAGTCAAGGGGGTTAACATGTAGTCATGCCAGCTGAGGATATGACCTAAAGAAATTAGTATGAGATTTTTGTAAAAAAGGAGCCTTTGCGGGGGAAGAGGGAGGAAACAACATACTAAAAATCATTATATACAGTTGTTCAAGGCAGGAAATATTTATAAGGTCACATTATTTACTCCCATGTCTCTACAATAGTTTTAACCTCCTGTATTTTTTCCACTACTTTTCAGAGAGGCAGGGGAAAATACTGAAAGATGCTAGGAGTTGCAGTTGCTCTTCAGGGTCAGTGCTTTGATCCCTAGCAGAACTTCCCATAGTTTGCATTGCCAAAGACCCTCCATTCACTAAGTGCTTTGATCCCTAGCAGAACTTCCCATAGTATGCATTGCCAAAGCCCCTCCATTCACTAGTAATTTACATTATCAAACCACAAAAGCTGGCTACCCAGAACTGATCAGTAAGCAGTTGTCAAAATCCCAGCAAATTGTAATTAAAACTCTTCAGGAGATTGTTAATATTAATGGCAAATTCTGAGCTAAATATGACACTAATTTAAATCAGAAGTAATTTCATTGAAGTCGGTGGAGTCATCTCTCAATTTTAGGGGTGTAATTAAGATCAGGATCTGACCCAGAGTAGTAGGTAGCCAACACTCAGAACAGCATCCAGCCAGAATAAAAAACATAGGGAAGATTCTTAGCTGATGTGCGTCACCATAGTTCCATTGACATGCTGAGCATCTGGCCCTGAACAATGATCTGGTTTATTTTACCCTTATCATATTGTTGAAAATGAACATATGCTGCACATGCATCACTGAGAACCCATTGTGTATATAACTTTTATTAGCAAGCATGCTGTCTAAAGTGTGTGACAGAAACAAGATGAAATTTAGTTCACCCTGACCTATCCCCTCTGGACTCCAAATCATGTTACCCATGGAGGTAATGACAGTGGTTAGTGGTGAAAGGAGAAATCCCTGTTTGAACCCAGAGCTGATATGCAGCACTGTCTGTGTGGGGTACAGGCAGCAGTAGGCATATTTCTGCAATGGTAAAACAGTGAAAGAAATGCAGTCTGCTTCAAGCAGCTGTGACCTCCTGCATCCCAAACTGCTCATAGATTCATAGATTCATAGATGTAGGGTTGGAAGGGACCTTGTAGATCTTCTAGTCTGACCCCCTGCCCTGGGCAGGAGAGAAAATTGGGCTCAAATGACCCCAGCCAGGTAAATGTTGAGCCTTCTCTTAAAGACCCCCAAAGTAGGAGCCAGCACTACTTCCCTTGAAAGTTGGTTCCAGATCCTAGCCGCCCTGACTGTGAAGTAGCGCCTTCTAATGTCTAGTCTAAACCTAGTCTCTAGCAACTTATGGCTATTATTCCTTATTACTCCGGGAGCCGCTTGGGGGAACAAGGTCTCTCCCAAACCCCACTGGTCACCCCTAGTAAGTTTATAGATGGCCACCAGGTCCCCCCACAGCCTTCCCTTGTGAAGGCTGAACAGGTTAAGGTCCCGTAGCCTCTCCTCATAGGGTCTGCCCTGCTGTCCCCGGATCATGCAAGTGGCCCTCCTTTGGACCCTCTCCATGCTGTCCATATCCCTCCTGAAGTGTGGCACCCAGAACTGGATGCAGTACTCCAGCTGTGGCCTGACCAGTGTCGCATAGAGGGGGAGGATCATCTCCTTGGACCTGCTCGTGATGCGTCTGTGGATGCATGACAAGGTCCGGTTAGCCTTACTGACCGGGTTCTCGCATTGGCGGCCCATGTTCATCTTGGAGTCAATAATGACTCCAAGATCTCTTTCTGCCACTGTGCCTTTGAGAAGGAAATTCCCCAGCCTATAGGTATGCTGCTGGTTCCTACTGCCTAAGTGTAGCACCCTGCACTTGTCAGTATTGAATCCCATCCTATTTTCATTTGCCCATCCTGTAACCTGTCCAGGTCCTGCTATAATCTGTCCTTCCCTTCTAGTGTGCCCACCTCGCCCCAAATCTTGGTGTCATCTGCGAATTTAAACAGGCTGCTCTTCAACCCATCGTCCAAGTTGCTAATAAAGAAATTGAACAGTGCCGGCCCGAGGACCGAGCCCTGGGGAACCCCACTGCCCACTTCCCTCCAGGTCAAAAACGACATGTCCATCACCACTCTCTGAGTACGAGCCCTCAGCCAATTTGCGACCCATCTGACTGTGTAGGCATCAATGCCACAGTCACCTAGCTTTTTAATGAGAATGGGGTGGGAGACAGTGTCAAAGGCCTTCCTGTTGCTTGGGTTTATAACTGAGCAAGGGCAATACATGGGAGAGTCCCTGGGAAAAGAGCTCAGAAGAGTGTCTAGAAAAATAACTTTTTAATCTGATTCTGACCCTGATTCCCCTCCTGATTTGACAAGCTTGTGTCAGTGGATCCAGGCTGACAAGCAAGACTACAGTGGCACAGGCCACTTAACAAACCCTGTTCCGCTGGGTACCCAGAGCTACAGGCTCTGCCTCAAAGCTTGTTGAGACAGAATAGCCTGTATTACATCCCTGGGCAGCCCCAGCCTATGGAAAGGTATGGGAGCTTAGATAGAACTGTGAGCTACCTTTGCCAGTTCAGATCCCTTGCAGTGGATGGTTTTAATGGCTGCTGAAGTACAGTTTTCTCCACAGGTGCAAAGGAAGGGAGGGAAGAGGAGATTTGCAACCTTGGGCCTAGGGACACAATGCATTTGGCTTGATTTTCTATATAGCTTGGAAAGGCTACCATCTGATTTTAGCATTTGTGATTCATTGGGCTATATCTAAGTCCTTAACACTTCCCTTAACCTGATGTTTGTTGCCTACTCATGCAGGTCTACAAAGGCTTCATTTAAAGTCCATATGATTGATCCAGCATTGTCAGAAGTATTCAGTCAGTACTAGTGTGTGCCTCAGCACCTCTGAGCCAGACATGGAAGGTGTGAGACTTGGGAAGCCAAAAACGGAGCCATGCAGAAAGGGTCAATAAAAAATGTGTCTGGACTCCCCAGCTCCATCTACCTCGTACCTGCTGCTCTGCCATTTTAGATGCAGTTTAGGACTAGCTTCATTAACCTTCAGGTCTCTGAAGTAGAATCAGTTGAATCCCACCTGGCCTTTGCAGCATTTTCTTCTAAATGAGTATAGATTGAAGAGCAAAGAAGCAACTGGGTGGAAAGATACTGGGTGAAGACAACCCATCCTCATTCTGCATACCTTCTTCCTTCCCCTTCAAATGTTGCACCACAGCCTCTTCCCCATTGCCCAGGGATGTCCTTTTTTTTCTGGCACAAGAGGGCACTGTTCTGTGGCATCTGCAGCAAAGCACAAATCTCTCCCCCTGGATACCTCCTGCCACCTGAACTGAACTCACCTTCAAAGAGGACTTGCTTTCATGGGGGGTGGGGGAAGAGAGGGAGGGAGGGAGGAATCTGTTTCATTATGACCCATCTTTCTGTGTTTCCTGTGCTGGATTGCTATGGAAACAGCACCAAAAAATGTATTATATATGTAGGTCATAATATTAATGAAGAGGGAATTGGGTGGGTGGGTGGCCTGGAGTTTATCAGTAGCATTAGAGGATTCATTTCAGTCCCCTTTAAAGAGGATCTGAACAGCAAAGATAACCAGGATGGAGTGACTCAGGTACTTCCAGGAGTAAAGAGGTCCACAGGCTGCCCCAGCCCTGTGAAAAACAGAAGGGAAGGGGAGCTGGGGGTGAGGGAAGGAGGAAAAGGGGGCAAACTTGCTTGCAGTTCTCAGATACTGGCTCTCGCAGAGCAAGAGGGCATGGGTTATCTCTCCTTAGGTAGAACTGCTCTCGCCTGAAAGCCCCTCCAGCAGACATGCTTCTGCATCCACACTGGGTTTAGGTCTTTCACCACCTGTGCAGGGACAACATTTCTTGGCATGAGGGGTTCAGTGTGACTGGCACTGAACAGAAGGAAGCAGGCAAAGGGTAGAGGCATTGGTTGCCCTTCTTTCCTCCCCCACAACCAGCAAGGGGGCAACCCAAACTTGAACCCTCCCTGCCTTGAATGCTAATGGAGCAAGCTAATTGATGACTGCAATGCAGAGCCTCCAGGTAGCTGTCAAGCAAAGCTGAGGGGTGGAGGGAAGGGAAAGGGCCCAGCTCTTCTGGATGCATGGGTGTCAAGCCCCAGGCATGTTGGCAGGGTCCCAGGAGAGGAGGAGCACGCCTGTTAACCCACAGTATTGAGGGGAAGGGGGAAGGAGGGAAACAGAGCCAAAGTGAAAAGAAATCAGGAGTCTAAATAAACAAGGGGGAAGGCACAGGGTGGGGGATACTCCAGAGAGATCTCTGCCAGGTGATCTCTGGGGCAGGTGAACCTTGAGCCCAGCAAGTCAGGGGCAAACCCACCCTAGACAGCCCTTGCTTCTCCCCCTCTTCAGGGGTCCCATCCAAAAGCCACTGATCTGCCAGGGGCTCCAGTGAGCACTGGATCAGTCCTGCATGGCTTAGGCTTGCCATTGTCTCACAGTTTCATGCCAGCTCTCCTGCCCAGAGAAGCTCATGTGCTCTGATCTGACATGGAAACATCTGATCTGACATGGACACAACCCTTCCATGGCAGGGCAGGATGGTGCCTGCTCCTCACCCTTCTGGGTGAAGGGTTGCAGACAGGGAAAGCTGCCCTCCCCACTTCCTGGAGAGCTGCTTGCTTAACCCCAGGCTGATATAAATGTTATTTCCCCAGTCAGCAAAGAGGAGAGGGGAGGAAGGCAAGAAAGACTTTGTTTTTGATCTAGTGTGAAAGGAATGGAACAAAACAGACCTGGAAAATGTGCCTCCCCCACAAAGGAAGCCTCATTGAACTCAGTGCCATAAGCTCCCAGGTTGGGCAAAGACTGGGGAGCAATTTCATTTGAGTGGAACACTGCTTGATTGGGATTGAAAGGAGTGTGTTTGCTCTACAGCCTGTGTCTGATCGGATCTAGGTCCTAGAGTGTGTCTGATCTGATCCAGGTCCTTTAAGTCTACCAAAGCAGGCTCTTCAGTATGGAGCGGGGGCTAGTCATCAAAGTTATCCCATTCCACTTCCCATCACTTTCTTCCATGGAAGTCACTTGGCAGGAATTGTGCCCCGGCACAAGCATAAATAGAGCTGTGGCCATGTGGCAGGGAGTCCTCCTCTGAGGACAGCTGCAGCCTTTGCACAACTGGGGGGTTAGGATGGAACTGAGCAGGGGGAGGTGGGGGTGAGATCTTGAACGATGGAGGAGGAGAAACTGAGGGGTCTCCACAGCAGGTACTTGCATGGGACCTGGGGGAGGTGGCATGTGTATATGTGGGAGGGGGAAACAAGCAGGTAGGACCCAGCACTGCCATCTTAAAGCAGGCTTTTCCAGGTGTGGAGCCTCACTCTGGTGAGGGACACGTCTGACCCTGTGTAGCCACCAGAATGGCATGGCGATTTGGAGCAGAGGGGTTGAACCCTGCTGAGAGGCTAGCAGCCTGGAGCCCATCACCAGAGCTTGGCATGCACCCCCCCCCCCAAATGTAATTGCCGTGTGCCAAGACAGGCATGCAAGGAGGTCAAGCCCAGATGGAGCAGCACTGGCTATAGCAATCAGGCTGTTTGAATGCAGGCGAGATGAGCTATGGGTGTTTTTTCTGGCATTTTCCTGCCCTCTGGTGCATGATGGATGGGCACCCAGTCCTGCTTCTTGTCCCCCCCCCCCTCACTTTCCCCTTTCCCCACAGTGTTAGAGCCAAGGTAGGGCAGAGACCCTGGGGCTGATCATCCGCAGAATTAAAGTCCCCCAGTCCCTTGGATCCCGGTGGAGCTCGCGGAGAGTCTGGACTAACCCCAGCAGCCAATGTTGGGTGGGTCGCTGATGTGAGAGCACAGGAGATCTCCCGCCTGCCCCACAACTTGGCAGCTCGGACCTGCCTCCCTTCCCTCCCGCTCTCTTTCACGGCAAGACCTGAAAGTTTCAGAGGCAACATCTGCGTGCTCCGGCAAGCCCGGAGATCAACCCGTGCGCGCGGCCGGCTCTGCCCCTCCACCTCCGCGGGGCAGTGGGCAGAGCCAGCGGTGCGGTGCCCGCCGGCAGCTCGGCACAGAGAGGGGACAGTGAAGCTGGCTGGGGGAGCCCCTGGGCGTCCGCCCCCGTGCCCAGCTCGTATCTTCTTGAATGACATGTGTCCATTTATTGCACTTGGATGACATGGGTCCATTTATTGCACTTCGATTTATTCCAGGCATGCTGCACACCCCCGCGCGCTGGCAGGATCTCTCTCTCTTGGCGAGCTCTCTCTCTCTCTCTCTCTCTCTCTCTCTCTCTCTCTCTCTCTCTCTCTCTCTCACACACACACACACACACACACAAGGACATGCAGGAGAGGTCGGTCTCTAGGGCTTGACTGCAAGCCCTAGAGAATTTGCAGATCGTCTCCCAGGCTTGACTACAATAGTGTGGACTGCCCTCGCCCCCCCATGTGAGACAAGGGCACGGCCAGGATCGCCCCTTCCACACAGAGGTGCACGCACCTCTGCTTCTCTCCACCTACCAGCCTCCCCCTTCTCCCTCAATGCCCCGCACATATTCCTCGCTTTTCCCAAAGCATCCTCGCAAACACTGCATCCCCGCTTTTTTGAAGCCAGGTCCGTGGGCGAAGGAAGGGCAGGCGGGACCAGGAAGGGCCAGGTAATCTTTCGCAGAAGTCGCGAATAAACATGTCACCTCTCTAGACAGGAGGGGAAAAATGGCTCGGGGCATGCCACTGTGCGGGAATGCAGCACTTACATAAAAGCCCGTGGTTAGTGGTTGAAAACTGCGAGGGATTCAGGTTACTGCGGCTCCTTTACCCCGCTATACAGCATTTTAGCCTAGATTCGCGGATTATTACTCTCATCATCATGCAGCCCAGGCAGGCAGGTCTTTTGGGGGCAGCTGCTGCTCAGACACTCTGGCTGTCACCCCCTTTAAGAGCTCGCCCCTTTTAGCAAAAAAAGTTTCCTTTTGCTACAGCGGATTTCTCGGATCCCCTAGGGGAAGGATACGACTCCAGACTCAAAGTTTGGGGGGGTTGCGTCTTGCCAGGAGCTGTCTTGTAACAGCAGCAGCTGAATTTCCAAGTCGGCCCCATCAGAGAAACAAAACCCAAAGGAGAAGGGGGGTGGGGGAAGAAAAACAGAAAGGAAAAAGGGAGGGAAAAAAAGTGACAGAAGCAAGGCATCCTACCTGTAAATCCAGTTGCAAGAAGTTGCATCTCATCCCGCTGACGGTGATTTTTTCGGGGGAAGGCGATGATGAAGTCCACCCAGGTCTGGAAGCAGAGAGGCATGCAGGCTGAACAGTCAGAGCCCAGATGCAGCCCCTTTATCTTTCTCTTCCATATCTTCCAACAGGAGGGGTGGAGGGGGAAGGGGTGGGAGGGAGACAGATTACTTGGTGCTCTGATATTGGGGGGTGACGGGGGGCGGGAAGAATAACAGTTTGAAAGCTTTAAGCAAGAGGTGGTCTTGTTCGGGCTGATCGAGTTTGTCACACACGCACACACACACGCGCGCACACACTGCACACTGGCTTCTGGCACTTGGGAGTCTCTGCTTCAGCTCAGGCAAGTTGAACTGCTTTCAGAAAAAAAAATGTAGAGCAACAGTGCTATCAAACCTGGCTTCACGGTTTAGACAAGCCTGGAGGACTTAAAAATAGCAGAGGCTGGGGCTCCTACGTGGGCTGGAAACAACTCATTCTTCTGCCCACCGCAAGAAATGAGGACAAGCTGCCACCTTCCTGGGGCCGGGGGTGGTGGCGGCTGGGCCCGGGGGAGCCTAGGTGAACTGCCCTGGTAGATGTCCTTGTTAGGCTGGGAGTTGGGCTCCTGGCTCGGTGCGTGTGCGTGTGTGTGAGTGCCTTCGATGAGCTGCAATGGGCAGGCAATTTCTGCAGAGCACATTTACAATTTTCTTTCAATATGACAGGATTAGTTGCTGTTGAAGGCTCTCCTCCAATAAGATGCGCACTGCTTTCTGATTTGGTGGCTCCGCTGAATAGAAATTACTGCTTCTTGTTATCTCCCTCTCCCTCTCTCTTTCTCCCTCTCATCAGAAGTCTTTATCTACCATTTGCACATCAGAACCGATTTTTTTTTCAATTACCTTTTTTTCCCCCTTTCCCCCCTACAACCTTCTTCTCTTTCTTTCTGGTTACTTTTTTTTTTTTTTGGTTGCCATTCCGCGATAGCTGGAAGTCTCTAGCTATGCATGGGGAAAGGAGATCTTGCTTTTAGATTATTGCAATCATCTGAGTCTCTGTGCAATGAGGGAAAAATGTTATTACGCTAAATCCAGTTTAGTTTTTAAACAGATTATTGCGCTGAAATATTCATGGGATGTTGCTTCCTTGGCAAAATGACAAACGCATTAGGGAAAAGAGATACATTTTTCGAACAACAGTTAATTCTCCCTGGGTGTAAACTATTCCCTTTTAATTAATAGTCATTAGGCTGAGAAGTGTTTATTTTGCTTTAGGGAACTTGTCAGCTCGGTGCAAATAATCTTGGTATGAACACCTTGCTTTATATTTGCTTGCAGTTGATTTTGTATGGATTTGTGTTATGGGGTGATGGCTTCTCCCTTCTGGGGAGGATGAAATACTGGAGGTAGGAGAAGGAAGCTAATCTGATCTCCGAGCCAAAGCAACATGCCTAACAGGACAGAGCTGGAGAGATACAGAGTATGTGTTTATGAAGGTGACATCAGCTTATGGCTTGGTGTTATGTGCCCTGCATCCTGAGCATCTCACCAGTCATCCCAATATTTTATTACAAATAGCTATCCCGAAGTTAGAAGGACCCAGTGCTCTTAGAGCACAATGTCAGGCAGTGGCAGCATAACGTGAACTGGCTACAATTAGTCACACTATCTGGGCCTCCAGCTAAATCATTTAAAGTAGACTGCAGTTGGTGGCCCGGGTCCCCATTGCCTTATTCCCGGAGAAGCCATGCACTTTAATGGGTATGTTTCTCAGCTTGTGCTTGCCCATTCTGCTAACCCATCTGTTTCATTAAACACCACACAACTGATTTCAGCTGCTGCCTTTGTTCCTGGAAAGATACCAAATACATCTGTAGTAAGAGTCTAAAATATCCGAGGGGAGTGAGGACCAGTGAAGACATTTGAAGTCCTTAACGCTTATCCAATTTCATCCCCCACTACTTGGTAAAGAAAGGGCTGCAGGTTGTTGCCAAGATGATGCATATTTTGGGCCACGTTCCCCGGGAAGTGTTTGAACTTTCCACTCATTTGGTTGTAGGTACAATCACCTGGACACACTGCCCTGGGTTTAGCTGTTAGTGTAACGTGCACTATGGGCAAGGTGGGTACATTCACACCTCATTACTGGGTGGGTTGCTCCTGGCCTTCAACGGGGATATAGGACAATTTAGAAGGGCAGTTTGTTTCCCTTCTCACTCAGGACCTGATCCCAAGCTTAAGTCAATAGCTTTTGTCACCCTTTTGGTTCCAGTGGGTTTTGAATCAAGTCCTCGTATTGGCCATTCAATATTACGACTCCATGGAGTTACTCCTGGATCAGTGGGAAGAAATCCAGGTTCCTAAAGCAGCCGCGGGCCAACATTTGCAACAGTCTTGTTTGCATCAAAGAGCTACAGAAATCCGTACACCCAAAGCTTCAAGTCAGGCTAGATGACTAAGACTTTGGCGTTTAACATTTTTTTAAACATTAATCAAGAGCGTCATTAGGACAAGAAGGGAGAATACACTCCTCTTTTTTCCTACCCCCCAGAAGCACGGAGACTTTGTGCGCGTTGATTCCTGCAGAATTAATCAGAGCTCAGTAATCATATGCACAAATGAGACCTTCCTATAGAGAGAGAGATTTAGAGGTGTGACAACATTGACCCAATGTGAACGGTTCTTCCTTTCTGCGAGCATTTGCAAATGTTCATTCCTTGATTTTCTGACAGGGGGGGAAGGGACTTTGGGGCAGGACCAAAAGGACAGTCCCATCATTATCCCCCCAGACATGCATTCAAGTATAGGGAGGTTGAACACAGTGGGTAATCTTCAGACTAGAGCTTTCTCCACAGAGTGGCTGTAACCAGCTGCAGGGGGCTCCCCAGTGCCATGCTGATTTAATAGAAATCCTATATAGTTTCACAGCTCCGGCATGATGCTAAGGTACAGACACCCAACAGGATCAAACTAAACTAGGACATTGGCTCCTGAACAGACAGCTCAAGAACTGCTTGTTTCACATCAGTCCAACTCCACCCCCCCCCCAAACAAACCAAATAGAAACCCAGAGAAAAGAAAAAGAAAAGAAAAGAAAAGCAATGCCTGCTGCAAATCCTAGTCTATAAAAATCCAAGTTCTTGTCTGCAGGCGTGCCGAGGGAGTATTAAGACTTCTTGTCTCTGAAATGTATAGTACACAATGTTGCTTTCCTAAGGAATTTAGAGGGTTTCCTCCTTCTCACTCTCGGCTGTATTCATAAGCAATTTGAGCAGATACATCTTGATGACATCCAGTGACTCTTTGGTAAACAATGCCTTTTAAGTTTGACAGAGTGTCTGCTATTTCAAAACTCCTCTCTTTAGAGCAGCAAATGTGTTGTACAAATCAAGGAAACACATTTGCTGCTCCGGAGCTTTAAGTATTTAAAATGCAAAAGCCTTACTCTAAAAAGGAAGGGGGGAAAGGGGGGACCTACCAGAGATAAATCCTTCTTAAGACAACAGAGAACGTCTCCTCCTTTCCACTCCCAGAGCACACGCAGATCTTATTCCCACCTCAAACCCCTCCCTAAAATGTTGGCTATAAAGCATGTGTTTATGGAGGAGAGTCTCCTCGCCCTCACCCCTCCAACAGCTTCTGGAGGACGAAATAAAGTTGGTGAAATGTAACTGGTGGCATTGCTCCTAACATGTTCATATATATAGATGGTATATATGTGATATATGTATAACATATGATATATATCCTATATGATAAATGTCTATATAGGCTATGTAGTATATATATGTGTGTGTGTCTGTATATATATGATACATAGTGTATATGTGTGTATGTATATATATATACATGCATACATGTGTACATCTATATAGATCTATATAGATCTATATAGATATCTATATATCTATATACATGTAGATATAGATAAATATATAGATATACATCTATATCTATATATCTATATCTATTAAGTAAGATGAGATCTGCCATTTAGTTTAGAACAGCGACTCAGGGATACTTACCGATTGCTTTCTTTTCGTTTAGAAAGTCAGTCGATGGCTGATCGCTAGTGTGTGTGTGTGCTTGCATGTAAGGCAGAGAGGGGTCTTAATTATGGTGAGAGCAGAAGACAAGCTCCTTATCACCATGATAATATGGGTAAGGGCCACGATGTGGTGGAGCGGACATTCACATGAAGCTATTTGAATAGACATCCGTCTTGATTTTGAATGCTGGGGGCAGGAGAGGTGTCCTGCTCAGCCCTCTGTGAGGTGGCCGCTGTTTGGAGACCAGGAGGAAGCCTTTTTGGTGGATCTCTCTGCTGTAGAGTGCATTGCAGTAGTTCCTTGCTTCAGCGCCTTTATGCTGGAGACAAAGACGGCTTTAAACCCTTTAGAGCCTGAAAGGGAAATCACTTTGTCCTCAGCTTTGCAGAGTGAAGTGCTGGGCTCTTGCCATGAATACACATGCAACAAACACGCCCTGGCTTTAAAGTGTCACTTAATGTCACTTCAAGGACAAACGTGCTCGTGTTCTGGGAAAGGAATTGAGTAGAGGGGAAGGTGACTGAAGCCCTCACATTTCTCAGCTTGCTTTTCCCTTTAGCAAAGAGCTACTGGTGGCATCTGAGCTTTCAAAAACCAGAGGATCGCAACGAGCCCCACTCGCAGTTGCTTCACCCAGCGCACCAGTTTTCGACTGGAGCAGAGGGAGAGGGCTTGCAGACTCCATGCTGCAGGTCTATTGGCTTCACTCCACTTAGTCGGCCACTATTTGCCCTTTATCACACTTAACGATAAGAAGCAAGTGCCTTCAAGTTCAGCCCAACCCAGAGTGTTGATCTTGTTTCTCATTCTTTCTTTTCTTTTAACCTACAGGTATTGTGTTCTCTGTATAGCAGACTACACTCATGGGGTTGGCAAACTTACATCGACCAGGTATGCAGGAGCTGTGGGCAATCCAATTCCTGAACTGCAAGCTGCTCACCTTAACATCACCAGTGCCAGGAGCGAGTGTTTTAAATGGGACGCCCTTGTGAATACCAGCATTCAACCAGGACTCGTGGTCTTTTATTAGACCAAATAGATTTTTTGAAAAAAAAATCACCTCTACCACGAGTCCTGATTGCTTTTTCCTCTAGACCATAAACGGCTACAACCTGGATACCTGGCACATGGAAGCATTCAACCATGCACCCATTCACTGGATTTATTTGGTCGAGAAGAATTCCTCCAGAAAATACCGGTGCCTCTCTAGCAAGCATCATTTCAAGGCGCAGCACATTGTCCCAGCATCTCCTGGTTGGATTTTGCCAGTGCTGTAACTTAACATTTCACGGGCCAAGGGAGGAGACTAAACAGGCAGAGAGGAAGAAGGAACACACACTCTTGATGAAAGCACTCGATTCCCCCTTCCCTCAGATGCCTTTTCCTTGTGCCTGTTGGACTTAGATAGCTTTTC
>NW_005842039.1:2557996-2607329 GCF_000455745.1 Alligator sinensis | reverse complement strand
GGGAAAGAGGCAGAACTGGCAGGAACCATCCCTTACAGTTTAGATTAGAACAACGACTCGGGGATACTTCCTGATTGTTTTCTTTTCCTTTAGAAAATCAGGCGATGGCTGATTTATCCCCAAACACAGCAGGTGTAGTGTAAGCATCTTGCTGATACAGAAGGGGATTTTAGGCCAGAGACTCTGGGGATGGGTGAAGAAATAACAACCTGAAAATGCACACTTGATCTAAATGCTTCCTGTTTATTGTCTGATTGTTCCTCTAGGTACCCCACATCAGAGAGACAGACCCTTCAACGAGCCTGAGCCAAAGCACCATATCCTTTGCTAGAGATGTCCAAAGGGGGTCCCAGTGTAGTACCTGTAGCACTGTATTCATGGTATTTCTGCAAACTATTGCAGCCTCTGACCTTCCCAGCTTTGAGCACTAGAGATACACATGGAGTTGTTCCTGGAGCAGAGTACTTTGGGGCTCTTATATTATTCTACATATTTAGTCTTCCATGTGCATTAAAGTCCATCACAGCATTGAAGCCTTCGGACAGCTGATTTGAATGATTTTTTTTGGGGGGGGGGAGGGAGGGGGTAAAGGGGCATGCAATAGAGTATATAGTAAAACATCCGTTATACTGGAGACTGTTAACAGCAAACAATAATTAAAGATGGGAAGAACAGGGAGTAAGAAAGACACAGAAGAAAGCAAAACAGAGAGCCAGTCTCCATGCACACAAACCGCTAAAAGGCACTTACCAAACTGAACTGAATTGATTTAACTGGACGGGTGTTCGTACCTTTAACAGATAAGGGCATGCAGGCAGTTGGCCGTGTCCGTATCAGTGTGTCCGTATGAGTATTAAAAAGTAAAATGAGATCTGCCATGGGAAGGCACTGAACCATTGCAATATCGCAGCTCGGGAGCTAGCTAGCGCTGGGGAACTCACAGCATCCGAGCGCCTTCTTCCCAGGGACAGCTCTCAGCTCTCCAGCGCAGCGAGCCAGGACTTGCCTTGCTTTCCCCAAGCTAAAGGCATGAAACACTAAATCAGTATTAGGAACTCGCTAATTTTCTGTTTGTCTTCTTTCCCTGCGTGGTGGCTGGTTGTTTCCGAGCCCTTTAAATGTTACAGCCTGAATGATTCAAGACAGGCTATCCTGATGGAAATGAAATGTGATGTAGGCTGGGAGGAGGCGAGAGTCTAATTTTCAAAGCCAAACTGATCCCATGCTCGTTCCGACGTGGTGAAATGGAAAATTAAATCTAATGCTTTATTAAGGATACAAACAGGGTCTGAAAGAACACCCCGCCAGGCACATGGCCGCGGGGGAAGCATTTTTATAGGAACATGCAAAAGGGTTTGTGTATCATTAAGCCCTGCAAATTGCAGACGTCTTTTTTGGCGTCTAGGAATCTCTGGAACTTGGTGATGTTTGCAAACACTCTGGGTTCCTGGGCGAGGCATTCAGTCCAGAAGTGGGCTGCTCGGAAGTGTTTCAAAACAACCCCTAAATATATTTACTGAGCCACTTGTGTAATCTCAGAGGCTGAACGCACCTTTCCACGATCTTTATCCAAATAGTGCAATGATGATGACTACTGAAAACTGCTGGTCACAGTGCAACATATGCTCACGATATAGCCATCCTTCTAAATGCACTTTCAGTGCACAGCAAATCAGAAGTCAGCACACTGAAGGCCCCCTCCATCTGTCACATTTATGCTGCGATTGTGTTGATCACGGAATATATAGGAAGGGTGCTACATGCGCGCTCAGTTTAAGGCACCAATGAGCCTTAAAAACGGTCCCCATAAAGTGTAGAAGCTTTGTATGACTCTGTTATATGGCACCTTCAATGTCATGTGTGGCAGGGGGTGAGAATCAGGTGATTGTCAGTCCTGGGGCCCAGACCACACTGGGGTTTGGAACAGACCCAGGACCAACAAAGAGCTGATTGTTACATCTATCAGAGGTGGTGGGGGAAGGAGAAGGGAGGGGAAGGGTGCCAGTGTCCAGGACATTAAACCCAGTGTCAGGCAGCACTGGCTATGTTGCCCAGCTCAGGGAGAAAAGACTCCTGGCAGGAGGGCAGAAGGAGCCTTTGGCTTCCTCCTCAGGGACTTTAAATGCTATGCTGGGCATCTTGGGCATAACTGACCAGTGTAGGGTTTTGGAAATTAGTCTACTGTCTGCCCTGACAGCCATTGGGAACCAGAGCTGGGACTGTCCAGGTTCTGGGACTGACAATCAGCTGATAGTTGGCCCGAGTCCCCAGACAGCCATGAGTCTCAAGCAGGTCCTAGAACTCTCTAGCAGAGCCCATATTTGCTGATTGTTGGCACCATATGTGGGTACCCCACTTTCAACCTGCTAGTGCATGGAGAGTCCAGGCTTCCTCTTCACTGGCAAGCAGCAATGGTGCTATTGGGATCTCAGCCTTGATCCCAAAATTGTGTCTCCTGCCATGCATGTGTGGCATGTCAGGAACTGTGATTATTTGGACTGAGAACCCTATCACACCTTTAAATGAAAGGGTGCAGGCTTCACTTGTACTATGCACAATTTAAAATGGCAGCCAGCTGTGGTAATAATGATTAAGTTCTTGAGACTACAACACAGTAAGACCTTTGGAAAGGCCACCGGTTTCATAATATTCTCTCTGAAGAGAGGCCAGGGGAGGGAATATTACCTGCTACATCAAGTTTCTTAGTTACTGCACAGAGAAGCACAAAACTGTCTTTACCTCAAATCTCAACTGAATGAGTGCTTTTTAGACTCTTGTGCCTGTGTCAAGCAAGGCTTAAAATCAGAAACAATAAAATGAGGGCAATAGCCAGATACAAGAACTTCAGCATTTCGGTGAAATCCTAAGAGATGACTGCAACCTTTTATTGAAGGATTTCAGCACTCCGGACAGTCCAGGGCAACTGGGCGTTCAGGACCTTGGAGAGGATCTGACTCAAGCTCTTAGCAATGGGCAGAATAGAAGGCCAGCCTAAATCTGCCACTTTGATTGATTCACTTTTAGTTACCTTAATTTTTATTTCTTTCAGGGAAACTTGTACATATCAGCCTTCCTGCATGTGAGCCTTTGGAAATGTTTAAGCGCCAGAGGCCAGAACATTTTCCATCCTGCTCCAGTAAAAGGACATGCTGGAGCCTAGGAAAACTCATTACTTGTGTAATGTTTTTATCTTACCCTTTAGACTAAGTCACAAAAATCAGCAACTAGGAAGAAGACCTACTTTTTTTTCCTATCAATGTCTGTTTATGGATGGCAGCAGGGTAGAATAGGATAACATTTAGGACTAGATTCTATTTTACCTATTATGCATCTAAGTTGTGCTTAGATAAATAAGGCCATCCAAACTCTATTACATCCCAAAAATGTCTAAGTAACACAACCACAATGTTATTGGGATAAAAGATAAGACAGATTCTCCTCTCCTTTGTCAAACATTCACTAGATGTGATTTTTCTCTTAGTAAGATTTTAGGACTTGTATGGAATTGATGTACCTTCCCAGGGTGAATGAGAGTAAGATGACTACCTAGCTATACTGGGCAATTTCCAAGTATGCATAGTTGACTGAGATTAGTTGAGCTATGTAGATTTTGATGTAAAATCTGAGTAAGTGCACTAGCTTTTATTAGACCAACTAAATAGTTGGGGAAAAGTTCTTTGCAAGCTTTTGAGCACAAAGACCCCCTTCATCAGTCATAAGGAAGCTCTGCAAGATACATTGGAGAACACATAAGATATCACATCTACCCAAAGGACCTTGCCTGCCTATGTCCTTAGACCAGCATGGCTACAACCAACAACCCTGTAATAATTGGAGAAAGGTCTGGCCTTGAGCGTGAACTCTTAATCCACCTTGCCTGAGTCCTTGAAAAAAACAGTTAATATATAGACTTTTGTAGCACACACTCATTTTAGTTTTAAGATTATAATACAAAAATGATATTGAGGAGGAGGGCCTTCCTAATTATGTTAAAATGTTGGTCATAGTTTAAGACAGGGTAGAATAGGTTCACATTTAGATGCCTAAGTATTTCTTAGGGTGATGTTACCTGTTAAATTTGCATGTGCTAACTACAGAATGTTGTATGGTATTAAAGACTGCTCACATGCTGTGAGCAGTCTAGTGAGCAGGGGCATGGGTAAGAGCTGCCAAGTCTGCCCCATGAGTGCCCATCTCTCTGGTGGCTGCCCCCTCTTCTGAAGCTCCTCTGTGGCTCTCCTATGGCTTCCCTCTCTCCCATGGCTTGTCCATGGCTCCCCCCATGGCTGCTTTCCTGTGCCTGCCTGTCTCCTCTGTGACTTCTCTGCTGCCACTGGCTCCACAGCTCCCTGTCAGTTCATCAGTTGAGGACAGTAGAGTTCAGAAGGGTAGATCATGCACAATGGGCATATCTACATGTGCATATTTACTGAGCAGTAATCAAAATTACTGCATAGTATGGACATGTGTCTACATGTTCATGCTCATCCTGCACAATAAATATGGTGACTTATGCTGACTTGAGTGTAAATTTGATACGTGTATCATTCAGGTATCAAATTTACACCCTATTAATTATTGTTCAGTAACACTCATGTAGACACCTTACTGCACAGTAATACTGTGTGTGTGGACTGACCTGGGACTAACTTTAGTCCCAAGTCAGTCCACATACAATGTTAATATGCTTTAATGCCTGTATATGTAGATGCCGGCCTATTCCTGCTTACTGCACTTAACTTACTGTGCAGTAAATTTAAGCTGGCATAAATTCACATGTAGACATGCCCAATGGGGGGTAAACTACTCATATTGGCTCTATGGAGCTGACTGATGTTATCGCAACATGAGGTGCAAAGACCAGCTGGGGATACTCCTCACCTGAAGATGTATAACTTGGAGATGCTCAAAGTTCACATGGCTCATCTTCTCCTGCCTTAATTTTGCAGATGTTTCTGTCTTAAGCACATTTAACATCTGAGATGGGTAACATATAACAATAGCTTTAGACACTTAAGAGGAGGGTAGGACCTGGCCCCATATTTCTAAAGCCTGTCTTTCTATGAAATGCTGAGATATAAGCACACAGATCAGTGCTAAGCACTGCCATACCATGTAAATTTTAAGTTGGTCTGCTAATCAAATTAACCTTTTTGTCATTAAACTCTTTACTAGTGATTCTGAAATATATATTCTGAAATGCCTGGGGGTAACTCAGATCACAGCTCCTGATCAAATGAAGGTTTTGAATGAGCAGTTATTCCAGAGGCTGGTTCTTGGCCCATAACCATTTGGAGCTCAATATATATTCATTGTTATCTTCAAGAAAAAAAATAGTTATCCTTTTGCCTAATGGATATAAAAAGATTTCTGCCTACCGCTCTCTGGCCTATATATATATTCATTTTGCCTGAAGAGAGCAAGACAATCAAATATTACACATCAGATACAATGATGGGGTTTTTTTCTGTCACCTCAGGTATTTTTAATGCTTCTGTCCTTTGAAGATTATTCTCTTTAACTTGCTAGAGAGGACTGTCTCTCTAATTTAAATATATTTCCTAATCTAAAGAACTGGCAGCTAAAAATCAGAGAGATTTTCCAATGCCCTTTACAATGTGTTTGCAATATTATCACCCACCCTGCAGAACACAGTAACCTGAGATTCACTAATATCAATACCGCTCTGCTGTCCAGGCTCCAACGTTGCTAATTACTTCACTTACTGCAAAGGTGTCAATTGAACTTTCTTGTAATGAAGTTTCAGTCAATAAAATACCTGGCTTGGTATATTTAAAAGGATACATGTCTATGTGATTGGACACAGATGGGGCATGTGTAAATCAAAACATATTTTTTCTTTATTTTAATTATCAGCATAAAGAGAAAGATGCAGTCAGAATCCAATGGGTCATAAAAGTTACAAGGCCCTCAGCTGCTTAGTGACTTCAAAGGAACAGAGTCTACTTACACTAGAAGATGTAGATGGATTTGAAGAGGTTTATAAATTTGGGGATATAATTTTCTTGTACTAGAAAACATTTTATAATTTGGCATCAGCATGCCAGAGAAATATGGCTGCCATTACCATTAGACATCAAGCTGGGTGGGTTCTCTTCTCCAAAAGTACATAGATTGCCTTCTGACTTTTTAGGCATGTGAGTACACTTACTTGCCAATGACATCCTCAGAATCACTGCTTAGCTGTTCCTTACCCAATAGGCACCTCGGTTTTTTTAATGCCCAAGTATATGCTAGTTGACATGTGCAAATCCACCTAGTACTGATGACACCCTGTAATTGAAAAGCCTCAAGGAGTTCTTTCATGCTAAAGCTCCAGAGTCTCTAAATCAAGTTTCTCAAAGATACAGGGCCAGAATCAGCAGGGCCCTGCCTTAAACAAAAATCAGACCCTGCCTAAAACAAAAAGCAGCTGGGGATATACATATGTGTATAAGTGTCTGTGTGCATGTGTGACCTACACATTAAGGAACTGTGTTTTTTGGGAGTGGATTTCTCTCCACCTTTTCAGTGAGAGATGTTCCAGTTTGTAGAGACTTCTCCCCCACACAGATGATATAGACACAGGGTTGTAGAACCAACCTCTCTGTCTGTCTGAATTAAGGTTTAATTCTTTATACAAAAAACCTTTGACAGGAGAGACAGAGGGGAAACTCCTCCAGAATAGCCCAGTCATGAAAGAAGTCACATAGGATAATTCAGAATCAAGCAGATGAAGTGTGATTTGAACCCATGTTTCCAGTGTCCCAGTCAAGTGCTCTAAAAACATGAAGTTATTCTTGGGTTTCTCATTCTCTATCTTGAAGGTTAACAGTTGAGGATCCTAGTAGAGGCTTGCCAGACAGAAATGCCCATCTCCAACCAGGCACACCAGATAAGGTGTCTAAACTCTGCACCTTCATTCTTCAGTTCATTCCTTGTTGCCATAGGTGCCTCTCTAAGCTATTCCTAAGGATCCTTTATTTAGAAGTCTACCTATTCCCAAGCACTGTATGAGGGAACTGGAGACCTAACTTGGAGCTGATGATTTCAGTAGCTGGCACTGGCAGGGCACCTACAGGTTTTTTATTGCAGTGGAAATATACTAAACTAAAGTTAGCTTTCATCTTTAGGATCTGCTATACATGCTAATTTAGGGAAAACAATCATTACAAAGAGAAGGGAGGCTTAGAGTTGTGTATGTGTAGTTCAATGAGAACAAAAAGGCATTAAAAAGGAGAGAATAAATCTAAAGGACCTCATACAACTTATCTGCCCACACTACCTTGCCTTTTTTCAAGACCTAGCCCTACCCAGACCCTGCCCTACCCATTTCTCTAAATTCCCACATTTTGGTGACATTACCAGAACTATTTCCCCATGACCATCTTTCTCATCCTTTCAAATATCCATTCCTGGGTCCAAGTAAAACAATGAAGATGGTAATATCAAATCACTCTACATGTTGTAATTGGGTTATTGCAGCACAGTATTTAAGGAGTCTTGCTATGGCATGGATTCAAGTTCTGCACTGGGCTCATGTGAAAGCTTATATCAGTTAAGCCATAAGTATATGGGTACCCCCAGTCATTTGAGGTGTGGAGTTAAAAGTGGTTGCATATGAAGCTAATCACATCATCCTCTTGTGTGCCAGTGAATATAGAAATGGGTGTGTCTTAACCATGCTATCCTATGGACCATTTGTCTTGGACACTTTTGAATAGACTTTTGTGGCAGTTCATAAGTAGAAGTTAAAGTTTTCATATTCAATGAGGACTTTAGTGGATTAATCAGATTTGTAATGATTCAGTTACATATTCTTGTTTGCAAGTTTTCTTAAAATGTCCTCATCTCAGTAAGAACGTACAAAATCCAACTCTTAGACCCTAATTTATCAAAGAACTTAAGGACATACTTCACTTGAAGCACACACTTAAATCAGTCCACATTCAGTAAAGCATTTAAATGGGGGTAATGGGATTTAACCATGTGCACAAATCCTTTGCCAAATGAAAGCTTAATAGCACTGATTTTCATTTAGAACAACAGTAATGCAATTATTATTGATTTCTGGTAGTGCACAAAGACACCAATCTGGATCAGGGTGTCATTGTATCTGGAGCTGTACAAAAACATAAAATGACCTGGTCCCCCAAATGCTCACAAACTAAGGATCATATTCTGGCACCCTTATCATGCTGAGTAATTCCTTACTTGGGACCTGATTACATCTCTATTGCAGCTAGAGGAAATCTTTCCTAGATCACAAAGGACTTTGGATCACACTCTTGGTGAGCAGTTCCAGTGAAATCATTTGAACTACGTGACAAATTAGATCTTACTTATCAAGAATATGGCTGGCCTGAAGTAACAGTCTACAGTCTAATTTGCCTTGTTCTAATACACTCATAACAATATTGGAAGACTTAATAGTGGATATCCATCTTTTACTTCCACCTTCTCCAACTCTTTGTAATCTTGGGAGAGGGTTATGTTGATGGGAACAGGTCTCTCTTTTTATTTTGGTTCTATATTTACTGAATCAACTTACAGTTCTCACTTCCTTTTCTTCAGAGCCACTGAGTCTCTCTAAACCCATTTGATTTTCCCCAGCCTTACTACTGCCTCCTACTTAGAACTAATATATGTTCTGACTCACCTTAGTCTTCTACCCTGCCATCCATCCTTTCTCCCTTTAATTTTCAAACACCATTACCACCAATGACTGGGCACTAAATGCCGACTTTTGCTTTCTTTCTCTACTGCATCTCTATGTCATTTCTCTGTTAGCTGTCTGAACTTCTTTTAAAGAAAGCTCTCATAATTAATTAAAAGAATCACTTTTTGATACTTTGTTTAAAATGATGTGATGGTAGAGTAGAGGAGGTGTCTGTCTACAGGTCAGAAGGCGTCAGATTAAACCTCACTCTGGACTTGTGCTGAAAGCCATCATTAGTCAGCCCAACTACAAATGAGTACCTCGTGACTTCGGTAGAGAGACAGAGGTGCCCTGTCATGATGCTAACCAGATCATTGTGGCCATCATTGACTATGGAAACTGACCTTGTTTAACCCTGGGACTATTGATTCTTATCTCATTACCTCCATTAACTTTTGTGACCCCTTTTTTCCGATGAGTTCTTTGCTTGTATGCCTTTCACAACACCGCCCCCCCTTCATTTCTTCCCCTCCCTCCTTCTTTCTTACCTGTTGTATTCTGATCACTCACTTCACTTTATGCTCGTCTATATGCTGCCCTTTCACAGCATTTGATGAAGTGAAATCTCATGCTCTCTCTGTATATATCATTTTGTTAGTCTATAAAGGTACATATCTACCCTGCCTTCTGACTGCCTAACCAGCAGTTCTCAAACTGTGGGTCACAACTCCAAATGTGGTCACAACATCAGTGGATGCGGTTATGATAAACAGGGATCTGGGGGGCACAGGAGACATGTTGGAGGGGCAAGATGGGTCCCACAGGTCATGTGGTGGGAGGGGGGTGGGAGAGCAGAAGCGATGTGGCAGTGGTGGGGAGCAGGGAGGCAAGGTGATGCAGCAGAGGGGGCATGTTCTCCCCCCAAGATTTCTATGCCCACAGTGAGGAGTGGGGCTGCAGTTGGGCTGGACCAGTTCCGGGCAGGAGCCATCGCTGTGGCCAAGTGAGCAGGACCTGGCATGGGTGGGAGCACCATGCCACCCTGGCTGCCAAGGTGAGGTGCAGCAGTGGTTGCACGGAGTTGTGCCCCTGCTGCTACCAGGCAGGCAGGGTGCACCTCAGTTTGGTGGTCATGGCAGTGTGGTGCTCCCTCCCATACTGGGTTCCTCCGTCTGGGCCAGGAAGCCCCAGTGGGGAGGGCAGCAGGGTGGGAAGCCCCAAGCCTGCAGTGGGCAGGCCATATCCTCCACTCTCCCCACCTCCCCACAGGTGGCCCAGCCACCTGTGGGGGAGGGGATGGGGGAGCTGGGCTCCATGCTCTGCTCCATCTGCAGCAGCTGCTGCCTCCCATGCCATGGGCAGCAGCCGGGGCTCAGATGCTGCTGGGGGTTGGGGGGGGGCATGGGGCTATGAGCCCTGCCCCTGGGGCACCTAGGAGGGTGAGGGGCTGTGGGTTGGGAGTGAGGGGCACTGGCAGTGTTAGGGAGCTGTGGGTGGGGAGTGAGGGGCCCCCCGCAAAGGGCTGTGAGGTGGGATCAAGGGGCCATGCTGAGGAAATGGGGTCATGAATGGAGTCATGCTAAGGAAAGTTTGGGAAACACTGGCCTAAACCATGCTAGCCTGATATCTAGGGTCAGGCAGACCATGACTGGCTTAAGAGCTGGACTGTACTGACAGTCTTAATGAGGGAGGAAGGAAAAACCAACTACTGCCATATTTTCTAGTATCTACTTCTTTATTCTCAAATCCTTCCTTTCTTCAATTTTGGAAATAGCAGAGTCTCTTATATGTCTTTTTAGAAGTCCATAAGCCTGCCTTCATTATCATAATTACAAAAATATTGTAAAGTAATCCAAAGAGATGTGATAGATATTCTGATGTAGTATCATTACTGAAAATCCAGTCATTGTTTCTGTAGCAAGCCCAAATTTTGTTCACTAAATATGCAAGAGACAAGGATTTTTGCAGGAGGGATCTTTTATTGCAACAACTGTAACATCACAATAATAAACCAAACTTTGCTTCCCCATGACTATTTTGTGTAATTGGGTTACAATAAAAATGAAGTAATGATAGTTTAAAAAAAAAAGAGATTGCTGATGCAAGTAGCCCTTTCAGGCATAGGATATGCGCAGCCTCTCTGACATTATTTAGATATGCTGCCTTCGAGAGTTACCTGAACTGTACAGTTCCCTGCAGCAATACATCAACTGAATTACTTTACAAGGAAAGAGGTAGATTCCCTTGAGTTGATGTGACAATAGCTTAGTAGCTCCAGATTGTCTTACATCAAGTGGAGCAGCCTTTCTAATATGCCTTTTAGAGTATAAGGAGGAAAAAGTAAGATCCCAACTGAAATTTTAAATTTCTGCAATGATGACAGTGCTAATTATTAATAGGCATAAATCAGATGTAGCCAGAGTTCAGGCAACAGGACACATGAGGCTCGTTGCATTCCACAAAATGTCTTGCAAGCACATTTTGTCTTTAATGTTGCTGTGTTACCTGTTCAGATTAGAAATCCCAGCATGGTGTAATCCTGCATAGAAATGGAGGATTGGGATTTGTAGTCTCCCTTCTGCAATAAAGATGATGATAGATGCAATCTACTTCTTTGTCTATGGCCCATAACACTTATGGTAAGTTGCCAATTTAGTCTATGGCTAGGTCAGGTTTGTGTCTCTTTTCATCTGGTCAAAATTTCTGCTGCTGATAATTCAGTCTTTCAAGTCTCATAGGCTAAGTACAGGCATTCAAGAGGGCCAAGGCAGAAGTCCTCTAACTTTTGAACTTTACTCTAAGCATCCAAGGTTAGGTTAGGAGCAAGCAGAACAAGCAAAGCCTGTCTGCACAGCCTGAGCATGGCAGGTAGGGGGAGCTCTCATGTTTCCCAGCATGCCTTGTGGGTTCCTCAGGCTGCTGAAGACTCCCAGGCAGAGCCAAATGCCTGAGCCACCCCTGACTGGCTGGTGAGGACATCACAGCTGCCCACCTGGACCTGATGTAGCAGTGGCTTGTCATGGCCATGAGCCATCAGCTGGCTGTTCCCTGCATGCTTACACAGTGTACCTGTGCCCACCAACTCTGTGTGTGTGTGTGTGTGCATGCATGTGTGTGTTCAGTCTTCCACGTGGACAATCATCAAGCCAAGAACACCTGAAATTCAGAGTAGGCAACCACATCCTTCCCTATGAGCATACCTCAGGCTACCAAGGAGTCACATTAGACCATTCCCTCACCTATAAGCATCACAATCAGAAGGCCAGCAGTAACATCTCTCCATGGGAAGCTACCTTAAGATGTTTAGCCAGCACAACATGGGGTGTTACCTTTAAAGTGCTCAGAACTACCGCACTTGCAATTGTATATGTCCCAGCAGATTACTATGCTCCTGTATGGTCTAGAAGTTGTTGCACAAAAAAGCTCAACACCATACTTAACAGCAAACAGAGACTCACAACAGAATGCACAATTTACACATATATGTATTCTTTGCACACTAGGGCATTAGACCAATTTACATAAGAAAATAGACCCTAACCACTCCCCTGCTGCCAGGTTTCTGGGCTTGCGGAAAGCCCGGCAGGCCAGGTACTGCGGCCTTGTGTATTGCACTAGATTTAGAGAAGGGGTAGGGTAAATGGAAATGAAATTGCTGTTCAGACTAATTTGGCCTGAAATCTATTCCTACAGCATTTTATACCAACATTGAACAAGTTCCCCATTGGGCATGACCTTGACAAGGAAGCATGGGTCAAGATGAACAGACTGAGATATGGACGCTTCAAAACAACATTGTACAAGATGAACATCTTCACAGCCCCCTGCATGAATGTGATATTCAGCAAACAGCACAACACTTAATTCAAAGCTGCAATCTTTACAAATGCCCAGATGGGGTAGATGGAATGAATCCACACATGGAGTGATAATATCAGACAGTGGCTCATAGCTGGCCGGAAAGAACAAGGTGGGGGTGGGGTTTGGAAACATGGGCTTCACCACCTTGGGTCATTGAGAGCTTAGGCAAAGGCCAGCCTGGCACTTGGGCAGAGGAGATGAGCTCTGGCTTAGGTTAGACTGCCGCCCTGTGAGTGGGGGGTGAGTGGGGTACTGCAATGTTCCATGGGATATCAGAGGAATGTGACCTCCCATGAGTTGCAATGGAACAGATGTGGTACAGATGTTTGTTACGGCACTCTAACCTACAATGCTGAAATAGGATACCATATCCATCCAGGGTTATCCCAGAGTGGAATCTGCCATTTTTACAGTGCTCTGTGTGCCCTGCCTGTTTGGTTATGGCTGTGGAGTGCTTTCTGTGTGTTTACCATGCAATAAGTGTAACTTCTGCACCTGGCATATCATTTGATAGAGATTTACTTTCTGGACTAAGAACAATTCATTCTTGTATGTTTACTATAGACAGGTGATGATGAAATGGAACACGGTCCAATCGTATCATGAAGGCTGTGTAATGATAAAATGCCTTTTTCATTACAAATGAAATAATAATTCCTGCACTACTGCCAAACATACTTTGAAATAAATTTAGTTCTGTTTATTGTGAGGCACTGGGAATATTCAGATGTCTCTGCTTTTCAACCCTTTGGAAAAAGTCACTTTGTCGTGCAAAACTTCATAAATTATGAAGCCTGCTAATATTCTGTTCTTGATTTTCTTCTTCAGGGAGCCACCTGATTTAGCCCCATGAACTGCATAGCTCTGTGTATTATTCCAATTGATTGTATCTATTTAATTTTGCATGACTGCCTTTGAAATATTATAGCTACCATTAACTCAGAATTTGCACACAGCAACTGACCCAAGGAAAAGGCCTGCCCTTCCTGAACCACCCGGGGGATATTTTTACATTTTTATTTTGTTTTACATTAAAGACTGACATAAGAGCTGTGTAAATTGATTGGATTTATAAAAGTCATACATTGATATTCCCTGAATGCTTACTCTGGTGGTTAAGGCATCCATTCACAAAAGTAACTGATTGAATGCTTAATTTCAATCATGCATTTACATACTTAAAATTAATAGATGCTTATGGAATAGGGATGTTGTCTTGAACTGGACATTAATTCATATTAGCACAAGGCTGTATGTCAAGATTCCTGGGTTCATGACCTGGATCTGTCACTCAGGGGAGCCATTTAAGCTCAATTTTCAGAACCGTCTTCTAATTTTGGATGAACAAGCTTATGTGTTCCCAGTTTAAGGCACTCAAGGGCTGCTTTTCATACCCATTATGCACTTATTGTTTAGTTGTTATCAAGGGGATCTACACATAATAACTCCTACTGGAAACAAAGACCTGAGCACTTTAGAGAATGGAAGTCTAAAACTTTAGCAGTCCTGATATTCTTATCTGCAGAATTATTGCTAAGTTACCTCTTCAGGGGTGTATTATGAGGCTTAATGTATGTTCAGCAGTTATTTATATAGAAAAGTTGCTAATGCATATTAGGATTACGTATCAACAGCAGAATCCATCCACACTTACCCTTCATTTAAGATGCTGTTTTTTATTTTCTCTACTTTCACTACTTAAGTCACCAAATCAGCCAAGCTTAACTTAATTTTTAGCATTTGTTGAAGTGCTCTGGTGAATAGGGATGCAGGTACTCATTTATGTGAAACTACACACCTGTGTAGGTAGTCTTTTGCAAGCCATATAACCGTATTGTAGCAGTAACTGGAAACAGGAGTGAAGTATTTTTTCTTATTTTTATAGTATCAGAAGCTACGTATTGGAAATTTTCCATACTTCTTCTCAAGGTACATTTTAATGCAAGCCTTCACTTCAGTAAGATATTCCTGAACTTCACCATATTCACAAACTTTATATTTTCTTCAAACCTTCATTGCTGACAGACATCCAACTTTTAATACGCATTGAGTGAGAGTAGTTGAAAAGAAACTGACAAGCTCCCTATCAATAAGTAATACACCTGAGAAAAGAGGCCCAATTACCAATTCCAGGTTATTATACAAGCTGTTATCTTAACTGTACCTAAAGAAAAAACATCAGCAGTCCAAAGCCAAAATCTGTTTGCTTCCAGATAATCTGTCTAATAGGGAGAAGGAGGATCCTGCTGAGGAGGAAAGAATGGAAATAATCTTCTGAATATTTTACACTGATCATATTAAATTATTCTTTAGGACTTCAAAGTAAATACATTTAAGACTAGATCCACAAAGGGGACTTAGACTCAGTGTTGTAATACCTAATGCCTCACCCCCTAATGAAATCCACAGCCTTGAATTAGGCATGTTGCCTCTCCATACACTGCATGGAGGGGTTAAATGCATGAAGCAGTGTTGAAGTTGAAATGGTTTTGCCACGCTTGTATTGTTCCTGCCTCTCCATGCATAAGAGTTGGAATGTACCAGCTGATGCCCTTTTGAAATGCTCCCCTCTTGATATAGCTCCAAATTTGCATGTATCCAGACTGTAAGAATTTGAGCCATAAAAACCAGCTATATGATCTGGGCCTGCCTAAACTAGTGAATACTGAACACAAGGTTCTGAGATATTCTGGGGAGATACTTCCCCCCTTGCTGAGACCCACAGCCCTGATCATTCATCTGGAGTTAGGAGTTTAAGTATTTTCCTTGAGAAAGAAGTAATCCTTGGAACGGGGGCTTCAACCCAGGTCTCCAATCTTGTGTTCTCTTTCTTTCTTTCTGTCTGGCCCATTGAATCTTTAAATATTCTATAAGGATTGGAACAGTCTCATCAGGCAGGACTGAGAATGAAAAGTATGCATAAGGAGGAAGAATATGAGAAGATTAAAAAAAAGACAGGTCTTTTTCTGTCATAGATCTCAAAACACATTAAATATGTAAATATCACATAATTTTACAGGTTGAGAAACTGAGGTAGACAAAATGGCAGAACCAGCACTAGAACCCAGGCGTCTTAACTACTAGTCCATTGGACCACAAAGACTTTGTGGAAGATAAATATTTTTCCTTAACAAATTAGCCTAATACTACAGAGTTGCATGGATGCCTTGATGAATGCATAGATTGTCTGGAATCATTATTATAGAATGAAAAATCATTATCTTTATTTAATTGCTCCAATAATTCAGTCACTACATTCCAAGAAAGAAAATATCAAGAATTGTTTCCTTTTATTAGCATTTATTGCCAGAAGAAATTGAAAGTTCATTAACTTAAGCTAAGTGTTTACTACAAGTCTATTTACATCTTTACTTGTGGAGGGGTCAAACCACAGTTGTCATCTATTGAGCTATTTCAATTTCAAGGTCAGAAATAGAGAGAGAGACTGATAAAACACACTGCTATTCTGAACCCCACACTTCTACTGCTTTGAACAAAGAACATATGGGATCTTGTCTGTCTGATCTATTTTTGTTTGTAGCTGAAAACTCATTATGCCTTCCCCCCTCCCAATACAAGATCTGCTCTTCTTGCCCCAAAGTATACATTTGGAATTTTTCTTTTATAAGTATTCGTGCTTAGTGTTTTGTCTCAGCACCATTCACCTTACTCCTTGACTGCTTCCCAGGTTAATTAGATCAACATAGGGAGTTCACTAATGCAATTCATGGAGCCTAGGGCTGCTCTTTTCTCTGGCTTTAGGAAGACCTGTGCATTTTTTTCTCCTGAAATCCATGTATCCATCATTACAGCATTTTTAATCTTTAAAGAACTGTGCAAAAACTAATTCATTCTCCCTGGGTGTATCTACACATGCACTTTATTGTGCAGTAGACTAATTTACTGCACAGTAAAGTGTCACCATCTACATGTGCATAGCCATTAGGGCACAACAGACTATTGCTGCACTGCTGGGTAGTCCTGTCAGAAACAGGTACTGTCAGACAGCACAGTAAATTACTGAGCTTAAGCACATGTGTAGACACCATGCCTGGGAGTGGTTTACTGCACAGAAATTTGCTGCACAGTATATTCTGTTGTATTAATTGTATGTGTAGATACACCCCCTGTGAGTTAAAGACCTGCATGTTAGTATTATAATTCCCAGTTTAAAGATGGGGAAACAAACAAAGAAGAGGTAAGTAATTATAGCTCTTCATTCTAGTCCATTAGACTGCATTTCCTCTCAAGATACCTGAGCACATAATGATACCTGCACTAATGTCCACATTCAATAGGCAACCTTCTGCCTTAACTTACCACTTCAATTTTTTTCTAACGTGTCCAATACAGTTTTGTGTAGCCTTTAATTAAAGTCATCTCTACTAGGCAACCAATGCATCCTCTTGGTTTCAGCTGTAAGGCAATTTAATAAACAAAACACCCAGTAACTGCTGAACTACACTTGAGCACTATTCTCAGATTTACCATTCACAGAAACTAATAATTCTGGGAATGACATCACAATTGAAACCAATGACTGCATTCAACGATAAAGCGTCTTCCTGAGACAAATGTTTCTATGCATGTCTTTGGGGAACAGAGGCAGTACTGTTCTCCAAGCCCCAACAGAGAAAGCCTATTTATGAATATAGTCAAACTATCCTGACTGTACTTCCTGTCAAATAATTACTGTTTACCTCCCTGAGTTACATCCACTTTAATAGATGGTATCATTACAATGGTTCCCTCTTGTACACCATGAAAGACAGTGAGAAACAATCACCCGCTGTTTTCATTAGGATCAGCTTGGCTCTGAGATAGCAGCAGCAGCAGAGCTATTGTTATGTTCTCAGCTAGATCTATTTATATGCTATGACATGGAACAGTCTTTGCTGTCTTGACTTACCTATTCTCAAAATAAATGGTCTGTAGTTAAGATTAATACTATACATAATTAATACTAATTATCATAATAATACTGACCAAGTTACTAGGTTTAATTTCAATAGTAAAGCACCTCTAACCCTTGGGAATGAGGAAGGAAATGACCTACAAATCTCAAGTGTCTAATATTGTTCTTGTAAGCCTGCAGCTATTGTATATTGACTAAACAGGTAAATACATTATATTGACTCAAAGCAGATAATTATAAAAAATAGAATCAGCATTCTATTTCATCAGAGTATTTCCCAGCCGTATTGAAACCTTCAGTGCCATAAGCAGGGCATAGAGCGGAATCCCTTGCAACATATGCATACATTCTCCTACTTATCCTGATTATTTTTACTATTGATTTGTGTTGTGGTAAAGCCTTGGATCATCAGTTAGGGATCTGGTAACTGGTGCTAGATGCAGTACAAATGCAGGATAAGGCAATAAGCCTTGTCTTAAACAGTTTAAAATAAACTATGATTCAATCTATTTTATTTTAGTTTCAAAGGAGGTTCTGTTCCTTGTTGAAGAAAAGGTTCATCCTTCAGTGGCGAAAATGCAAGTCAGTAATAATTATTAACCAGTAATATCATCTTCTTTATTTTGATTTTACCTAAAATAATAAATACAAACACTTAGCAAAATCATTAATATGTACACATTATTATCTGTGCAACTGTTTAGTCTTATTGCAATAACCTCTGAGATGTCTTCTTCTGTCCCCATGTTACAGTTCATCAGCCTCCCATTCATTACATTAGGCTTGACATGCAAGTTGCATACACACAGAGAATGGGTCTTTCTATATCTTCCATGAAGAGCTAGTAAGTACATTCTTGGGTTTTCTATTGATAGTAATTGCAGACCATAAGACCAGGGGAGTATTTGGTGATAAGAAGACTGGTGGTACATTAATCAGGTATGACCAGGAATATCATTTTAAAGATGGTTTGCTACTTCTCTTGAAAGGAAGTTCTGGGAAGTTACAAAAGGAGACATGGAGGTTGTTTCAGTAGGGATAAGCAGCTGTCCTTTGTCAGCTGCTGTGTTCTCAAACTTTTCATGGAACCAGAATGGAGAAAAGGGTCCTGAGGGGAAGAGGAGAGACAAGGTTTTAGCAGAGAAAATCCAGTCATCTTAAACTGTGGGGAGTCAGTCACTGACTCTGTGGGAGATTGAGTTCAGTATCTCAGGATGGGGAATCTTCAGTAGCTCAGATCACATGGGTTACTGGTCTTCATGGAAAGAAAGAATGGGTTCTTCTTTGGAAGATAGTCTTGCAAGAATCCTGTTCTGAGACCTCTCAGACAGGAAAGGGCTAGTAACGTTCAATCACCCTTTAGCGAGGAAGATGATCAGTGGTGCATTCATACATACTTTGCTTTAATGGGATGAAGGACTGAAACTTGATGAATGCAGCATATAATCTTTCCTACATTTTATTGTTTCAGATGCACAGATCTGAAGAGTAATCAGGGCCAATAGCAAGAGGGAAATGGTGAAATTAATAGGTCCTCCTGAAAACATGGCTCATCACCAAAATGAAATAGATTTAGAGTTTATTTGAATTATGCCTGAATAGGAAGAACCATCACCCACTTCTGTTCTTTGATATATAGTGTACATTTTAGAAGATTAAATATGAATGAAAGTAAATGGAAAATAAACATATATAAGATGGCATGCAATTATATTTATATTTCAAATCAATGACATCCAGGTGCATTTGAAGGGAGCTACAATATGACAATTGATGCATCACTGAATCTGTGGGGAATGTATAGTCTAGTTTTGGGGACTACATAGACTGAAGACAAATGTATTCAGGTTTAAAACTGTTAAAACAATAGTAAGTATTCTTCATGAAAAATTATTCTTTTTCACTAAAAAACTATGGTCTTCAATCTTTCTTCTAATCTTGAGTATTATTGACCTCATAAAGGTCATTTTTTTTGTTTTAAAACCCCCTGAACATTTCAAAACAAATGAAAATGTTTGATGAAAAAATAAGCAAGGTTCACTCTCATGAAAAAAAATATTTGTCTGCTGTATTCATCATAATTTTGCTGCAGCTGTTAGGGAGTTCAGCATACCGTGACATTTGAGGGATAAACATAACATGGTTTTGTTATCTCTGTTTGTTTATCCCCTTTGTATCCCTTGCTTAAGGAGAACGCTTCCTCAGGAATCATATCTTAGAAATGGCCGCCTATCAGCTCTTCTTTTTCCAGATAAATCTGCATCATGCCACATCAGAAGCAGTCAACATCGTGTTTCTTTATGGCATGGATCTTTGTGACAGTTTGCATGGGAGCCTTCATTTGGAGCCTATTTTTATTCTTAATGCTCCATATTCTTCTGTTTTCCATTGCTGTTATTAATCTCCAAATCGGTGATTCCTGAGGCACAAATCAACCTTAGAGATGATCTGGTTATCATATTTAAAGAAAACTATAGGGAAAAATATCATAGTTGTTTCTATTTCACAAGGTTCAAAATAGAACCTTTTGATTTTTTTGGACAGGCAAGGGGGTTTTGTGATATCTTTTTTTGGACCAGCTGTACAGCTGGGAGAGTAATTTGACCAGTTTTTGGGTACACACTTCCCTTCCTCAGGCCTTTATTTATTTATTTATTTATTTCACTTTTTAAAGACTATACGTATTCAAAATTGTTATCTAAACAACATCAAAATGTTTCTCGAGGTTTTCTTTACTTAATAGGGAAAAAGCAAATTTAATTGTAATACAACTGTTAGCAACTATTTCAATAAAAGTACTGATAATAACATTATTTAAAAAACCCCAAAAGACAACAGCTTTACATAACATTTTTCAGTTTTGAAACAGGCCAGTTTTTCTGACAAAACTACTTTCACTTATAAACAAAACAAGGCAGCCGGTTCTAGTAGGTACAATACTCACTTTAGTAGGTACAATACCCACCTTACTAAGTTATCAGTGATGTTTGCAGTGTCCAATGAATAGCCACTGCATCCAATGGTTACAGGACATCAACATCTTTCACCTGATTTCTTGAGTCCAGATTTTGTTACTGGCAGGTATCAGATCAGTGATCAATTCATAGTAGTGGGCAAAAATGCACACCCTGGGAAGAAGCTGCATGGAAAAGGAATCTAGTAGGAAAGGGCACCTTTCTTCCTGAGAGGGCTTCGTTATTTTGGCCTTGGTATTTACACTCGTAGAATCCAAGATTCCTCATTCTTTCTAAGATGTACTGGGGGCATTTTAAGCTGTCTGCACTGGGAAATCCCATGGTTTCTCTGACAGGGTGTCCCCATTTCCCAGTCACAGAAACATTAATGTATTTTGATTGATTTAGAGCACCTATCCCAGGCCTCTAGCTGACCATACAAAATTAAAGGATGCAAAATAGAAAGAAAGAGAAATAAATTCTACAAAATGCACACTAGAGCCCCTTTTCTACTCATTGAGATTAACATAACATTTGTCACATATATGAGAATCAACAACCCTTACCTTACACGTCTTAAAAAGCCGAGAAGAACAAGCTTTGCAGCCTACTTACATAGTAAAAAAATCTGTGCATTTATTGGCCAAGGAGGAAATTGGTTCCCAAAGCTGAGGAGCCCCTATGGAAAGTGCTTTGCCTCTGCTTTTCTCCCTGGGGCATTACAGAAGACATTTCTGCTATGTAGTGTTTTGCAGCAGCCTTTGTTTATGGAGGGCTGGTGGGGGGCAGGGGAGACTTTTGAAAATGCTGCTGCATAAACAGCACCCTTTGCTGGCTCTAAAATTTGGCTCTTCCTTCTGATAAATGTATTTTACTGCCAGCAAGTTATCATGAAGGACTATTGCTTCAAGGGGCATACCATCCATTTATCTCTATTGGTAACTGGGTACATATCCAGCAGCCTCACAGGGGAAAATACTATCATCCAAATTGTCAGAGCAACCACAAGTCATTGAGCAACTATAAATAACCAGCTTTTGGCTAAGTAATGACTCCAGATGGGATGCAAGTAACGTGTGTGCCAAAAAGCTCCACTTCAGGGATTTACACTATTTAGGAATACAATACTGCTATTAGAACAATTTAAACCAGCACCATATCCCGAAACATTTCTGTAAGTGCTCACCTGACCTGTGTACTCCAGCACATGCTCCACTAAGCTATAGGACATGCAAATAGACAACCATAATTGTATCTAGGAGAAACATCTAGGGCACCTTTACTGGGATAAATGTGCTGTAATTTCATGGAGCTGGAGGGGTCTAGATGCTCTTTAAATAATCTTTGCTTTAGTTCATTCAGTTGTGTTAGCAACTGTGGAAGCAAGAGGGGTGAGCTTGGGAAGGAACTGTTACTTAAAAGATTTACAGTAAGGATGTTATCTACAGCTGCTATGTCTGCCTAATTACTCATACCACTAGCACACACATCAGGGAACAGGGACCTTGGAATGGCCTGTACTTCAAATGTTCTGAAGTTTCCTGGGAATCCCGGATGGCACATTTAAAAGAGAGATCATAGAAAAGAGTTAAAGTGGCTTTTAAGTAGCTCCTGGTTAACAAACTTAACCGTACAAGGAGAGCAATTGACAGCAAGGCCATCCATATCAAAGTTTCTTTTATTTCCTTTTAAAAAATTAGATATCTATTTCTTGAGGGACTAATTTGGTTGATGTAGCTATTTGCTGATCCCACAGCATCATCAAAAATTCTTTGCTGAATGATGGCAAAAATCCTGAAGTATGCACTAAAATGAATTAAAATGTAGCACTGCAGATCAATTTAGGCAGCTTTTGGCTGTGTGTCTGTGGAAACATATTTGGACATTTTATGTCGAGGTTTGAGAATGTAATCAGAAATTAAAAGAAGATAATGTCATTGGATTACCACGGAATGAGCATAAATATCCAAGGCCTTATGTCCTTCTCACTTGCAATTACTTTTACATCTGTGCAATGCCCTGGATTTCAATAAAGTTACTTCTGATTTAACACGGTTATAAAAGAGTGAAGAATTAGTCTTGGATCAAAGAATGAGAATAATAAAAGCCGAGTATCTACTGTAAAAACAATGTGACTTAGATTCAATCCTGAGATTTACCTTCCTGTCATTTATTGACTCTTTATTCATTTTCCATGACTATTATTTTTGTGAGCAAGAGCACATTAGCTGAAATCAAACGTGTGAAATCTTTCATGAATACATGATGATGCACAGGTTCACATAAGAAGTATCTCAGTCAGTTTGACTTCTCTTCTGCTCATAAAAGTCCCAGTCATCCAATCATTGAAACAAAGCAATACCAGATGTTAGCTGACCAGTCACATGTTACAAGAATTGTATAGAGAATAGCAAATGTCAAAGAAGTCATCAAAATTACTAATTTATGAACAACCCCAGGCCAATATCCCTGAAAATGAAGTTTGCAAATTCACAGCAAACACACAAGTTAGATCAGTGGTGACGCGTAGGGGTACATAGGGGTGCACGTACACCTCCTGAGAGCGCTGGTGCACCCCCTATCAGGTTGTGCCCCCTGGTCAGGCAGCGGGCAGGGGGGCATGTGGGAGTGCTGGTGGCCCCCTGTGAGTGCCGGCCGGGGAGTGGGGCCTCCAGCAAAAGCGGCCACACCGCTTCCAGAAATGGCCATGGGAATTCTGGAAGTGGTGCAGCCCTTTTTTGATGAGCGGAGGGGACCCCCTCCCCACCATCACTGACTGGTGTCAGGGGGGGCACATGTCCCCCCCGACTCAAGAGGCACCAGCCACCTATGAGTCAGATCATGGCCTGTCCTGCTTAGAGGCACAAGGAGCTTCACAACTCCTCCTTCTTTCAATGCATTGTTGTACGATAGCAGTACTTCCTGCATAAAGGGGGAAGCAAACTCAGAGCTACTGCTGCATCCTTCTTTGATGTAGGTGCGTGTGGAAAGGTGTGATATGAGAAAAAACTTATCTACACCCATGAAACATATGAGCAGTAATGTTGAGTGGGAATTAGATTTTCTGTTTCACAAAAGCTATTCAGATTTTATTTTTTTTGGAGAATGAGAAAAATTAAGAAAAAAACAGATATGAAACCATAACCAACCAACAAAAAACTTTGGAATTTATCACAGAGCACCTACCCAATAAATTACAGATCACCAAACCAAACCACAATTTATAATAACTTTTTAGTGGCTTTAAAATCATAGAATGAAATCCTGGTCCTACTGGCAAAGTTTTGTTGATTTCAGCTGGGTCAGAATATCATTTCTAGTTGTGAAAAATACCATTTTATTTTTATACTTTATAAGTCACTCAGCATCAAAACAAGAAGCAATTTTGGTTTTATTTCCAAATATTGGGAATACAAAATTTTCATTTAAACTGTCATAAGATTAGAAGAGCTCTAACTTATTCATTTTAAAAAGATGTTGCTTAGAATATAACAAAACTAACCTAATTTTAAAAGCTGAAGAGTCATTCTAGGATGACTTTTAAAAAATTCATACAGTTTGCTTTGTCAATACCTTTATGTTCAGTTATTAGTGTTCAGGATTTCATTTAATTTTTTTGTGAAAGTTGATTAATATTTTCAGGGGATTGTATTACTCTAAAAACAATAAATATAGTTAAGCAAGTGATCTGTGCACATAAGATTTGCCTGAAGCATTAACATGTGTAGAGCTTCCTAAAACACATTTAATAAAGCGTCCCTTGTTAAAGCAGATATGCGATACGAGGAACTGGCCAAACTACTACTAATTCTGCAGTTATTATTCCTTTTATTTCTTCTGCTCTGTCATTCTTGTATTGTGGGACTGCCGACAATGACAACTTTCTTCTCCTTGCAAAGCAATTTACAAATTCCTTTTAGTTACAAGCACTCACTAAATAGTTTGTACTAGACAATTTTAGTGTATGTTATGTTTGTGAAAAGTTTAGTTCATTTATATATCACTTAATTGTGGCATCTGATTAGCTATTTAGATCACATGGTATTATTTCTGCTTCCTGATTAAGGAACTTAAACTTTTTTTAAAAAATGGAGAAGAATGAATAACAAAGGGAATAGTGATTACTTTGTGTTTGTATACAAACAGCTTATTCATGGGAATGTATATGTTCATATGAAGTATAGTCAGCACCCAAACATCCCTATAAACAAAACTACGTACAAATAATAAAATTGCAAATGTTTTTAAAATGGGGCAGTATTTAAGCATTTGAAAAAATGTTCTGGGTACTGCTTATTCAGTCAGCAATCACCTGCAAGGTGGATCTGAATGTCTTAACAATATGAGAGACCCTCCTGCTCTCTGTGCCATTCTGCCAAAATGATGATCAGCTAATTCAGTGGCTCTGAACCTTTTTAAACTCAAGGGGCATGTCTACACATGCATTTAAGCATGCTTAAATTTAATGTGTGTTAGATTAATGCTCATGAAGTGGGTTTAGGCAAGCGTCTACATGTGCAGGTGTTATAGTTCATTAATGCTTTGTGTGGACTGACTTAGGACTAAAGTTAGTCCCAAATCAGCCCACACACACAGCATTAATGTGCTGTAATACCTCTACACGTGTGTTAATGCACTCTAAATACTTGCACCTAAATTTGGTACCTGCATATGAACAAATTCAGGTATAAAATTTAGGTGCAACTAGCACCAAATGGCTATTTTAAAGGAACATCAAGGATATGCATATGTAGACATGTGCCCTAATGTGCCTTAAAGTGTCTCATGTAGATGCGCCCAGGGAATTCCTCATTGGAGTCAAGGAATTCCCAATAAGTACATAAGTAGTGATATATTGGGTCAAATCAATGGTCCACCTAGCCCAGCAACAGTGGCAGAAATAGATGCTATACACGGACATCACGGACCTGGATATCTCTAGAATGATCTATCCCCTATTCTATCCCTCCATAGCATTCACCATTTATTATTTTAGAGATTCCAGAGGAAACGTCTCCAAGCATTCTGGTCAACAGCCATTAGTAGATCTATTATCCATGAATTTACCTATCCCCTTTTTGAACCTGGCCATGCTATCTGCCTCTGCTTCCTGTGGCAATGAATTCCACAATTTAACTATGAATTGCATAAAAAAGTACTTTATCTTGTAGCTTTTAAAGTTGTCACTTATTAATTTCAGTGGGTGTCCCCTTGTTTTAGTATTCTGTGACTTGGTGAACAGTTCCCTGTTAACTTGGTTCCTATTCTTCATGATGTTATAGACCTGTTTCATACCCTGCCCGCCATAGTCTTCTCCTTTTCAAACTGAAGAGTCTTAGACTTTTTAATTTCTCCTGGTAAAGCAACTGCTCCAGGACCCTGATCATTTTGGTTGTCTTTCATAGTTTCGTAGTTGGTAGGGTCGGAAGGGACCTGAGCAGATCATCAAGTCTGACCCCCTGCCATGCGCAGGAAAGAGTACTGGGGTCAAATGACCCCAGCCAGGTGTTCATCCAGCCTTCTTTTAAAGACCCACAGGGTAGGAGCCAACACCACTTCTCTTGGAAGTTGGTTCCAGATCCTAGCCACCCTGACAGTGAAGTAGCGCTTCCTGATGGCTAGCCTGAATCTACCCTCTGCTAGCTTATGACCGTTATTTCTTGTCACTCCTGGGAGTGCTCGGGGGAACAGGGACTCCCCCAATGCCTGCTTGTCCCCCCTGACTAGTTTGTAAATGACCACCAGATCCCCCCTCAGCCTTCTCTTGTGGAGGCTGAATAGGTTCAGGTCCCGTAGCCTCTCCTCATAGGGCCTGCTCTGCTGACCCCTGATCATGCGGGTGGCCCTCCTCTGGACCTTCTCAATGCTGTCCACACCCCTCCTGAAGTGCGATGCCCAGAACTGGACGCAGTACTCTAACTGCGACCTGACCAGTGTTGCATAGAGGGGGAGGATCACCTCCTTGGACCTGCTTGAGATGCATCTGTGGATGCATGACAAGGTGTGGTTGGCCTTCCAGACAGCGTCCCCACACTGTCAGCCCATGTTCATTTTGGCATCAATAATGACTCCAAGATCCTTTTCTGTCTCTGCACGGACAAGAAGGGAGTTCCCCAGCCTGTAGGTCTGCTGCTGGTTCTTCCTCCCCAGGTGTAGCACCTTGCACTTGTCAGTGTTGAAACCCATCCTGTTCTCATCCGCCCACCCCTGTAGCCTGTTCAGATCCAATTGCAGCCTATTCCTTCCTTCTAGCGTGCCTACTTCTCCCCACATCTTAGTGTCTTCTGCAAATTTGAACAGGGTGCTTTTTACCCCCTTGTCCAAGTCGCTGATGATGATGTTGAACAGTGTGGGCCCGAGGACTGAGCCCTGGGGAACCCCACTGCCCACATCCCTCCAGGTTGAATAAGACCTGTCCATCACCACTCTCTGGGTATGGTTCTCCAGCCAGTTAGTGACCCATCTGACTGTAGGCATCGACACCACAGTCTCCTAGTTTTTTAATGAGAATGTGGTGAAATTTGTACCTTTTCTAATTCTTACATCCTTTTTGAAATGTGGGGACCAGAACTGCATACAGTATTCAAGGTGTAGGAACACCATGGATTTGTATAATGGCATGATAATGCTCTTTATTTTTTTTCAATTCCATTCTTAACAATGCCCAACATTTTATTGGTAGTTTGTTTTCCACTGTACACTGAGCTGATATTTTTAAAGAACTATCTACAATTACTCCAATGTCTCTTTCCTGGGTCATACCAGCTAGTTCAGAACCCGCCATTGTGTACATATAATTGAGGTTATTTTTGCCCACATGGATTACCTTACACTTGTCAACACTGAAGTTTACCTGTCATTTTTTGCCTACTCAGTTAGCCTTGTGATACCTTTCTGCAGTTCCTCTCCATCAGCTTGGGATTTGACTACCTAGAATAATTTGGAATCAGCTGAAAACTTGGAGATTTCACTGTACACCCCCATTTCCAGACCACTGATGAAACTGAGAGCACAGAACCCAGGGGACCCCACTTTTGACCTTTCCATCCTGAAAAGTGACCAGTTAGCCCTACCCTTTGCATCCCATCTTTTAACCAGCTCTCAGTTCTCAAAAGAACCTTCCCTCTAATCCCATGGCAAAAAAGCTCTTTATAAAGCCTTTGGTGAAGGACCTTGTCAAATGCTTTTTGAAAGTCCAAATATATTATGTCACCTGGATCCCCCTTGTCCGCGCATGCTTGTTAACACCCTCAAAGAACTCCATCAGATAGGCGAGGCAGGATTTCCCTTCAAAAATCATGTTATCTCTTCCCCAGCAGATCATATTTATCCATGTGACTGCTGATGTTATTCTTTATTGTAGATTATACCAACTTGCCAGGGATGAGAGTGAGACTCGCTGGGTACACCTACACATGTCCCTGTGGCGCTGTTGTTACTGCACCATCATTTAGTACTTCCTTTAGGCACTGGCGCGTGGTTATTTTTAGCTGCTATGTTGCCGTAGCAATGTGCTATAGAAAAGGAGCGTGGCATCATGGTTTGTGCCCATTGATGCTCTGTCGGTGTAGTGCACTGCTACGGCAATGTAGCGTCTTGTGTAGATGCACCCACTGATCATCCCAGGATGATCTCTGAACCCCTTTTTAAAGATGGGTATTCTGTTGGCAACCCGCCAGGCCTCTGACATGGAGGCCATTTGTAATTATAGCTTACATATTATTGACAGAAATTCTGCAATTTTACTGTTGAGTGAAATGCCATCCAGTCCTGATGACTTACTGTATTTAGTTTATTGATTTGTTGTAAAAATTCCTCTGTTGTCACTTTAATGTGGTGCGACTCTTGAGACCCATCTACTAGAAAGGATTGATTGGCATGGGAATTTCTCCAGTATCTACTGCGATAAACAGTGATGCAAAGATCTCATTAAGCAATTCTGCTATGACCTTGTCATCCCTGAGTGAACCTTTTACATGTCATCTACTGGTCCCACCAATTCTGTAGCTGGTTTCTTACTTCTGACATATTTTAAAAAGTTTTTATTACTAACTTTAACATCTTTTGCTAGACATACCTCAAATTCTTTTTTGCCCTGCTTTATTTCACTTTTATGCTTGACCTGTCAGAGTTCATGGGCTTTACAGTTTTCCTCTTTTGGGCACACCTTCCATTTTTTGAGGGATGCCTTTTTTGCCTTGAATAGCCTCCTTAACTCTGGTATTGAACCATTCAGGGGCTTCACTGTTCCATTTGGTACCCTTTTTGATTTGTGGAATATGCTTTTCCTGAGCCTCTAATATATTTTTAAACAGCATTCAAGCTTCCTGCAGGCATTTTAACATTTTTGACTGCTACTTTAAACTTCTTTCTAACTCACTTCCTCATCTTTGCGTAATTTCCCTTCCTGAAGTTGTATATTGTCATGGTGGACTTTTCTGATGTATTTACTCCTGCCAGCATGTTGAACGTGATTATGTTATGGTCACTATTACAGATTGGTTCACCAACAGATACCTCTTGAATCAGGTCCTGTGTGTCACTCAGGATTAGGTCTAGAGTTGCTGTTCATCTTGTGGGTTCCAAGATGAGTTGTTCAAGAAAGAAATGATTTATCATATTCAGAAATATTATTTCCACCTCTTGCCCTGAGGAGGTATTTACTCAGTCTATGTGAGGATACCTGAAGTCTCCCATTGTTATCGCTTGTTCCATTTTAGCAGCTTCTCTAATCTCCCTGAGTATTTCATAATCACCTTCATCGTTCTGATCAGGTGGTCAGTGGTACAATGTTCTTTTTATTCAAGTATGGAATTGCTATGCACAGGGATACTGTGGTAGTTTTCCTTTCCGGTAAAAATATATACTGTTGCTATCTATACTATCATTAACATATAGTGCCACTCCACCGGTGTGTCCTACTCTGTATTTCTATATAGTTTATAACCTGTTAGAACAGAATTCCATTGATTATCATCTTTCCACCAAGTTTATGAGATGTCTATTATGTCCAAGTAACCATTTAATGCCAAGCATTCTAGTTCACTCATCTTATTTTTTAGGCTTCTGCCATTTGATTACAGACACTTACAAATTTTGTCAGCTGCCTGTTGCTGCTCATGCTGTTTGCTTGTAACTGTAGATGATCTGATTTATTTCCACTTTATATACTTATTACTTCCCTACTATCCTCTTGAAGACAGTATAGACTCTGCATGATATCCCTCTTTGGGACTGCATCAATCTGACCTGTGTGCTCTTCTGCACCCATTGGCTTTCTCCCACTTTTTAGTTTAAAGACTGCTCTACAACTTTTTACATTTTTCATGCCAACAGTATGGTTCTTAGCTAATTACACCTAGGCCAGATTCTCCTCACTCTTAAGAATTAAATTAGAGCCTTTTCATTGAGGTCTTTGCGGCTCAAGTATTTGCTTCCATTCTAGGTCAGAAGTAGCACAAGTAACACAGGCCTCATTGAAAAGGCTGTGTTGTAATCCTTAAGAGTGAGGTCTGTTTGGGACAGTCTTTGGAGCCTGACATTACAATGAAGAGGTAGGAAGAAGTTTCTTCAAGATTCTGAAAATCTGGGGTAATCACAGATCTAGAAGCAAATCTTATTGCCTTAACCAGTTGTTAATGATATAAAGTCAGATCCAGAAAGAGACCTAGGCATACTTAGGTGCCTCGATTTAGACCTAAATCCAAAATTGCAACACAAGAAATGTCCACCTTCAGGGCATGAAGGGCTTCTCTGTTTGACCTCAGAATCCCTTAGGCAACTGTGTCTTTTTGAGTGTACACTTCCCAGTTCTAAAGAGGTAGGTATCTGGTTCCTAATTAAGTCCCAGAAACAAGGTGAAGAGATGCCTAAGTTCTTTGAGAGCTTTGTTTCAGGTGGTGCAACAAATGAAACCCCTCACAAAATACAGTTACAGCTGCTTCATTTTCCAAACACTGCAAAAGAGAAGAGGGAGGAGGAAGAGTAATCAAAATGTTCTAGAAGCCTGAGCATGCTAAACCAAAGCCCAGTGGTGTCAATGGAAAGTCTCACATCAGTGAGTTTTAAATCAGCCTATTAGAGTAGTTTCTCCCCAAGAAACTTGATCACTGAGTCTATTACTATTACTCCAGTGAAGATCTCAGGGCCCTTCACAACCTGAACACGGTTGCAGCTGCAACTGTAGCGGTCCATTTACTTGATGAAACACCTAGGTATTAAGTAGAATATTTCCACCTCTTGTTGATCCTATCTGTTTCTACTTACTGGGCATGTCTACAAGTGCGTCCAACTGTGCAGTTGTTACTGCACAGTCATTTAGACTGCACAGTGTCTAAATTTAGTCACATAAATGACTGTGCAGTAACTGCTGGTACTGCGTAGTCCTGGCACCTCATGGGTTGTTTCTGATCCTACTGCACAGTAGCAATGAGCTACTCTGCAGTAGTGGTGGTATCACAATTTGTGCCTGTTGATGCTACGTCTTTGTAGCGAGGAGCTACATTGCCATAGCTCGTCACCACAGTGACATAGCATCTTGTGTAGATGTACCCATTGCGTGTTATCTGGCAGGCTGACACAACTGGATATGGTATGTCTGCAGGATTTGCTGTTTTGTAGGTCACACACAAATCAGTGATGCAGTGACATTTTTACTAAATGTTTGTATTTATTTGAAAAAATAAAAAATAAAAAATAATCCACCCTCTTTTATTAAAAAATGTCAAAGCAAGGGTTTATAGAAACAGAAACGTGAGGGGTACTTTCAGACAGGGTGTCATTATTTTAGAAATATATTTAGTATGCTAAACACATATTAACAACTTCATCATCTTTCTCACAAGCAAGTAACCCAACAAAAAATATATATATTTAAAATAAAAGCTTTAATAATTAAGTACACAACCCAGGGAGCTCAGCTTTCAGGTCTGGACTCAAAGGCATTTCAGACTAACTTCAGAGAAGTGACAAAAATTATATCTTCAAGTTGTAATTTTGCTAGTTAATAAACTGAGTTGCCAGCATATGGCAGTACAGGGAAAACAACACAATTTTCTCCTTTTGTTTGACTGCCCTCCTCTACTAGGAAAATAACATCCTATGAACATAAGTCACTATCCAGCACTTCATAGTCAGATATTTGGGGGTGATGTTTCATTAGTGATTGAATGTTGGGCTGCTAAAGAGCAAAGAAATATTAATACCAGAACGTTTAGTTACCACAGAACACAGAGGAAGACATCAGAAGGAAGGGGAAAAAACTGAGGTCCATCAGTGCTCACTTCTTCTTTAGTCTTAGGAAATGATTGTATGAGATATATCTTGACACAAAGATATATCCTTAGGCTTATGTTCCTGAGAAAGACGTTTTCATTTTGACAAATTAGCAGTTCATCAGAAAATTCCTGATCAATTATATTATTTTTACCTGTCTCATTTCTTTATTTTCACAATGGAAAGTTATGTTTGGGGCTAAAAATTACTGTTCATTTCAAAAAGTTATTTAGCACATACTTAAAAAGTAAAAGATCAAAATCAAAACCAAACTTTTTGAAATGTTTTAATTACATCTTTGGTTGACCCTAAACTAATATGTTTTGATAAACAAAATCCTGATAATTTAAAAAAAAAGGGGGTGGTGGTGGGACTTCTTGTCAGCATTCAGGATGAGGAAAAATCATGAAATTGTGAAAACCTAGCAGACTGGGAAATCTTTTTTTCTATCCAGCTGTATGTCGATCCTACATCCCTCTTAGTACATCACGGCTGAAAGTTTAACCCCATGCATACCAATAGAAGTTGCTAACCATCAAATATGAACCATATTTTTGATTAAAGTCATAATTTATTTTGGTGTTCTAGTCACACGTGTTTTAAAAATGAATACACTGTTTTGTAAAACATTTTGTGATATACCGATGAAAACTTTCCAGTGTTATTAAGATATTCTAAGTGTATTACACATACATGTTATAGATGACTGTGTATAACCTACTGACTTATGACAATTGATTAGCCAGTTATTAAAAACATTTTTAGTGCTTTATTAACACTTTAAATAATCTATAAATGTGGCCATCAAGGATTTTTGTGGGTTCAATATTCTACTGAACCAACTGCTTGGTTGGGATAAACTTGGGCAAGTTTTCAAATGCAAGGCATTCTTCATGAGGCCTGGGACCTGATGATAAATGGGACACTAATATAAAGTGTGCTTGATGAAATACTATAGTGCAGCATATAATGGATCAGATTCTCTGCTGGTATAAATTGGTGTTTCCATGTAACTCAATCTAGCTACAGTGATTTACACCAACTGGCTATGAGGTGCTATAAATTTTACCTTGAACTTCTACAGCACTCCTTTTCCATAAACCATAAAATGCTTATAAATCTGAATGCATCTAACTTCACAGACCCCTAGTATAATAAAAAAGTGTTATTCTCTCTATATTGTTGATGGCATTCTGAGGCACTGAGAGGTTAATTGATTTGGACAAGGTCACACCGCAAATCAATGTCAGAGACAAGACCAGATTGGGCATATCAGAAGTCCTATGTTGTATCTATCAGACCATCTGGCCTACCAAAATAAACACACATTGAATTATGTGATGATAAATTTAGCAAATTAAATTACATGATAACTAAAATATTTTCATAGGCCAAATGGCACGTGAGGATTTGTCAACCCAACAGCTTATCCATTACCTGCCATCCCATGGCCCCATTTCTTGGTTGCTGTGGGTCACTGTCAAATATTCATGTTCTGTCCTACAGTGAAAATAGATTTTTGTTAGCCCTAGGGTCACAAAGCTGGGACCACAGTGGACTTAAAGCTGTGCTTTGTCTATGGGTATAAATAAAGGTTCTCTCCTGTGTCTTTCTGCTGCCACACAAATAACATCAAAACCAAATATCTGGCCCACTGCCTTTTGCAGTTCTGTCATCCATAGTGTGTACCTACTGAGCTTGAAAGGAATCAGACCCTCTTTAATTTGAAGCAATTGCTCTTGAGGAGAATTCAGGGACTTGCGGGGCAGGGGGAGAAGAAAAAGGAGGGGCTTGTAATGACAAGGGCTTTGTTTTTTTCTGTAGAAGGAGGGGAGCTCAGGTTTGCAGGTATTCATAACTGTGCAGGTATAAATCTTAGTTCAATATCAGGTGAAATCATTAGAAAGGTTCCCTCCCATTGATCTCAAGTGATTTGAATTAGGCCCACAGACATTAAAGTTACTTAAGTACTACTGTTTTTGCAGTCCCCCTTTTTATTATCCTTTATTTTTTTCTCATGATGATCCCCCCCTTTCCCCTCCCCCCCTTCCCTCCAGTCCATAAAACAAGCTATCTGGCTTTCTTCATGCCACATTCAAAGACTAGTTTTCTCTTGTCTGGATGATTCCCAATCCTCTCTTCATCAGTGACTTGGGCGAGGGGGTAGAAAGCACCCTGTTCAAATTCGCAGATGACACTAAGATGTGGGGGGATGTGGGTACGCTAGTAGGAAGGAACAGGCTGCACGCAGATCTAGACAGGTTACAGGGGTGGGCCGATGAGAACAGGATGGGGTTCAACACTGACAAGTGCAGGGTACTCCACCTGGGGAGGAAGAACCAGCAGCATACCTACAGGCTGGGGAACTCCCTTCTTGTCAGTGCAGAGGCAGAAAAGGATCTTGGAGTCATCAGTGATGCCACAATGAATATGGGCCAACAGTGTGGGGACGCGGTCAGGAAGGCCAACCATACCTTGTCGAGCATCCACAGATGCATCTCAAGCAGGTCCAAGGAGGTGATCCTCCCCCTCTATGCGACACTGGTCAGGCCACAGCTGGAGTACTGCGTCCAGGTCTGGGTGCCGCACTTCAGGAAGGGATGTGGCCAATATGGAGAGGGTCCAGAGGAGGGCCACCCGCATGATCAGGGGGCAGCAGGGCAGGCCCTACAAGGAGAGGCTACGGGACCTGAACCTGTTCAGCCTCCACAAGAGAAGGCTTAGAGGGTATCTAGTGGCAGTCTACAAACTAGTCAGGGGGCACCAGCAGGCATTGGGAGAGTCCCTGTTCCCCCGAGCACTACCAGGAATGACAAGAAACAACGGACACAAGCTAGCGGAGGGTAGTTTCAGGCTAGACATCAGGAGGCGCTATTTCACTGTCAGGGCAGTTAGGACCTGGAACCAACTTCCAAAAGAAGTGGTGCTGGCTTCTACCCTGGGGGTCTTTAAAAAAAGGCTGGACAAACATCTGGCCAGGGTTGTTTGACCCCAGTACTCTTTCCTGCCACGGCAAGGGGCCGGACTAGATGATCTCCTCAAGTCCCTTCTGACCCTACAACTATGAAACTATGAAACTGTGAAACCAATAAATAAATCCCACACTCAGTGCCCCAGGTTCCCTTATGCTCAGACATTCTCTTTGGCTGTAATTTGGCCTTTATACCTGAGCTATCATATCACCAGGTGTATGATAGGTTACTTTTAATTCCTCCTACCCACACAACTTTTGATTTACCCCTGAACATATGACTGGCTGTGAAATATTCTATAATTTTTATACAAGAGCAAAATAAAGATTCTCAGTGGGTATAACTCAGCATAGCACAATCTAAGGGGAATGGAAACGCTCTCTCTCTCTCTCTCTCTCTACATTGACCTGTACCAGTTGAGGATTTAACTCAAAATATACTGTAACACTTAGCCTCTAGGTATAGGTGACCTTTCTCCCACTGTAAAGTGGAAGCCATATATTATTTCCCAGGGGAGGGACTGAACAGCAGACATTGTTCATGAGACAAGCCATCATTACACAAACCAATCACATCCAATGGCCTGGCAATAATTATCAGAGAGCATGAGAATGCACCTGTAATCATAAAGTGAATTAAAGATATAAATAAGTTTCACACAGATAACTGCAAGCAAAATGAAAAAGAGAGAGAGCACAAGTAAGAAACAGAAAAGTGAAAAGAAAAGAGAGAAAGAATTAAATGAGAATTTGATGAAAGACTTTGAAGATCTACCGACCTAATTGATGACTCATATTCATACTTATGCAATTCATGATGAAGAAATTGAAGGCAAAATAAAAAGAATAAATTTAAAGATATATTTTTAAATAGACAGCCTGCCTTGTCTCTCTCTCTCTGCTGCTCCCTTGTAATTATCCATCTAACTGACCAGGAGGACAACTTCCATTCCCCATGTTATCAAAGAGCTGAGACCCTTTCTAGCATTTTTCCACTTTCCTTAAAACTCCTTGACAACTTATTACAGGCCTGGCAGCAACCTTTCTCCACAGAAAATAACTTTGCTGAGGGTTCTGCACAGTCATTTACCAAAATGCTAAATATATGTATAAAATATGTAAGAATGACTGCAGTCTGGCATAGATATCTCCACACTGCCACCCAAACCTGACCCTCAAGGATTTGCTTTGTATGAGAGACAGAGGGCTTTTTCTTTTCTCTTACTAACCACCGTATTTATATGGTCCTCTCTTTGATCATTTCTACAAGGTCTGTGGTGCTGGTACACCTGCAAGTTAACAAAGATTGGATAGCTCAGGGTAGGTCTCCTGCTACTTATCTCTTTGCCCCTGTGCGGCAACATAACTATGTGGTTATTCACAAATGCACAAAACCTTGTGGATTACTTTGATCTCTTCTTCCACCTCTCTCTCCGGGACATCAGGGCTATAGCCATCATCTTTCAGGAGCCAGAGCCTGGCCGCAGATCCTTTCAGAACTCAGCAACTGTACTGATTTAACTGTACTGTCTGTTGGTCAAATAATAGGAAGTACTCATTCACTATCCTGATAAAATATGTATAACTTCCCTAGCACCCCTGTTCTCTGCTGGACCAAACGGTGGGAAAGCAATAATATAGAGAGGGTGAATCATCTAGCTTTTGCAGCAGGAAATGGAATGCCTCAATTCAAAACCCTCCTGAAAGGGGTGTAAATTAAGAAGAGCATGTGTGCATATGGCTGTGTTTTGGAAAGCAAATTCTCAGAGCTCCATTAAAGATAACAAGGAAGGAAGAGAAAGGGACCGTTATAGAACTGGCTCAGCTTAACAGTTTATCAATAATTCAGCACAACTTTATTTTTCATAGCTTCTTTCATTCACACTGCAATCCCAAAATGCTTTCCATATTTAAATAATACAAAACAATGGATATTATATTGTATGTATTACAGGAAAAAAACAGCAGCACAAAGATGTTGTATGTAGAATACATTTACATCAGATATGGGCTAATAATGGAGAGAGGGAAAGGAATTAAGAGGAGAAGGCAGGGGAATGAGGAGATGTTTTCAGATGAGATTTGAAAAGAGATGGAGAGTTGATGAGGCAGAGAGATACTGGAAGGCTGTTTCAGATGACAGGAGATTATGTAAAGGGACAGAGAGAAAGCCGGTGTTAAATGAGTGGAAGTAGCAAGCAAGGGAATGGACAACAGGGGCTGGAGCTATACAAAAACACCATTTGTAAGCTAGATTCTGAAATGAATGGTAGGCTAGGGAGTTCCTCTGAAAGAGAAGGTGACATGAGGTGCTTTAGGGTACCATATATGTGAAAAGGTGAACAGCATTTTACACACCACCAAGCAAGACAGGAGGTCAAGCAAGGGTTATTTTTAAATCAAAGACACTTGAAATGCTACAAGGGAAAAACAACAGCATGGGTAGAAGATAGGGGAGGCTAATAGGAAACAAACAAAAGCAATAGAAGGCAAATCTTAAGTGATACCATTTCCAGGTCCATCTGTATGTTTCAGATCAGTAGGACTGAAGAAAATAGTGTATATCTCTACAGCTCTCCATGCTAATCTTTAAAGACCACTTGTCTCTGCCACTGTCACTGCCAGAAAACTGATTCTTTTTTTCCCCTACTGCCATTTTACCTTGCTCCTTCTGGTAACTTTCACAGATTATTGCACTATCTTGAGCAAGTACCAAGCATTCTGGATTCTTGGAAAGCCCATCTAGAGGATGATTTATTTTTCCCTGAAATGGCTTCCAAATTGGTGTTAGTAATTCTTTTTTGCATGCACAATGGCTTGAACATACTCAGTCCTGCACTTGCATGTGCAAATTACACTTGTAGCCACGAGTCAAATAAATAACTAACTGATTTGGCTTTCCATGCCCAAAACATGGTGACTAGTTCATTTTCATACCTACCAAGCCTTTGCTTCTTTTCACACATACCTATTTTCTTCAGATTGGTTCCTATCAGTGTGTTCTGGTTTTGTTTTAATACTGGTAAAGTTGTTTTTATGTGAACAGCATTTTAATCGAAGAATTGACAGGATTAATTGCCACATAGTGTATGTCCTTAGACTGAGAATGAAGCTACCTTTCTATTAGCTAGAAGTGTCCAAGGACAGACATTTCTAGTGCACATTCTGTACCTGAATTTAATCGGGAGGTATTGCAGAAGATTAGTTTTGGAGCTGCTAAAGGGACTTGCTGAAACAGGCAAGCGCTGAAGAGGCTCACTTCTGAGCTGGTGAGATTGCTCACTCAGGGTTCAGTCCAAAGCCCTTTGAAGTCAGTTGATATCTTTCTACTGAAATCAATGAGCTTTGAATCACATTTCTGAGTTTTGGTCAACCACTGATTTTTTTTCTAATACAAGTTTTGCATTTTGTTTAACAGGCATCCACTTGAATTTCCAATTAGAAGTGGGAACACAACAGAAATACATTATATAATTTATATTTAAGTTATTTAAGTGTAGTTTCTTACCTGCTCCTGGCTTAAAGATGAATTTAAGTAGCAAAATAGGAGCCACAGAAAAACACTACAGCAAAATGCAAGGAAAGTTTAGGGAACAACACTGTAATTCTGTTTTGTTTAATTTTATACTCACCATGCACATGTATTCTGCACCAAGGGACTGCCTGCTTTCTCTTTGATTTTTTAAAGAGATTTGGTGTTGAAAGTCTCAAATTGTTGGCTGGGGCCTCTATTTTTCAAACGTTTTACTGAAAAATGTTTGGCTTTTCTGTTAAAGGGAATTTCCAAATACATAACTTAAAGAATTTTTCTCTTCAAGATCTTTCTACTTCTTTTTTTTCCCCTTTCCCTTTGGTGCAGGATAGGATTTTCTGGACAATTAGTTTTATTTGCCCCCAGTGTATAACAGTTACATACAAAGTATTATTGACTGACCTGGAAAGTAATGAGGTTGCATGGGCTACCTAATAACTCATTTGATTTGCAACTAATGAATAGAATTAAGAATAAATATATGCTGGCCAAAGCAACCATCTGACAGAGTATGCCAGACAGATCAAGACAACATTGACTCTTACTCCAGGAAGTGCAGAAATTTGTTGGTTTGTATACATATTCCACAAATATGCTGGGAAACATGCATTTGTTGTGGCATCAGTTTACTCGCAAGTAAATTACTTGCAAATAAATGGTGCCAGGCAGGCGTCTACACGTGCAGGGAAGTGGGAGTAGATTTGCTGCCAAACTACTCCTGCTTCCTGGGGCCCTGCAATGGGCTTCTGCTGCCACCAGGGGGAGGTCCAGGCTCTGGCTGCAGCTTCCGGAAGCCCTTTTCAAAAGTCAGCCCTGGTTGTTGCTCACTGGCCAGCCACTTCCCTGGCCAGGAGCAGCATGTACAGCACAAAGACAGCATGTGGCTGCACTCTTCTCACTGCCTGCGCCTCCCCTCATGATGGCTCCTCCAGTCCCTGCCCCTGGCAGCGATGGTCAGTGCCCCAGGCTCCTTCTGCCTGCTGTGCTGGTGCTGCTGGCCCATTGCACTGATAGTCACCTGGCTCATGGCCGCCTTGCCCCTCTTGGCTCTCCCCTCCATGCAGTGACCACCTGCCTGCTCACCATGCACCATCACACACCTGCCAGCTCAACCCCATCTGCCTAGCTGGACTCTGGCATGGACACCAATGCTACTACCAGGGCAGCCATCACCCTCCTGGGCTTCCAGCCCCACTGCTTCTGGGTCTACTGGGCCAACCAGGACTGGTGGTGGCATGTCATCCAGCACACCTGGGATGACTAGCACTATACTGTTAGGCCAGCATCACCTTTGACCTCAGGTGACAAAAACAATTGTGTGGAGACAGATATTATTACCATTTGGGGCTTTACAACAGCATCTTGAATTATACCTTACCTTAAAGAAAGTAAAGATTAAGTGGATCTGTCAAAAATAGACCTAATATATTTTAAGAAGTAACATGACGAGAAGAAATATGTGGCCATGTTCTTCACCAGCTGTAGCTTCTGGGAGATATTCAAGTATAGCCTCTTGTGGTGCAGTAATGTTCTGTTTCTGGTTTCTACTAAGTGATATAATTAGAAATAATAATACGCAAGTTTTGGCCACTGCCCGCTAGTCAGAAGTTAAGGTAAAAAAAAAAATTGTGCTGATTTTTCCAGCCTGAACATAGAGACTTTAAGTACAACAACTCCTGGTCCTAAATGAAGGTCACTCTCTGCAAAGAGCAGGCAAAAGCCTACACATCACTTAAAGTCCACTTAAATTTTCAAAATAGGGTTTAAATAGGACTTACGTAATGCATAGACTGTTTTCTTGCCCTCTCTATGGGGTTTAATTTCACATTCCAAGAACAGCTAACTCAAAATTGTTCACAGAAATTTAGATGGAGTAGCCAAGCAGAAAATGCAGCTTTCATTAAAGGTTCAAGAACATGTCCACAATTGCAGCAAATGCCTGCTGAGTAATACAACCCAGCAGATTTGACAGGAGACCTGACTTTGATTTATTGGTTGGCTGGAAGACCTTGGGCAAATCATATCACCTCTGTGCCACAGTTTCCCCACTCTATAAAATACAGGCTATGACACTGACCTATGGAAAGTACATTGAGATCTGCTGATGAAAAGTACCATGCAAAGGCTGGGTACTATGTTTAGTTATCATAAAATGTGTGTGTTAAAAAATTCATACTGCAAACCATTTATGGATATTTGTGACATTTTCCATGGACTTGTCCATAAACTTTTGCTTAAAGAATCAGTTTATTTGCAGGAATGTTGCCAGAAAATGAAGAACCTTCACTTCACTCAAAGAACCTTGTCTGCCAGAAAGCGAAGGCACTGCAAAAACTCATATGTATATGCTAGCCACAGCAGTACCAGCACTGCAACAGCTGCTTCTATCATTTTAAAAACTATTTGTGGACTACTTGTGGTGAAAGGGGGGCTGTGAGCAGGAGCAGTAGGAATAATAACTAAAAGAGAAGCTTATGTGTTCCTGTTCCTGGTGTCAGATTTTGCCTTGCTGAAAAGTCAATTAGGGTCAAACATTTGAGGTGATAGTTCAAAGTTACACAAACTGGTATGGAAAATGGAACAAACAACAGTGAACTAATGGGGCAGTGAAATCCTCCCACGTGTCTTATAGTCTGCAGTATCTCCCTACTTCCCTTCTCTTACTTTTGGTTAATAAAAATTAAACTGATTTCATATAGGGGTAAGCTGCTCTGCTTTAGTTTTCACTTAGCATGGGGTAAGAGCAGAAGGCGGTGAACACAAAGCAGCCAGTGCCCCATTTTAGCTCACTAGAGTTGGTTTATTTGTCCATATGCAGAATGAAATAGGGCCAATGAAAGGACTTCCTAGAGCTGCTAGTAAAGACTCTCTAACCACATAAAGCAACAGTATCCTGATCATTAATCAACTGTGTGGTTCTGTCGTCAGCTGAATCCTCCTGCAGCACCATGGGAAACATGTGACAAATCCAAAGAACACAGGGACATAATTGCTTCTGAATTGCTTCTAAGCTACTGTTCCTGAACCAATCCAAGCATGAAGATGCTTCCCACCCTGTCAAGTACACTCAACCAGTATGTCATTTAGTATTGGTTCCTACTGTGTTATGTCTATCTGTCCCTCTGGCAACAGAAAGGACCTCAGCCCTTATGGAAAAGTTCAATAGAATTTAACAGGGATGACACCAGGAAGCTACTCTGTATATTGCGAATAGGTTTTTACATGCATTACTGTGAAAACTATTAGAATTTAATAGAGAATTATATTCTTTCTGTGGAAAGCTGTTTTTGCTTGTTTGTTTTGGGTTTTTTAAAAAAAGTCATCACACTGAATTCTCCAGCAAGAATAGAGGATGGTTCAAACAGCCAATACAAAGATGACCAGTTTTTACTAAATTCTATAGAACTTGTCTTCAAGATGACCCTCTCTTATTGTGGATAAAAGAGGCCCAACCCTAATTCAATTTCTTGAAAATAATTGATAAATTCTTCCCAGGAGGAGGTAGTCACTGGCCGACTGGCAAATCTACATTGTTTTTACTTGAGTATCCACAGTCCAGAATAAACCTGGTGATTTAAGATTTTACTTTTCATAGAGTCAGAGATCTAGTTGCCATCATCTAGTTTGCATAATTCTGGACATACAATTCCACTGAGTCATTCTACTCTTGTGTGTAGTCTAACAACTTAGACTAGGCATAGGTGTAAGAACATACCTTTCAGAACCTAGACAGAGTTAGAATGTACCTTTCAGAAAGCCATCCACTGTGAATTAATGACTAAATGAATAAGAGAATTAATGAATAAGAGATTAAACATGGCATATCATTTCACAATCTGCTTTGATCATCATTCACAGTTTCATTTATGGAGGCAAAAAAGAAAAGAAAAACATATTGCTTCTTGGCCTCCCACACTATCTTCCTTTATGCTGCAATTGCAGATTGCCTGTAAACAAAGGTGTCCTCTGAAACAGGAAGTAGAAAAGAGTGCACTTAGCAATCACTTTATTGATAGCAGAAGATTAAGGCACGTTATAAAAATTGAGTAAACCATCAAAATAAGTGGTTTTTTAGAGAAACTGTACTTTCTCCCAGAGTCCTCTGAAAGCACTTGAATTCAACTAATTTATGAAGATGAACCATCAAACCAGCTCCATCACCCTTGTAGGAGTTACACATCCTGACCTCAAATGCAGTTAATTAAATAAGAATATATGACTGTTTATATTGAAAGCACACACACATTATTGCTACACCTTAATACTACTTGATTGATTTATTTATTTATTCATTTGAATTATATCCCAGCAGGGGCTCAGAGAGGCTTACAATCAAAGGCAGAATAACTTATAAAATAGGAGCCTGATAAGAGAGGAAAACGACTTAAAAGAGAACTAGAATATGCACGTAAAACAGAGACCCCAAAACAATATCTCAGACTAGCGTTGCATGCTAAATACCTGCCCAAATAGGAAGGTCTTATAGTGCTTTTGAAAGACGTCCAGGCTGGGGCTGTGGGAGGCCTGAAGAGGGAAGGAATTTCACCACTGAGCAGCAACTGCCGAGAATGCCTTCCCATGCATTTTCACCAAGACTACTTAGCCTACTGATGGTACTTAGAGGAAGTTGTTCTTGCCTGGCCTTACGTAATGTGGTAGGCTGTAATGGAGAAGGCCCACAGGTATGTAAACCATTTAGGACCTTATAGATCAAAACCAGCACCTTGAATTGCATCCCTAAAACTATTGTGAGACAGTGCAGATTCTGGAGCACTGCAGTTATGCACTCCTGGAGACCCACCCCACCATCAGGAGGTGGGTCATCATATGCTGCACTACCTGCTTCTGGACAGTTTTCAACCCTACACAGAGCACATTACAGCAGGGTAGCCTTGAGGTTATGAAGGCATAGATGATGGTAGTACCATCATAGTGGTAGCTGGAAGCTGAGAGCGCAGAGCATTCAAGCTTTACTTTTAACAGCTTTATGAAATAATATGAAATAAAAAAGATGATAAAGAGGAAGCACTTAAAACATAAACGTTTTCCAAATCTTTCTGGTTGGAGGCTTGGTAGTGAGGCAGGCAAAAGAGGGTCAAAAATAGGCAAACACACTCTTCCCAAACTATGTCTGGTAGACACAACAGTGTGACAAAACAGAGACTAGTGAATTCAACCACATACACTGGGCAGATGCATGAAAACTAACTGAACGAGCAACAGGAGCAAATATTTTTAAGAAATCCTTCAGATTTGCTTGCACAGATCATTTTTGAATAATTACCCATAGCAAATAAATTAATTATAAAGAGATTATTCTGTTCATAGGCAATTCTCTAACAGAAAAAGTGGTTGTAGTCAATGAATAAATTATTTGTTACACATTATTTCCCAAGCTTTATTGCAGGGTCAAATGCAAGTTGAACTAAGGTCTGGTGAGCGGGATATTTTAACTGAGTGTGTTTCACAGCTATCAGGAGCAGCATACTCAGCTATTCCTGAGGCTGTCAGCCATGACAGTTGATATATTCCAGTCCTGTAAGTTGCTTGTAGGTTTGAAGCAACATTACCTTTTCGGGTCAAGCTTTTTAACACTAACCGATACTTTTAATTACCTTTTTATTGACTGAAAATTTAAGCAAGATTTCTTCCATTTCCATTAAACTCTTCAGTGGAAAAGCAATATATGAAAAAAATATTGAAGAAAAAAATAAAATCCCCTTTCCTCCATTTTTTTATTTCCCCCCTTTTCCATTGATAAATCAGGGATAAAAAAGGGAAAAATGAGATCGGGAAGAGAAATAAGAAAAAAAAATGGAAAAAAAGAAAAAGGTGGAATCCACTGTAAATAAAAAACAATGTTTGAAACTGAAAAACAGAAAAAATCAATTTTTAATAATTTTCTATTGTTCTTCAGCAAAAAAATGAACTGTTAATTTGTTCTACCTGCAGTTCATTGTGATTTAAGATCCTAAATTTCAGTGACATGTTCTTCAAAAGTTCAGTGATGTACATAATGTAAGAGGCTGAATAGAAAAGAACTTAAAAATCTGAGATGACTTCATGAAATGCAATCAGTAACTATTTCTTGTTACTCTTTAAACAATACCTTACATATCAGGTTCTTTCCCATCAGACAATGAATGCTATGTATGTCTCCGCTAGAAGGCTGATCCAAGTATGTATAAATATGAACCAGGTGGACAAGTTCAAGGCAGGCACATTTACATGTACACTTTAATGTGCAGTAGACTATTTTACTGAGCATTAAAGCTTCACATAAAAAAACATGATGTTATGCTAATGCACAGTAAAATAGTCTACTGCACATTAAACTTCACTAAAAAAGCATGCATGTGTGCTACTGCACATTAGCGCAGCCTAATGCAAATTAATTTAGTATCTCACACTGCAGGGAAGGGAGGCTGCTCCATAGTGCTGTAATTCCAGTGCATTGGAGCAAACTAAATTATTTGAGTCTGTTGGAGTGTGGCAATTACCATACTCCAGCAGCCTCCCATGTCTCGTGTGCTTCAGCATCTCTGTGCTTCAAATGGCACTGGGGCACTTCATCTAAATCTCATTCAGTGAGCTTTGGATAAAGTGCCCCGCCACCATTTTGAAGCATGGGGATGCTGATACATGAGACACTCCGGGTGCTCAGAGCCACTCTCATTAATACACCACTGCCCCACTCCCAGAGCATGTGTATAAATGCCTGGAGGTACTAAATTTAATAAGCTTTAGAAAAATCACATTAATGCATGTGTAGATACATCCAATGTAAGTCCAACACAAGGGCAGTCAAGATTTCTTTCTGTTTGCTTTATGACCTAACATGTAGTTTACTACCTCAATTCTCAGCAGCTGGCCCATGAGTACTGTGGTCTGCTGTACTTAGGAAAGTCATTCATGATGTCTTCAGATTTCACCTTGGGTTGATTTCATTCCTCTACCAAAGAACATTAATTTAGAGAGTGATACACAGTTAACAACACTTTATATGATAGAAGGGCCAATAACCTGGTATATTTCTAAGAATAGCTCATGGGGACCACTGAATATACACAAAAGCAAAGAGAAATATTTAAATTTTTGATTGACACTATGAATGGTATTTAAAACACATTAAAAAGGAGTTTCTTAAAAAAGATTACTAGCTAGAATGTTCACTAGCTCAGAAAATATTAAACAAATACTGCAGTATATTTCCAGGTACTAAATTTTGAATTCAAATTTGCATTAGCAATCTGATTTTCAGTTATGCTGGTAAAGTCAGACAATAGAAATATGCCTTGAATTGTAGATTCCAGATATGCTCAAAGCATTGCTTGAGAATTATTTACCAAAGAAAATATTTTCTATTATTATTTGTTGTAGTAGTATTACCTGTAATAGTAGCAATAATATTAATAGTAATAATATTGTCATTATCATCATAATCACCTTTATTATTAGTAGTAGTAGTAGTACCAGTGTTACTGCTGCTGTTTTTATTAGTATTATTATTACACATTTCTAAATAACAGACTGCAAGCTCCAAAAATTAGATCTGTGCTCCCTTGCATAGCAGCCTTGTACAGACACATAATAAGTGACTGCTCCTGTCCTGAAAAAAATTACAGGTTACAAGGCATACAAAAGGTGAGTAAAAGGAAAAATTGGTATTCCTATCTTATAGTTAGGGAATCTCATGTATAGTAAGATTAAATGTTTTGCCTAAAATATTACAGATCCTGACAGACTGAGGAACTGAAACCAGACTCCTGTTTCCATTGTAATCTGGGCATATAAAATAAATACAATTAAAAATAAGTCATTATATATATCATATGTTACTGATCATTTTCTGTCTTTATTCAAGATGCATAAACTCAGCAAGAAATGCTTCCAAGCTGGGGTTGTCTCCTACAGAATCATTATTAGTACTGTTAATCAAAACTAGGCTGCTCAAAACATGATACACCATATGGTGAAAATTAGCCCACACTAGTGGGTAGACAGACTAGATCGCCCTGAATAAGTTGTCATCCCCAAACTGTGTAGTGTTAGGCTGACACAAAATGTGACATGCTGACTCAAGGATAACACATTTACATTAATCATTGCAAACTCCAAAATGCAGCTAGCCCAAGCCAGCCCACATAATTATCTCTACTCAATCAGGGTCCAAGAATGAGCAGACAGAGGGAGTGAATCATTCCCAGTCTCAGGAGCTTATGATGCTTCAGGCACATGGTGAGTCTACAGCAAAGCCTGGCTTAAGGGGGCAGAAAGAATGGAGTTCCTTATTTTTCAATGATAGCCATAAAAAACAAATCTTCAATCCTAAAAATGCAAATAAAGGAGAAAAACAGAGTTCAAACAAAGGCAGCAGCATCAACTGCTGGCCATAATCCTTTATGGCTCTCTAGGGTGATTAGATCCTATTTAATTCCACTTCTTGCAGCTCTATTATTGTATTCTGCCACGGGAAAAAAATGTGCCTCTTTAATTATCACTCTATGCTGTGTGCCAGCCAGGCCCTGTCCTGGATTGAAATCAATGTTAATGGCTTCTGAGACTCCAATATGTTGGGGTTTTTTTTAATTGATGTCTTCTCTTCCTCCTGCTGACCCCATCCTCATTTCATTATATTCAAGAACACATTGATGATTCTCTTAGATCTGATCAATTATTTTAGCTCCTTTCTGCAATAACTAAATTTAATAGTGCTTTGCTGGCACAATTTAATTACTGGCACAAACATCTGAAATTTGTGAACAACAGCTGAGCTACAGTGACAGAAAGCAGGTGGTCTTGTGGCTGTTAGGATCCAAGTGGCATGACAAATGAAGACAGTGCAAGCTACCAGGTGGTCTCATTACTACAATTTTGCTGTTTCAATCTCTTCCTTATCCGTCAGCAATAATCTTTATACAATCTGACAGGCCAATGGCCATTACAGTATTCCTCTTTTCTTTGCAAATTATTAATTTATCATTACTCTACTTATGGTTATTCTAGTTGTGATGTACCACAGGTAAAAAACTGGAAGGCTGTCCTAGAAAGAGTGATGCACACATACTCAGTGTCAAGGTCATAACCACCTCAGAAACCTCTGCTATTGGGTAATTCCACACATTGACTACAAAGGCAGTTTGCTTTTAGATGAAGGGTCCAGGTATTAACTGATCTGTTGCCTCATTTGGCTTTCAAGACCAGGCCCAGTGGGCCAGATGAGTTTGACACCATTGGGATAGAAAATTGATATAAGTACTTTTGAGGGTTGTCACGGGATGGGGTCCTTAAGGATGGCCATGTTTTCCCAAGGCCCCTTGACTGTGCCAATTTGGCCCGATGAGCATCCTCAGTTCTCACCCCCCATGTCTTTGATGAAAAATATGAAAATAGGGAGGTTGTCTTTAAGTCCTTTTGGACACGGTTTGATGGACTTCATTACTTGGAAGGAAGGCCTTCGATACGGTATCCCACCCCATACTGGTGAACAAGTTAAGAGGCTGTGACTTGGATGACTACACAGTCCGGTGGGTGGCGAATTGGCTAGAGGGTCGCACCCAGAGAGTCGTAGTGGATGGGTCGGTATCGACCTGGAAGGGTGTGGGCAGTGGGGTCCCACAGGGCTCGGTCCTTGGACCGATACTCTTCAATGTCTTCATCAGCGACTTGGACGAGGGAGTGAAGAGTACTCTGTCCAAGTTTGCAGATGACACAAAACTGTGGGGAGAAGTGGACATGCCGGAGGGCAGGGAACAACTACAAGCAGACCTGGACAGGTTGGATATATGGGCGGAAAACAACAGAATGCAATTCAACAAAGAGGAATGCAAAGTGCTGCACCTAGGGAGGAAAAATGTCCAGCATACCTACTGCCTAGGAAATGACCTGCTTGGAGGCACGGAAGCGGAAATGGATCTCAGAGTCCTAGTGGACTCCAAGATGAACATGAGTCGTCAGTGTGACGAAGCCATCAGAAAAGCTAATGGCACTTTATCGTGCATCAGCAGATGCATGACGAATAGGTCCAAGGAGGTGATACTTCCCCTCTATCGGGCACTGGTCAGACTGCAGTTGGAGTACTGCGTGCAATTTTGGGCGTCGCACTTCAAGAGGGATGCGAATAACCTGGAGAGGGTCCAGAGAAGGGCCACACATATGGTTAAGGGCTTTCAGGCCAAGCCCTATGAGGAGAGACTAGGGCACCTGGACCTCTTCAGTCTCTGCAAGAGAAGGTTGAGAGGCGACCTTGTGGCTGCCTATAAGTTCATCACGGGGGCACAGAAGGGAATTGGTGAGTCTTTACTCATGAAGGCATCCCTGGGGGTTACAAGAAATAATGGCCATAAGCTAGCAGAGAGCAGATTTAGACTGGACATTAGGAAGAACTTCTTCACAGTTAGAGTGGCCAAAGTCTGGAATGGGCTCCCAAGGGAGGTGGTGCTCTCCCCTACACTGGGGGTCTTCAAGAGGAGGTTGGATAGGCATCTGGCTGGGGTCATCTAACCCCAGCCCTCTTTCCTGCCTATGCAGGGGGTCAGACTCAATGATCTATTGAGGTCCCTTCCACCCCTAATATCTATGAATCTATGACTTACTGAACCCTGTGGGTTCCTGGACCCCTTGTGGGTCTTGTTTTGCAATGGGTGTTTCGGGGGCACCCTAGCCTTATGGGCTATATGCATGGCTCCAACCGTCCCTTTACCACGCCCCAAGCCTCGCAGATGGTACTGGCGCTGTCTTGCCTCGGCCTCATTATAATTCAGCCTCTTGCCCTCACTGGGCTCTCCGCAGCCCTGTCTCTGCACCCTCTCTGGCGCCAGGGTCTCTGCACCCCAAATGCCGTGCCCTCTCTGGCACCAGGGTCTCTGAGCCCCAAATGCCATGTCCTCTCTGGCACCAGGGTCTCTGCGTCCCAACTGCTGCACCCTTTCTGGTGCCAGGGTCTGTGTCCCCATCAAATACCACACCCTCTCTGGCGCCAGGGTCTCCACTGTGTAGTGGGCCCAATGAGGCCTCCCCCTTCCCCAAATAGCCTCATCCAAACCACCAGTCTTATAAAACTACAAACAAAACATAAGCCCCTGGGCTATAACTTAACATAGGCTACCAAAGATGTGCTCTGCCTCTTTACCATTACCCGGAGCAGAGGTTAAGCAGGCATCTTTGC
>NW_005842039.1:2533163-2557965 GCF_000455745.1 Alligator sinensis | reverse complement strand
TCTAAGAGCTCTTTCCCCCTTAGCTGCCAGCAAGGAACTGCCTCCCTTGGTTTCATCCTGGGGTTTATATGGGCCCAAGGCCCTGCCCCTTCCTGCCAGCTGACCAGGTACAGGTGCTGACTAATTTCTGCCTTAGCCAGTTGCCATGGCAACCTGCACCTGGGCTCCTGCCTGGCTCTTTGGGCTCTCACCAGGCAGTTCCTGTTCTTCTAGGAGCAGGGCACCTTAGTGCCCTGTGACAAGGGTCTCTAGGGAATAATGTTGCAAAGTAGAACAGGAATCACACTTATAGTATGTAGATAAACCATTTCTATTGTTTCACTTTGTGTTTCACAGGATTGATAGTTGTTATCAGGATGACCTCTCTAGGAGACCTAGCCATGGACTAAGGACACCACTATGCACTATACAAACTGAACAGAAAGGTATGGCATACTTGAGGGTGACATTTATTGTAGTGTAGCCTGGGCTCCAGATGCTTAGCCACTGTCAGATTCTTTACAGCTGTCATAGCATGGGAGAATGTTCAGGATGAATGGAAGGAAAATAATGAGCTGAAGAAGCTACTCCTAACTATGAACTATAGCATGGGAGGAAATACATGGGTGTCTGGCTGCTTCTACTTCCTTCCTGGTTTGAGAGTGAAAGCATCAAATCTAGCTTACTTCTGGTTGAACAAAATAAAAACTTACTATGGCTATCATACTACTCATCACAGTGGGGGGAGTAGAAACACCTGATAAATCTTTGCTGTTTTCTTCTCTTAAAAGCCAGACACCACTTTCTAAAAACTTGTCTCCTCAGTCCATTGTAACTCCTCAGTCAAGGGAATTCCACAAATATAAGGGATCCATTGGTTCCACTAAAATGGCTCTAAAAGGAGCCCTTGACCATCTCAAAATGAGATTCAGCTGTCTGGATGACACTGGTGACACTAATTCTCAGCACCTGAAAAGTAAACAGTAGGGCTGTGCGAAATTTCATCAGGTGTTTAGTTTTGAAGCTGTTTTGACGTGGTTCAAGCTTGAAACAGCAAAATTGAAACAAAATGAAAGGCTTCAAAACAGCCTCAGAATGAAACAAGGGCACTCAAAATATTTCAAAAGTTTCAAAACATTTCGAGTTTGAAGCTGGGCTTGCCTGCAGCTAAACAGAAACTAAGGAGACAGAGTGGGAAGAGGAGGGAAGAACTGCCCTGATATTGACTGTGTAGCTGGCCAGTGACAGTGATCTTTCCCTGAGGGGAGGGATATGGAAAAACAGCGTAAAAAGTCACACACGTCGTGAGTTTTGCTAGTCAGCACCTTGTGGTGCAGTTTCCCAGAAACCCCTGTACCTATCTCCTTGAAACTTGACAGAATTTTTGGTCTCAGCAGGGCCTACCATCCCTGCTGTTTTCATTCAAATCAGGAAAGAAACAGCAAAGTTGTAGGCATTTTTGTGATCCTCCATTATAGCCTATGGGCAAAACATTGAAACGCATTGAAACAGCGAAACAGTTTTGATTAAATGAAACAGAAGAGTGCTTCAAAACAGCAAAACATAACACTGTCCCTTCAAAATGGCAAAACAGAAGTCGAAACAAAATGGTTCTGTTTCTCACAGCCCTAATAAACAGCATGGAGCAGGTATCTCATGTGATTTTTAATATTGCCATTTGTTATTGAATTTCTTGCCTGAAAGGGCCTTAATTCATGTTCTGAGCCAGTGAAGAGGAAAGGAGAGATAAGGGTGGCAAGGATCAGCTAAGTCTGGTAAATTTGAGAGAAGTAGTTGTCCTAGAGAACTAGGTGAGCAACCTGCTGGGGCTCATTCAAGGCCATTTGGGATGGTAGAGAGGGTAAGGAAAGAGAAAAATTACACTGGGTTAAAATAAGGAGGAGTTATTATTCTGTAACAGATCAGCAGTAACTGTTTCATTTATCCTCTCTATCACATGGCAAGTGGAAACTAAACAGAGACAGTCTTCTGAATGAACAACCTTCTAAATTGCTGCCGTTGCTGCTTATACTTCCTGTGGGATAGAGTGGACATAGGGAACAGTTACAAAAGATCAACTTGAACTGAAATCAGTTTGCTTCATCTAAATAAACAGAATTGGTAGGGAAGGTAGAAGTGGACGGCGACTTGGACAGCAGCAACCATGAGATGATTGAGTTCAGGATCCTGAGGAAAAGAAGGAAGAATTGCAGCCTAGTAAGGAACCTGGGCTTCAGAAAGACAGACCTTGAATCCCTCAGGGAACTGATGGACAGGATCCACTGGGAGGCCCATCTGAAGAGTAATGGAGTCCAGGAGAGTGGTTGGTCATATTTAAAAAAACTTTACTGAGGGTGTGGGAACAAACCATCCCAATGTGCAAGAAGACTAGCAAGTGTGGCAGAAGACCATCTTGGCTTAGCAGGGAACTCTTCAGTAAGCTAAAACACAAAAACAAAGTTTACAAGAAGTGGAAACTTGGACAAACAACTATGGAGGAGTATAAGAATATTGCATGGGCATGCAGGGATGAAATTAGGAAGGCCAAAGCACAATTGGAGTTGCAGTTGGTAAGTGATGTGAAGGGCAACAAGAAGGGTTTCTACAAGTATGTCAGCAACAAGAGGAAGATCAGGGAAAGTGTGGGTTCCTTACTGAATGAGGAAAGCAACCTAGTGACCGATGATGTGTAAATGGCTAACGTACTCAAGGCCTTTTTCATTGTAGTCTTCACAGGCAAGGTCAATTCCCAGACTGCTGCGCCTGGCAGCACAGTTTGAGGAGGAGGTAAGTAGCCAACAGTAGTGAAAGAACAGGTTAGGGACCATTTAGAAAAGCCAGACATGCGCAAGATCATGGGGCTGGATGCAATGCACCCGAGGGTGCTGAAGGAGTTGGCTGATGTGATTGCAGAGCCACTGACCATTATCTTTGAAAATTCATGGTGATCTGTCCATACTCTGATTGCTAACAGTTTTGAAGGTGTGTATAAAATAGATCATCCTCTAAGTTAATAATATTCGCACTTAATTAATCTGCTCTTTTATTTTAGAGTATGGGGCATACGGCCAAGGCAAAATTAGTCTGCCTGAGTACATGAACACATGTTCAAAGACAGATACAGGGAGGAGAGAAATGGGATGATAACTGCACCTGCAGACTATTATTTTCTCTGTCTCTCTGTCTCTCTCTGGCTTCTTTTGTCTTTGGTCAGTGGCTGCGTTCTCAGAAGGCTGTCTAGCTGGTGGCCCCTGAGTGGTTAACATACAGTCTGCAAGCTATAGTCTGTGGGGCTCCTACTTCTGCTGAACTGGGGGAGGGTCTAGAGGTCTGCATGCTGCTAGTGCAGTCAGCATAGTGAGGAGGATGTGGGGGGAGCTGCCCTCTCAGCATGAGGTCTGCATGCTGGTGCTAAATGCCATTGGCCTAACAAGCCAAGTTGGGGCCCAGGCCAAACCTTGGGGGAGATTTTCTGTGCATGTCTGTGGGGCGGGGGGGAGGCATGCAGTTCTAAGAGTGGTGGAGATGGGGGTGGAGGACATGGGTTCTGACAGCTGGGGTTCATAGATTCATAGATGTTAGGGTCGGAAGGGACCTCAATAGATCATCGAGTCCGACCGCCTGCGTTGCACAAACGGCTAGTTTCGTGCCCCTGCAGGAAAGACTGCTGGGTCTAGATGACCCCAGCTAGATACTCATGGGGTGGCTGGGCATGGGGCTGAAAGCAGGGGGCCGGGTAGCAATAGCTTTACCCACCAGGAATTTCTAAACAGTTCTGTCTGAGCTGCTGTTGCTGCAGCATATGCTCTGCCTGCCCTGGCTCCGTCACTATTTAAGCAACAGCAGCTGGGAACTGCTTCAGAGTTCCCAGTGCCAGGCTGTGGGCTCTGCAGGATTGGGGCACAATTTTGGAGCCCCTCCTAACTTGGTGCCTAGGGTGAGTGTCCTGGGGTTAAAGTGAAAGATAAATTGAATAAGAGCCAACAGTATGGTCTCACTGCAAAAAAACCCAAAATAAGTAAACAAGCAAAAACCAAAGCATATTGGGTTGTATTAACAGGAGTGTCACTTGCAAATCAAGGGATGTATTTCTTCTACTCTGTTCAGCACTGGTGAGGACTCACCTGGAATACTATGAGTAGTTTTGAGCCCCACACATTAAGGATGTGGACAGTCTGAAAGAGTTCAGCAGCAAGCAGCAAAATGTTTAAGAGCCTTGGAAACATGAGGAAAGGCTGAAAAAATTAGGATTAGTTAGACTGGAGAAGAGAAGACTGAGGGGATTTGATAAATCTTCAAATACTTGAAAGGTGATTATAACGAAGATGAAGATAACCTTTTTTCTGTGGCTGTAGGGGACAGGGGTAAGAGCAATGGCTTCAGACTGCAGCAATAGAAATTTAGCTTTGAGGTTAGGAGGAACTTTCTGATTATGAGGGTGGCCAAGCATTGGAATAGGATATTTAGAAAAGTTGTAGAATATCCTTTCCTAGAAACTTTCAAGAGCAGGTTGGACAGGCCCTTGGCTGGGTTTACTCAGGGATGATTTTGCCTTGAGCGGAGGACTAGATTAGATGACTTCATGAGGTCCCTTCCAGCCCTATGTTGCTATGGTCCTATCTTAATGAACACAGTTTGTCAGGAGGGAGGAACTGCAGGGAAGTCATGGTTGCTGCATTAAATAGCTAGTAACTTCTGACAATGGCTAGAAAGAATATAGTTACCACTCTGCCATTCCTTGGGACTTGTCATGGTGGGCGCTGCTTGGCAAATTGCTCTCTTGTTTGCAGCACCCCTGTGGGGTTTAGTCAGCAGCACACAGAAAAAAGTAATGTGTTTTAATAAGACTTGTGTTTCTCTGGGTCCAGTCTAAACAACCAGCACAAATGCTGGCCAAAATGAACCTCATAATATTCCATAATTTTCACCCCTGGAGATGAAGCAAAGGGGCAATATAACAGCATTGGTCTTGTGAAAAATCTACCCATTGTGGAATGGATGCCCTAATCCATTGTGACAGTTGTCTTGTAGAAATCCAAGGGTATGGTTCAGAATGCCAGGCTAATTGGAGAGCCCAAATATGCAACCAGATTTAAAGGAAAAATAATTATTCCTCTTCAGATTTAAAACAATGTCTCCACTTTCCAGAGTGGACTAGAGAGAGTGCATGGGTTCCTTCTACACATCCCAGACACCTCCTTTGGACATCACCCATGCATGCCATTTCATCCTCTAAGCCCAGTTCTTCATGGACCTGCATTTATGTTGTTTCTACTCTAACATAGTCATATTGACAGGGAATGAATTGAGCTCCTGCTCTCGCAATAAAAAATAGAACAGCAAGTGCTTTGCGACAAAGGTTTCACAGCCATTGGAAATCACTGTTCAAGCAATAGATCTGTCAATCCACAGACTGAGCATTAAAGATTACATGCAAATCTCTGGAGGCCAAATTTTTCTCTAATTCAGCTGTAATAATGCAGCTCATTAAAAAGTCAATGGAACTGCGGGACTGTAACCAGAAGCACAATTTGATCGTGGGTTTCTAAAAGAGGGATACTTGGAATCTGTCCTAGCACCAAAACAATGACAAATGTGATTAGATTAAAATCCCCTCTACTGTGAGTAGGTTAAGCCATTGCATATGTTTTAAGTGGGCCTGGTTGACATTTTTGCTTTTGAGTCTGGAAGATGAATCACTGGTGATGCTAGATGAAAATCTTCAGTGGTTCCAGATTTTCAATTAAGTTTTTAAACAGAGCAATGGATCTATTTATCCACTGCTGGAGATATGAGCAGATGAGTAGATGGATTTTAATTATGCCTACCCGAATATCCACAAGGGAAAGGCAGGAAAACAAACCAAAACAAAACATTCATGAGCTGGTGATGCGAATCATATTTATTCAGTTCTAAGGCCTGAACAATACATGGCACGAACACAACCAATTCCCTGCCCCATGCCCCCATCCACTGGTGGTCTTTTGTTAGAGGGAAGTGGAAGATGGGCGCTCTCTTTGCCCCCATATACTCCAGGTCAGTATGAGCCTTTCCCCCCTACTTTGAACAGGTAGGTATAGCAGTAGGGAAGCACCCCAATATCACATCTAGTAGTGATGAGAAGCACCCCAATATCACATCTATCAATCATTCCTGAACAGAGTTCTCTGTTGTACTCAACAGATCCCTCAGGGCCAAGAGTGAGTTGTGGAGGTAATACTTATTGATGTCAATGAGTCAGGCCACCCTGCTCAGAGCTTCTGTTTCAGGCTCTGCATCAATTTGGGCCCAATTTCTCTGTACATCAGGAGAGCTATGAACAATGTTTTGAGAAGCTTAAACCTAAGCTTCTGATATAATCACTTGACTTCAGGAGCTGACCCCTAGATCTTGATCCATAGTGCGTATACTTTAATTTTATCCGGAGAAAAACCATATGTAACATGTTGGAAGAGTTTGACATTTTGGTTGTCAAAACGTTCAAGGGTTTTTTCCCCCTTCTCCCTACATATACTTATATTGATTCTCCCAATAGATCAAACATCCTAGGAAGCACAGATAGATAGCATATGAGACAGAACCCTTAGGAGGGCTCAGGGTGAAAGGTTGTTAAATAAGCCTTTTGTTTGATTTTTCTCTCTTTTTTTTTAAAGGGAAGGTTTTATGTTTTTAATATCCCCAGTTGGAGACATGAGTGCTGCTTTGGGAGTCTCATTAGTATTCATTTTTCACAGCATACAATAGGCTCTTGCAGCTGCCCTCTCTGCAGTATTTACTAAGGCAGATGCAGGAGTTGTTATAAGAATGCTAATAAAGCAAAAACTGCCATATCCAGCAATCTGAGAAGAAACTTGCAAAGACTATGATGTCTCTTTCAACTTCTGATGTTTTCAGATTATCATCAGTGGACCCTACTGTGGCTATATCTGTGCATTTTGCTTTGTTCAGATCAGCACTGATATACATACATACATACATACATACATACATTTCACCCAACTCATTTATTTTTATCTAGTACTACTTAGCCTCTGTTTTTGCTTTTATTCAGATACTACTTGGATGATCCTTTATTATCTACAGGGTAGGAGAGATTTAAAGCTATGTTTAAGGCATCTTGCTATGTGGAAAGCCTAAAACAAATATATTTGCCATTTGCAGTCACTAAAAATGCATAAGTTAAGTATTCTGTGTTCTGGGGTGAGGACTGTAAGGACAGTTGATTGACAGTTTTTGGATGAAACATCTTTTTGCTGGAAAATATCAGGTTGTTGAGACTGAAACTTTTTGCAGGAAGGTACCAGTTTTGATTAAGCTTTCTCCAGAAAAGCTTCTCAAGTCTAGGAAAGAATTCCTGGTTAAAAAGGGAGAGCGATAGTCACTAATATTTCAATGGTGATGGCACTCAATTGGTATGTGAAAAACTCAAATTGAAGCTCTTGCCCTGCCTAATTCAGACTACCACTTCAAGTTTCCACACCTCCAGTGAGTAACTTAACCATTACATTATGAAGGCAGTTGCTCTTGCCTGATGAATACTTATTTGTAAAATATAGCAGAAATAATTGCAAGAAGAGAGTGAGAGAGGCCCATCTCAGGATAGGAAAGTGATTAGGAATACAGAATGCAACTGTGTTGGTCTAAGGACATAGACAGACAAGGTTCTTTGGGTAAATCTGGTATCTTTTATTAGACCAATTCAAATAGCTGGAAAAATTCTTCTTTGCAAGCCTTTGTTAGGCTGAGGAAGCATCTCCAGTTGGTGTGTGCTCTTCCTGGATGGAATGAATAGTAAAGAAGGCTGGTATGCATGCAAGGAAGGCAGCCAGTGGAGATGTAAATTGAGGAGTTAGTGGGTGAGAAACAGGTTGGGGGTGGGAATGAATGTAGCTGGTGAATAGTGGGGAGGTACTTGGGGAGTCAGAAGTCAGGCAGGTTATAATCCAATGTCTGTATTTAGTCCATAATTTTTTTGTAAAAAGGAGGTTGAGAAAGTGAAGTTCATACGCTCGTCTGTGAAAAGTGTTTTGTAACTTGCCTTTGAGGATTAGATCTGAGAGACTGGAGGGAGAGTGGTTTTCTTGTGAAAAATATGCCTCCGCAGGTAATTGGGTGTTCTTGTCTTCAATAGATTTCCAGTGTGCGTGTATTCTGGTGCGCTGTCGTTGTTTGTTGTCACCAAGAGCACACACCAACTGCAGATGCTTCCTTAGCCTGACGAAGGGTATTGAAGCCCTGAAGCTTGCTAAATTTAATTTTTCCAACTATTTGAGTTGGTCTAATAAAAGATACCAAATTTACCCAAAGAACCTTGCCTGCCAAGGAATACAGAAAAATCGTATTGGAGTCCCTTCTCTGAATTAGCCAGGGCAGGGACTTGAACCTGCCTTCCTGCATCTCACATGACTGCCCTTATCATTGGACTACTATGGGATGGTCTCGCTCTACATTTTCACCAAAAAAATGCTTCAAAAAGTCATGGTTTTGTTCTAGTGTAGAACAAAAAGATTTTAAAGATTTTTAATATCTTAATAATATTCCTGGGATGGGGAAAACATCCAGTGGAGCTGCTTGCTCCCAGAAGGGGAAACAGCTTTTGGTTAAAAGACAGGGTCCATTACCTCCAACTTATCAACTGCATCATTAAATAAAGCCTGATTAAAGGCTGTTTCAAGGATTACTAAACTATTTGCTCTAAGTTTATTGGTCAGGATCTGTCTTTATATTTGGTGAGAGCACAGGGCCAGACACAATGGAGCCCTGATTTCTGACTGAGGCCTCTAGAAACTACTATAATAGGCAATAGCATAACTGAGGAGATGCAGCTTGCACAGCAGCCCTGGGTGCTGCCTTTGGTGAGGCAGGGAGTGGGGTGGCAAGTCAAAGGAAACCACTACTGCAGTGGTTGTTGATCATGCCACCATGATTGGCACTGCCCCATGCCTTGTAGCTGACCTCTAAGCTCAGAACTGGTTTGTTACACCTCTGACTCTAGGCAAAATGAGTACATTTTAAGTGAGGGAAAAGGGAAATTTTGGTGAGTATAAGGTTCTGTTAAAATGTCGACTGTAGGGCCAGATATTAGACTTAGCCACTTCATAAATAGAACTTCTTAACCAAATGAAATGCAGGAGCTCTCCTACTGAATTTAATTATCATAAATATTAAAAGTTCTTTAAATTACACACAACAAAGGCACAGGACATACTTAATGGCTGCTTCCAGATGAGTGTGGATGTTTGGTTTCCCAGAGACAATTAACAGTGGGACACCTTGTGCTGCTGCTAGTTGTCCGCAGGGAACGTCTGTGCCACACACCTTCTTGTGCATGGCAGGTTACCTTGGGTGGGGTAGGGGAGGCTGGGACCAGCAACTGTGCTGGTCCCATCAGCTTTACCTGGGGTCCTGGGGCCTGGGAAGCTGCAGCCACATTGCTCCTGTAACTTGGAGCCTGGCTGGCAGGCAGAGTATGGATCCAGCTGGCCAGGTTCTGGTTATGGGTGGCATGTGCTGCCTCCACTTCTTTTCTGTGTGGGTTTTTTTTACCCCTGGATGTCCAGTTGTCAACCCCCCTCCCCACACACACTGCAAGGTAGCAGTGCATGAAATGCCTGAATGTGCGGTGCGTGGTGCCACAGATGGGTCTGCAGCCCCACATACCACACGGCCGCAGTTGTCTGGACATGGAAAATGGGACTAAAAAAAATACTTATATTTTTAACCGCTCAGGGCACTCTTGTTGTGTTATGCCTTCTAGCTTAGGGAGGCCCTAATTCCTGATGTAGATTCAGATGCTTCCACAATACATATTATAAATAACATGCATAAAAATCAGTAGTTTCCCTCTTGCATGGGTTTCCAAGGACTCAAATGAAGCAAGACCTTTGCAGCTCCTACATGAAGGAGCCAAAGTAACAAAAGGTAGTACACAAGGAATCCACATATACCAGGCATTTCCTACCAAACACAATCAAATTTGCCTTGGACAGATTTTTATAAGACTCCTTCCAGGAACTACTAGAAAGTTGGAGGGCACTTGTAAGATTTATTCCACAGGGATTTGATTCTGATCTTTATTTGACTGACCCTGATGCAAAAATGAAGCAATTTCACTAAAGGCAGTGAGAATGGAGAGTAAAATTACACTTGTAATGTCAAAATTAGGGGGAAGATAATAAAAAGAAAAAAGAGAGAGTAGATTGTTTATACTTAGCTGAATGAGCTCATTTCTTGGGGACACTATAATTTTTACTTCTTGAGTTACCAGACAATTTTCCAACATTACAGTTAATAGCCATGCTACAACTAGATGTTAAAATCTACCTTGACTTACATCGTCTGAAAAACCATTGCTTTCAAAAAGGTACCACAGCATTTAAATCCGAATAGAATCGAGCCCTCAGACACACTCGCTTACAGTCCAGAATTGTTGTGGTTTTTTTAAAATCAAACAATGGAGCTTACTTGGGGTTAAACTTCTATGGTGAATTTTCTTCAGGAAGAATATATTAAAGGCTGAATACAATGTAATTTAATGACTGTTCCTAGGGCAGGATCCATTCACTGTTAGACTTTTCTGCTGTCTGGGCCCCAAGATTATTCATGACTTTTTATAACAGTAGCCTATTAAAGAGAAAACAGTCCAAACCAAGAGTGGACCACCATAACCCAATGTGAGAGACAGGGAGACCATGAGGGAGAAAATTTCTATTCCAACATAAGAAATGCAAGAAAGCTATGTCCTCACACTAGCAGAAACCATAACACATATTTAATCAATAAAATGTTTAAAAAAAAATCCCTTGCCTATTGGAGAAAGGTGAAAAAGGCACCATGGGAACTTAGGGACAAACCTCAAACAGAATGTATAGCCCCATCTGGGATAGATCAGAGTTCCTCCTACCAGATACCTGTAGGAACTGTATCATATTTATCCTATTTATTCATATAGCTTGCTATGCCAATTAGGTCTTATTGAACTGAACTGAATTGAGTGATGAGTCACTGGTTTGGGGCCAGTTCCTAGTGTGCAGGTGTCCACTTCAAGAGAAACATGACTATAATATTTTTGGCACCCTGTAATATTTTGCTTGTATGGGCATAACCTGTCAACATCAGCCAGCATTGCTCTTAAGGAAATTATTTTGGTCACAGAGAGAGTAAGGCAAAAAAGACATTAGTAGTTATGACCTGATATGTCCAATCTCATTGAAATCAATTGGAGCTTTCTCATTATCATCAGTGCACTCTGTATCTGGCCCCATATGCACAGCTTTTAACCATGTGCATAACGTTTTCCAAAAATCTAATCGGTCATATCCTCAGATAAACACAACTGGCAGACCATCTGAAATCACTCCTACTGTTGACTCATCATAAAATGATGCCTATAGATGGTACCCTTCCTGGCATTTTGCCAGGAGGGTAATGACTGATAAAGAAACTAAACTCTTCAAACACTCCAAGAGGTAGTCCGGACATTCAGATTGGATAAATATAATAGCAAGTGTTGAGGAAGAACCCTTTCTAGCTGCCTCCAAGAAATATATTTTTTCATATAAACAACAAATCCTGGTGTGCTGTGCTGTGAATTACCACATCCACCTGCACTAAGTTCACTTTAAGACAGACAAAACAAGAAGAAACCAGTGTCATTTAAAGCGAAAAGTTGAGAAGCTCTTTCTTTGACTTTGTTCATTTAGGAAAGTGAAGTGGCTGAAGGCATGTGCAAACATTCCTAATCTACAATCATGCAGCTTTGGGAATGCAATTTAAGTGAGTTGGGGTTGGGTGGGGAGGACCAAGTCGGATTGGGGGTGGCTAGTGGGGCCATGGGGGGTGGGGGGAAGGTTGGCATAGCCAGAGGAATTTGGTAGAATTAGGGGCTCTATTAGGTCCACAGGAGTGATAGGTTCCACCTGGGGTTGGGGGTGGGGGTGGAGGGCAAAAATTAGCCAGGTCAGGGGAAGCGGGGGGGAGGAAAAGTGCATCCCTGGGGCTGAAGCAAGCAGCAGGGCTTTCCTAGTCCTGATGCTATGCTCTGAATACTTTGAAAGTTGGGTAAATCTGTCTAACCTGTGCCCAATACAACTTAGTGCTCCTATTCAGGTGAACTAAGACCAGGTTCACCATGTTTTGCCCGATATAACTCCCCAAATGTATTTATACTTCAGCACTTAGATTAACCTAACCCTAGTTAGGTCTATTTAAGTGTAACATCTGCATATACCCTGAAACAGAATGCAGATTCAGTGATTTGTACCCTGTAAACTGGTTTGTAATTCAAAGCAATTTAATATTTAACAGTAATTTGAGGTAAAATGAAAGAGCAAAGTTCCAATTCACTTTTCAGTTGTAAAATTGAACTAAAAAAGCTCAGGATAGGTATAATGTACTTGAAAAGACTCTAATGAAACATAAAAATGAGCTCTAGGATTTTATTCAAAACAAATAAAAAAGAGGTATGTGAAAAGCCTTTGTTTAGCTGTTGCTGACATATGGTCTTTTTCTGCTCATTTCAAAGCTAGGCATGAAAAGATCAATGCAGGTTCACATTGTGCATCAGGATCTGAAAGTTGTCTTATGAACTTGTCTTCATATGTAATGAGAACAAAAGGAACAGGAACTATTTTTAAAGCAATGTTGTCTCTTTCCCTTTTTTATCTTATTACAAAACAATCCTGAATGAGAAGAAATGTGAGTGCCAATGTTATAAAATGCACATACGAAAATGCACTGTATATAACAAATAGGCAAGATATTTCATGGACTCCAAGGGACCAATCCAGCCTTTAGGAATATAGGTAAACTCCTACAATCATCAACACAAGTTAAACATTTTTAAGGCCAAATTATCCCACCCTTACTCACATTAAATAGGATTTGTCTCACTTACTCCTGATTTATATTAATCTAACTCTACTGTCATCTAGGGAATTTTCTCATATTTGACCTGATGTGAGAGCAGAATCTGACGCTGCAACGGTGCTACTTGGGGAAAAAAGGTACTACACTCAGGCAGAGCTAAACACAAAAGCCATGCATAGAAAACATTTGAGCAACTCCTTTAAAATGCTATACTCAAGGAGTGTTGTGGGTGATATCTTTTATCGAACCAACTGCATGGTTGGGATAAAGTTAGATAAGCTTTTGAATGCAAGGCATTCTTCATCAGGGAACCTCACATTCAATAAACAAGATAGCAGGGACCTGATGAAGAATGCTTTGCATTCCTAAACTCTTCTAACTTTACCCCAGCCATGTAGTTGGTCCAGTTAAAGATAGCACTCACAAAACTTGCTCCTTACATAATTCTTGGACTATCACAGCTACAACATAATTTCAACACTACCTAAAAATGCTATGGCATTTTGTAGGCATGTCCTCAAGACTGCTGTCTCACTATACTAAACAATATGGATCTGGAACACAGAATACAGTAATCCAGAAAATTTAGGGAAGTACCCACAGGAAATTATCAAAACACCTAGGAAAGAGGTGATACCTGTTTGCCTGACCCAAAACATGAAGATCAGCTGTTCAATCTCTACAGGTTCTACATTCAAACAGCAGGTCTTTCTTGACCAAGAACTCATTCTTAAGAGTGCACTTCTCTTTGGGAGATCTCAAAGTACTTTTCAAAGGTCAGTATCATTATCCTGTTTCTATAGGTAGAGAAACCGAGGCACGGAGAAGTGACATTAAGTCTATAGTCACCCAGAAAATTAGGAGGGGAGCCAGAAACAGAGCTCTAGATTACCAGAGCAGTGTATTACTCAAAAGCCCACATGTGGCTGTGCACCTCCTAGATTTTTCTCTGCTGAAACCTAGATTTCCAGAGGATGGTTAGCTCATAATCAGAAGACATAACTGCTTATCAAGGTCTGAACTGGATATATTAAGATGTCAGGTGTGCCCATGTGCTATTTCTATTATGAAGGGATCAGCTTCAATGGACCTCAATGATCCGGATTACATTTTTCTGACTCTTCCTGCTGTTTTAGCTGTCAGGCTATGTCTAACTTGGAGAGAAAGGAATATACAGGAAAGAAGGAGAGGGGGAAAATTTTTTCATCTCCTACTAAAGGATGCCACAAAAGTAATTAAAACTAATAATAGTATCATTAGGATTGTTAATTTTTATTACAGTAGCAATAATCTTATGTAGTTTATTAGTAAGTATAAATTTGATAATCAACTATACATGCCCGGCCCTTCTCAAAAGGGCCGGGCATGCTCACACCACCTTCTTAAAGAGTGGTGTGAGCATAAATCAAATAAAGATTGTGGGACATTAAGGTCCTACAGTAATGGCGCCCATATAAAAACCTAAAATAGACATCTTTATACAAATCAATGTCTCAGTTGCCCAGGAAACCAGAACTTCTTAATTTAAGGACTTTGCAAAAGCAAAGCTGAACTGGCAAATTCCCCAAACACTGCACCTGATTTCCATATATTTTTACATTTGATAAAAAGTAAAACTAATTCGGATATGACCTAATTGTGTGATCCTTGGTGAGTAAATAGAATTGGCTTGTTGTACACATTCCCTTGAAGCTGATGAGCGTTGTCCTCAAGCTTGAGGGGGTGGATGGGGTCTCCCTTACAGGATCTGTCAGGTGGCTCTTCCTACACTAATTGCAATAGAAGTAACCAGGGAGTAGGGCTCATTTTCGAAACTGGACAGGCAGAGAAATCATATCTGTACTGGAAACGCTTCCAGAAAGAGGGCCAAGGAAAAAAAAAAGATGAGTCTCTTACTAATGAGACTTGCAGGGAATGAGGCTGGGTTCTCTGAAAATGATAAGTGTATGGGCAATCTAACTCTATTATTTTAATGACTTGGAGCCTAGGCAGACTGCACTAATGTAGCGATGCTTCAGAGAAACAAGGAAACATTTTATTTAGATTTCATTTACTTAATGGCTTACAGATTAATTGTGTTCCAAACGGACCTTGACATTGTTCAGCTAACCTTAAATATATCACCATGCCAAGAGTGCTCTCTATACACACCCACTTCGGAATGGAAAATGAGAGTTGAAAAACACTGAAAACATTCAGAGTGACAGTCAAGCCCCATCTCACCTGGTCAAAACAGCATAGCGGCAAGGAAGGATACCAGGGATGGACACAAGACAGAAAGTTTGTTGTTATTATAAGCAGAGTGATTGAAAATATTAGGAATCTGTTTAAAGGCCCACAAAACTTCAGGCCCACAAATATTCAGTTAATTTAGGGCCTGACCTAATACACAATGAAGTTCCGAATAGAAGATCCTCACCATTGGTATGGGTGTCAGCCAGGCTTCAAAACAACCACAGTGTCTTTAGGGTGATCTTACACAACAATTCAATTTCTTCTGCAACTTGACAATGTTTTTTTTCTACCACAATCATATACCTACCCAGCTCAAGTATTCAGAGATGGGTAAAAACATGAATATTTATAACAGATCTGAACTTTAGTTAGTAAAGTCCATTTTTTCTTATTGCACTAACTGAATGCATCTGGTTCACGTAGAGTACTAAGATTGTTTCCCTTCACAACATCACCCACCAGTCCTGATGCAAACTATAGGAGCAAGCCAATCTATAATTACCACACATCAGTTTCCATTCCCCTTCCCCTATTAATTACCCTGTAACAGAAACATATATTAAATAATCCATGATTGCAATGGGGTAGAAAGGCCAAATTAACAAAGTAATTTATTTCCCATGATTTATAGGATTCCTCCCATACAGCTATGTTAATTATTGAAATCAATATGAAGAACTAAGGAATTTATCACTGTATAAAAGCCAGGGTGAATCAAAATTGCTGTAATGGATGAGATAGCCTGTCAAAATCTGGCAGGAAGCAACACCATTCAAAGACTGCTATTTCTCTGGAAATGCTTAAATGCATATCCAAAGAAACACAGAGAACTACCCAGGAACTTTCAGAGACGGAAAACTTAGCATACAAGGGTTGTGGAAGGGGCAGAGAGATTATATTTGTAAACTATACTGCAATATATAAGGACTAAGAAATAAGTTTTTTGTTTTTTTTTTAAATGATGGGATATTTTTAATTTCTAAAATCCCTTCTCTCTGAAACAAGGACTCTGTTCCAGATCAATGGGAATTAGAAACCTAAATATTTTTGAGGATCTGGGCTTTTGTGACTAGCTGCCTCCACTGTACTGAGAAAAGTTATAATTTAGAGATGTTCCCTAATTTAGAAGAATTAGCAATTGGGAGATGGGCCTTCAGTCAGGGAGTAGCTACTTATCTGTTGCTACACAATAAAAGTTGTTTAGTTCTTAGTGATGTCTGATTGTCTTTATTGAATTCAATGATTACTACAACTGTGACTTAGCAACAGAAAAATAATTCAGGATTTAAGACCAGCATAATTTTTTCAGTATTACAACACATAAACTCTCTTAAATCAGCAGTTTCCCACTGAGGAAACCAAACCAGGGAGAACTATGGCAAGCTGAATAAAGAAAAAGGAGTTTCCAAGTCCATTTATCATAATTTTCCTTGCCATGACTGCCGATCAACAAAGATTAACAGAAGTTTGACTCTCCGAAATCCCAGAAAGATCTTTGCATTTATAATCGGTAGGCAGGTAGACAGATAGAGATTTATTTACTATTGCCCTAGGGGAAATTTAGGTATACAAATGCATGATTTAAAGGCTGCAATTTGGAGATTATGTCTGAAAATCAAACTCCTTATAATGTCAAGTATGGGAAAAGAAAAACTAAGGAGTAATCAGTCTTGTGCTGCCATGCAGGTGTCAGGCACAACAGCACTAGATTCACTGAATCAGTGGCATTGACCTGCTCAAGGGCCAGCCCCTGCTGCAATTCCATGACTTCTTCTGCAAAATATTAACATTGAACAAACAGTAGAGCAGGGGCTAGTTATTTGCCCATTATCTGTGTAAGATTCTTGGATTTTGCTCAGGAAAGGTACATTTCCACAGTGAACTACAGGTCTTTTAGAAGTTGTCTGAACTTATATACATACACACACACACACACACACACACACACACACACACACATATATATATATGAAGCTTTGGGTGCTGACTCAACTCAGAGGAGATTCAGCCTGATTCGGTGGCTGAATCTCCAAATCCGAATCGAATCAGGGGACCAATTAAAGGTCCGAATCGATTCAAAGCCTCCTAAGTGATTTCAAAAGGATTCGGAGAGCTTCAGTGATTCAGGCAGTCCTGTGTCCCCCCCCCTGTAGCAGGGAGCTGGACCCTAAATCTGAGCTGGTGGGTAGGGGTGGGAGGGGCTGGAGGAGGGCAGAAGGGGTCATGGGGGGACCCCTGCCAAGCCCCATCCCCTACCTGCTTCCACATCCCCCCCACTCCCCCACCCCCCCCAACCCCTGCCCCCCCCCCCAGCCCCTACATGGCTGCCCCGCCTGCTCCAGCTCCCAGTGCTTTAAAAAAAAGCCCACATTCACTGGGTGCTGCTGGGTGTGGGGGGGTGATCCCTGCTGCCCCCCACTTCCCCACGCTTCATGGGGGGCTCTGCCATGAGCCCCCTGACTCCACTCACTTCCCCAGCCTCCCCATGGCTGCCCTGCCTAGCCCAGCTCTGGCCCTTTAAGAAACCCCCCACAAAAAACCCTGCGCTCACCACCTCCTGCAGTGGCCTTGGGGCTTCTGGGGGCTCATGGAAGGGCAGTGAGGGGCAGCAGGGATTTTTTGTTTTTTGTTTCTTAAAGGGCCAGAGCTGGGGTGGGCCAGGCGAGCCCCCAGTGAGTCGGGGCTTTGAAAAAAAAGAGCAGGGAGCTGGGGCAGGCGGGGCAGCCATTGCTGGGGCTGGGAGTGGGGGTGGGGGGCGGGCCTGTGTGATTTGGAGATTCAGCTGATTTGGCAGCAGTTTCTCCCTTTCCCAACTTGACATTATAAGGAGTTTGATTTTCAGGTATAATCTCCTAATTGCAACCTTTAAATCATGCATTTGTATACCTAAACTTCCCTTAGGGCAACAGTATCTATCTATCTATCTATCTATCTATCCACACACACACACACACACACACGCAATTTCCTCTTTAAGCGACTCAGAATATCCAATTCCATCTGTGGCATCTGAGCTGAGCAGTGCCAGCAGGTTAGCTTGGTGTGTTACTCTATGGGAAACACTGTTATCCATCCTCACCATGTCTCACTTGGAGCACTTCTTTGCACCCCACCAAAAATGAAACCTTCACCTGTCACAACAAAACATTGGGAATCCTGTATGGCTTAAATTTTGAGGGGCTAATTGGTAGATGCTGATAGAAACAAAGACAGAGGTTTTAAATACTTTTTAGCCAGCTGTGAAGGAAGCTCAGCACTGCCTTAATTGAACTCTGAGACGTCACAAAAACGTTCTGCAATTTCTATAGAAAGAGTGCAATAAAACTTCAAAGCTCTGATGAATTGTTTTTCCTGATAGAATTTGTGTGAAGAGACTTAAGAAGTGTTCCTCTTGCCAACTCAATCCCCAACTAAAAGGTTTCCAAAACATACCTGTTTTGGAGAAATCCTTTTTAAGCCTAAGGGGAACTAAAGGGATGCTTGTAAAAAGCAGGGCCTTGATACTTTTAAATCTAGAGATTTTATGAACGGTGTGGATAGATGAACAGCAAAGTCTGACCCTTGCTTCTAAATCCCTGGCTGGTCAGAGTAGAATTCCTCTGCTCCCTAACCCTGCTCCTCCCGCATAAACATTAATTTTAGGTAAGAGAACAAAAGATCTTCACCTTCTAAAATAATGACGTTACATTGAATGAGTTCATGTTCTAAGGAACATTAAAGCCCAGTTATTTACATCGCTGGCTTAGAACGGTGCCCTGCAAACATTTTTCTGCTGTTGACTATTCCTTGATTTGCGGGTGCTGAGTGGGGCCAATCTCTCTGAGAACCAGTCTCTTCTACCTGTCTCATGTGAGAAAGGGAATCCATCTGTCCCAGATGAGACGAAGGATTAAAGAGATGCAGTAAGCAAAATCCTGAAATCCCCCTGGCTTTATTTACAGCTGGATATGAGTAAAGATGAGAACAACTTAATCAAGATTTAGTTGTGCATGTTTTATTTTCTGCTGCGTCATTTTCCTTTTGGGCTCAGCAAGAGCACAATTGCATATTGATTACTAGATATTCACTATGTAGTGTTCAATAGATACTTTTGCATATGCTGCGTCCTAAGTGAAGAAAACTGAGTTAATGAGATAGAGGGAAATTAACACTTCTCTTTCCTGCACATTTTAAATATTCTTTCCATTTTTTCCCAGTGGAAATTACCTCAAATTGCACCTCCCTCCTTCTTAAAAAGGTTTCCAGAAGTAAAACAAAGAGATATAGAAGAGAAATAGATTATTGACAGAGCTATATTATTATTTATCCATTTGTATGACTAGTTAAGGCAGTCATAAGCCCCTGAGGCCTGATACCAGAGACAGTGAGACAGAGAGAGAGTATGATTGTAGCAACTTGAGACACCAAAAGAGATCAAGAGGTATCTAGCTATTGTACATATGAGTAAACACACAACAGGATTACTATATAATCCAGTAATACATCCTGGACTTTGTGGTAAGGAGTAGATACAGAAGAACCTTGAAAATGAACACCAACACTTTTATTTTGACCCTGCATCTGTGGGAGCAACAAGGGGAAACGTGGCATAAAAGGACACTATGAAAGATGGAGATGTGAATATATAGGGTATGTAAAGCACAGGAAATTGGGGCATCAGAATATGAGGTGCAGAGGAGATACGAGAAGGGAGATGGAGTACAAGAAAAAAACTCATGATAGGAGAGAGTAGGGGATCAGACAATTCCTTCTGAGGCTGGAAGAGGGCAGGAGTCAACAGAGAGGCATTCATTTTTCATAAAAGACATATAAAGAGTTTTGACCCTGACATGCCACCTACACTCACTCTGGAGGTGAGTGACTTCTCCCTTAGGGCTTAAAAACTAAAGGCAAGCATGAAACACACAATTTGTTATCTATCATCTAAACTCATGCTTTTTTCAAAGTCTGCTTTATGATTCTGGAATAGCACAGGTAAATAATCCAGACAATAATTGCTGAGCTAACACCTACAAGTCACCAGCATACACCAGGTTTGTTGGTTTTTTTAAGTGATGCAGTGGAGTAAATTCATGGATACAGTCCATAGAGCACATGTAGCTCATTCTTCAAGGAAGGCATTGCTTGCTAAATGTAACGTCATCATCACTTCTGATTTTATCTTCTTTACTGCTAATAATACTAATAGACTTCGAAGCAGCCAGTGTCCCCTCTCTCTCCCTCATCTGATCTCACTACTCAATGATTCTGGCCTGAGGCATAACACAGAAGCAGAGGCAGAAACATATAACAAACTGAGCTTTTGACATAGAGACTATCCCCAGCATTCACTCACCCCCCCACCCCCCTTGCTGATTCATGCAGAGATATTAGTCTCAGTAACGAAAGAGGTGGGGAAATGCAACACTACTCTTTGTGGAGATTAAGGGTAGGGGTGGTGGGAGGATAATCATAAATTAGTTTCAATTAGTTCAGAAGCTCATTCAATTAAATGTCTATCTTCCCACAGCATTGGACTCTTGGAATTTCTTCATATTAACATTTGTATCTTGTGCAGGCACAAGATGTTTTTCAAACAGAGACAGCAAACTCTGAGTGCCAATCCATTATGGTAGATAGATAGTTTACTTTAACACGTTACAGCATCTACAGGCCTCATTAACGGATGGGTAAAAAATCACTTCATTAACAAGTACATGGCATTTCTCTGCCAAGTGCTGATAGGAATTAATGCTAGAGTTGCTTTGGGCTTCCTGTTATCATGGGTCTAACATGAAATTCCAGCCTTTTGGCAGGAGAAATAAACCAGAAACGCTGGGCCAGGTCCTCAGGAATTGTAAATCAGAATGGTTCCATTGATTTATGCCGATTTACACCAGTTGAAGGTCTGACTCTGTATTTTATTTTTGCAAGTTGCAGATACATGTTTTTCTTTTACCACCCAGAGCTCCCACAATAATGAGTCCATCCCTAGTAAAAAGTTTGACCTTTGAAACGCAAAAAATTACAGCCTTCTAATTTGCTTTGGACAATGCAGATTCCAGGAAACTCAGCATCTATCTCATTTATTTCACAAGTTCCTAAGTCTGCCCCCATTTGTTGTCATGCCCTTTGTCAGTCTCAGAGTTCTTGTAAAGAATACATTCAAAAGGTACGTAGGGGATTGCAACCCCACTAAAAACAAGGGATCAATCAATGTGGCATGACCTTAGCTGTTCCTAAAAATTGTAATCAGCTCAAGTCCCACAGTGTCTGTCAGACAGAACTAATGGTAACTTCAGGTGAGAGTGTTCTTAGAAATGTCTTGTAAATTCAAATGCCCGAGGCAAACCACAATAACAACCTTGAGTGCACTGAGATAAGAAGTGAGGTTAAAAAAGAAAGTCATATTGTGGGTTGCAAAATACCACAAAGGCAGTTTGTTTTGTTTTGTTTTATTTGGGGTTTTTTTTTACCAGTTTGCAGAATGTTCTTATGGAATTGTACTCTGTACCCAGCATTGTTATACTTGAAGCTTTCCAGCCTTAGTGCCTCAATGCAAGACACTACAGGAATGCAACAGAGAGAGGGGAATGTATTTAGTGTTAACACAGATTATTACAAACCTCATGAGGATTTAGGTGGTTACAGCTGTCCTGTCTAGTTACCTACAGGAACAAGGAAGCGAAGAAGGCAAATGAGGAATACAACATATACAGTATGCAGAAAAGATTCCCTCTAGTGGAGGAATCCACTTAGTGCAGTGATTAGGAAATTGAGATGGGACTAGTAGACATTTAGAAGAACATAAGGGCTATTCCTAGAGTTATAGTTAGCCATGAATTTGGGCTTGTTTTTGTGTCCGTACGACACATCAGTGGCACTGGAAAACCCTGTGAGATAGCTTCAGTCCACAAGTGCTAGTTCCAGGTATGTACCCCTATTAATAGAGGTCATTACTCTCCTCTGTATACAGTCACTTTGCAGTGTAATACAAGCAGTTCCCTGTTGATGAGTCTACAATTTCCTGTTCCTGTTTCCTCAACCCATGTATACACCTCTATACTACCCAGAAGCCAGATGGCATTTAATAATTTCCTGCTTCCTGTGCAAGCACTCATTTTCATGACAGACTTCTCTAGACAGGCAGCACTTCCCTTGCCTGCGCAGACTGCCAGCCAATGCCTGCTCTATCAGTCTGACCATCTACTCTCAATGTATGGCCAGAGAAGCACTCATGTTATGGTCAATATCAAGAGGGAATATAGCAAGCACCACAGTTTTGGCTGGAATAGTAAGAATATCCATAACGATTACAGTCCCAGGAACAGAAATAGGTGAAACAGTGATACAGAAAGACAGCAGAAGTGAAGCAGATGACCAGTACTGCTCCAGTTTGAGCCCTTGCTAGGCAGAACTTGCTGAGGCACTCGAAATCTGCCATGTCTCTTGACTTGTTTGGCAGTGAACCCTAATGCAACCTCCAGCTGAGGTTGACAAACCTAGTCCTCAGCCCAGTAAGGCTGCCTGCTCCCTTTATTATTTTTTGAGGGAACTTTTCATTTAAAGTGTGAGTGATTTCCTGGTAGAAGGCCAGTGGGTGTGCATTGGTGTTTGTTGGCTTTCTTGGAGTATGATTGACTTTAGTTTAAGGCACTTCATGTGGTGCTTTCTAGACCATTTCAGGAGAGTATATAGGTAGCATCCTCCCAAGTAAGGTTGGATATTTATATCCCTTTGACAGCTGAGTTATTGGGAAGGAATAAGTCCTAGCTTGCCCAAGCTTGTAAGTGCCAGTTTTCCTCAGAAGTCTGGCATTGTGCATTTTGTTGGTGCTTTTCACATTGATATTCCTGAAGCTGTCCCTCTGCTGCACCAAGCCTTGCAGAGCAATGCAGAAGTACTGCTTATAGCTAACTTATTTGTTGGTTCCTCCTGGGAAACAACCTATGAGCATATGTATGCCATCCAAAGCTCTACTGGAGTTGGAAAACACCATTTTCTGAAAATCAGACATAATCTCAGGCACAATTCAAGTGTGCCTCATAGCTAGACAACTTTCATAACATCATCGTAAAACTTCACCTGCAGCAGCCTGATAATTGAGTTGCTAGTATCAAACTGGTTAGCCAGAATATTAACCCACTTCTGTACTAGTAGGGGCTCTCAAGCTCCTTGTGTGGTTCTAGGTAGGTGTGCTTTCTCTTGAAGCAGGTGTCAAACTATTTTTGTTTATCCCATATCTGCAAAGCAATATGCCCCTTCCATGATATACTAGCTCTCCTGTTCCAGAACCACTTGGGGACAGGACAGCAATCAGAGCATGCATAATGTCATCCAGATTGCTCCTGTTTGTTTCCTTCATGTCCTCTGTGTCCAGTGCCCTTGGCATTTCTGTAAATCCTAACATGTCTTCCAGCATTGCTCTGTGCCCTACACCATAAACACTGGGGCTGCAGTCAGAAGTCTCTCCAGTGGGTCGATGGTTCTTTCACCCCACAATACAATGTCCTGGGCCAACAAAACAGAATATGATGCGAGTCTAAAGTAACTTTTGCCTTTAAGTTGTAAAGAAAGACAAGTTGTCCCTTAGGATAAGAGAGAGCAATTTCTAGGAGTGTTCCCATTCAGATGGGGTCTCTGTGGGCTACACCGTCACAGAGCTAAGTACCACACATGAATTCCAAATAGGATAGTGTGGATGTGGATAATTGGTCTTTGGAATGTGTTGTAAAAAAACAATGTGATTGGAGATAGGCGCTTTGCATTATTCACAGCGTGAGCCACAAATCATGCAGATATCTGTCAAAGTAGATATTCCCAAGGTCAAAAGTGTTCTGTTTTTCCCCAAAGTTGTTTTCTATTACTGCATTTACAAATCATGTTTTGATGGGAGGTGGATGGATGGGAATACAGAACTGATAATTCAACCTTTCCAAAGTTGTCTGGCAAGGCATTGGCTCAGTCAATCTGTTTCACTTACAGAAATATTATGAATTGAAATGGTTGATAGTTTTATTCCACTTAGTGATTTTTGTTTATATTCCAAAGCCATCATGTATGCTGCAGTTTTTTTTTATGATTCTTTGACTCTGCTCTGCATTGAAAAGACTCTGTTTACAGCAAAGATGTGTGAAAACTAAACAGAAGTAGGCTGGGATACCTATTGCAAAGTTGTGCTGGAGAACCTGCATTGTTTCTGATTTTAGCAAGCAATATATAGTTTTTCAATCTTTTTTCAATCTGCATGAGATCAAATTTGCTTTCCCTTTCCACAGCCAAAAAATAATTGAAAAACATTTCTTGTGCCTTATACAACCATAGAATCATAGAAAATGAGGGTTGAAAGGGACCTCAGGAGATCATCTAGTCCAACCTCCTGCTCAAAGCATAGATTCATTCATAGATGTTAGGGTTGGAAGGGACCTCAACAGATCATCGAGTCCGACCCCCTGCATGGGCAGGAAAGAGGGCTGGGTCTAGATGACCCCAGCTAGATGCCTATCCAACCTCTTCTCGAAGACCCCCAGGGTAGGGGAGAGCACCACCTCCCTTGGGAGCCCGTTTCAGACCTTGGCCACTCGAACTGTGAAGAAGTTCTTCCTAATGTCCAATCTAAATCTGCTCTCTGCTAGCTTGTGGCCATTATTTCTTGTAACCCCCGGGGGTGCCTTGGTGAATAAATACTCACCAATTCCCTTCTGTGCCCCCGTGATGAACTTATAGGCAGCCACAAGGTCGC
>NW_005842039.1:2507391-2532139 GCF_000455745.1 Alligator sinensis | reverse complement strand
TGGCTCTGCAATTATGTCGGCCAGTGCCTTCAGCACCCTCGGATGGAGCTCATCCGGGCCTGCCGACTTAAAGGCATTCAGTTCTTCCAAGTGACTCTGCACCATCTCAGGGTCTACGCATGGAAGTCTGGTGCCTTGCTGCTGCCTCTCTACAACCCCAGTGAGAGACTTGTTGTGCCCCTCGCTTAGGAACACTGAGGCAAAGAACTGTTGAGGAGTTCAGCCTTGTCCCCTCTGTCCGTCACCAATTGCTTCTGCCCATTTAGTAGGGGTCCTATTCCTCCCTGGGCCTTCCTTTTACTCCCTATATATCTAAAAAACAATTTCTTGTTGTCCTTTACTTGGGATGCCATCCTCAGCTCCATGGTAGCTTTGGCCCGTCTAACTGCCTCCCTACAAGCACGAGCAGAGGAGGTATATTCGTCTTTGGTGCTCTCTCCCTGTTTCCACTTTTTCTGTGCTCCTCTTTTGGCCCTTAGGCTGCCCTGGATTTCTCTGGTCAGCCAGGGAAACCTCCTGGCCCCTTTCCCTCAGGACCATCCTCAACTAGATCATCCCTGCCAAGGCTTTGTCTAACTAGTAGGGCTGTGTAAAATGGCACCGTTCCATTCCGACTTGAGTTTTGAGGTCTGGACGGAACAGTGTTTGGTATCGAATTTCATTTTGAGTCGAAACAGCCTCACTGTTTTGCTTTGTCGAAACAGTGAGGTTGTTTTGACACTGTTTCAATGTTTTTGCCCGAACATGGGGTGGGGGAAAGGATCTCAGCTCATCTGGGCTGAGTTTCCAACCCCAGCTGGGGCAGGGAGTCAGCCCGGCTGAGCTGCCTTCCCATCCCCCGCGCTAGATCGCACTGGGGCAGAGAGTCAGCCTCCCCATCCCCGGTGTGATCTAGCACAGGGGGTGAGAAGGCAGTCTAGCTGGGCTGACTCCCTGTCTCCTGCTTGATCTTGCCGGGGATGGGAAGTCAGCCCAGCTGGACTGATTTCCCATCCCCAGCACTATGGTTGAAATGTTTCAACTTTCGAAACATTTCCACTAGCCTTGTTTTGTTTCGAGGCTATTTTGACACCCTTTGTTTTGCTTCTAGTTTGCTGTTTCAACCTTGAAATGAGTCAAAACTGTGTCAAAACGAAATGGCTGGTAAAATTTCACACAGCCCTACTAACTTGGTCTTAAAAACCTCCAAGGATGGAGATTCCACCACCTTTCTGAGTAACCTGTTCCAGTGCTTTACTACTCTCCTAGGCTAGGGACAGAAGTTACACATAAACCAGTTTATATAATCAGAAAGTGGTTTAAATCTGTAACAGAACAGAAGTTCAGTGCACATAAACCTGTTTCAATATGGCTGAAACTGGTTCAGGATAAACCTGGTTAAATGTAATATCAGACTTAACTGATATAGGTCAAACCGGTTAATAAAACTTCTGTCCCAGATCCCTTTTTGGTTCAAGTTAAATCACAGTCCCCCAGCATCCCAGCATGCTTTTGAGCCCTGGGCTAGGCTGGGCTGTGTTGTCTGCTTCAGCAAGAAGGGTTGGTGGGTGGGGGGAAGAGGCAGGGACTGCCCCCCCCCAGCAAACCCCGGCTGGGGTCAGGGAGGTGGGGTAAACACCCCTTCCCCTTCTCAGACTTCTGGCTATGACTGTAGACTACAAATCCCAGAGGCACCTGGAAGTGGCCCCTGCCTGTGCTTGGAAGCAGGAAGAGTGCTGCTGCTGTGAGTCTGGACTGCAAATCCCATAGACCTCGGGGGCAGCAGGAAGAGGAAGCAAACACAGTCCATGCTGCCTTCATGCCAGAAAACAATGCTGTAGTGGCTCCCACCTTCTGGTCTGAGCCACTGCAGGCATCTGGCTGCATTTCCTGAATCAAAAGTAAATGTGTGTCCAGGTGTTTCTCAGTTTAATATCTGTAGTTTAGACTAATCTGCAAAGATTGAATTGATTCAGCCTCAGGCTTTTTGACTGTCTGTACTTAGCCCTGGTAACAAAGTTCTTTCTGATATCTAACCTAAACTTCCCTTGCTGCAACTTGTTCTGTCATCTGTCATGACTGAGAACAATCTAGCTCCGTCGTCTTTGAAACCATACAGGATTATGTACCATGTCACTTGTAGGTGTTATAGGGCTTTGGCCCCTTTTTGGTCAGTGCCTTGTCCCCCAGAGATATCAGGGTGAGATCAGGCTTCAGTGTCACCTAGATGGCTTGGGCACTGCTTCTACTTTCCTGCCACATCTTTGACCTTTTTGTTTGTTGGGGACGCAGTTCCCTGTAGGTGGCCCAAAGGGAGTCTCGACCCTGAGTTTTCTTTGTGGGGCTCTAACCTCTCCTTTACCCAACCCTTACCACATCCACGGCCTGGGCAAATGTTGCTCACCATAGGTCTTCCCCTGGATGAGCTCACCTCATTCACACTGCCTGCCTGAAATGGGTCGGGTCTTTCTGGCCATCAATCTTTCCATGTCTGTCCCTTGTCTTTGGGTCAGCTCTTGGGCAACTAAAACTGCCCCATCTGGGGCTAACTGCAACTGAGGAAAATTTAACTGAAAAAGAGTCTGGAATCTGCCCACAGGCTCCTGGGATTCTGTCTCCCTGGACCCCTCTGGTCACTTTGGGAGACTCGTCCATCCCTTTTTTCCTAGCAGGCGTGGTAACAGGCAGCTGCCCCATGACCAGCGTCTGCCAGCTCTCCCAGCATGACCTCCCTGCAGCCTGGCTGACCTGTAGTCAAGTTATCCTGGTCCCACCAGCCAGTGTCATTTACTTCCCCCTCCTGTGGGTCTGTGATCCTCCATGCTCTGCTTGCTGCAGGGCTGCCTAAGAGGTGCCCTTGATCCTCTGGGGTGGTCCTCTGTCACGGCACCTGAGCTCCTAGTTGGAGCACCACCATTCCCCTGTGGTGTCTCATAAAGCTGCTGCTCTCTGGTGGGGCTCCCTTGCCTCTGTCAGCTCCTGGGGCTCACGCTCTTTGCCTTGCCTGTCTGGATCCTTTGGCAAGTGCCTGGTCCCTCTCTCTGGCATCTGGGGCTAAAGCTTTCTGCAGCCAGCGTCTCCCAGCCGGCGTTTCTCTCCCTGCTACCCGGTGCTGCCCGATCTGTATCTCCAGCTGCCTTTTGAGGAGCCCACACCTCTCCAGAGCCACACCCCTGGGACTCGCTGATTTGCAGGGTCAGACAGCTCTGGAACTGCTGAGCCTGTGTCTGTGCCTGTCCCCAGCTACTGCTCATCTTCACTCCTGTGGTGAGTATCAGAGTGTGTCAGGCAGGGGTTTGGGATGTGTTGGAGGGGGGTGGGGGGGCTTTTGCCTCCTCTCTCAGTGTGAAGGAGTGAGACAGAACTTAGAGCATGGAGGGCCGGCAGGGCTGTAGCTACAGCTCAGAAAGGAAGGAAAATACCCACTCAAGTTCTGGAGCAGCATATTGCTCAGGATTGATGGAGGGAGGCCACTCAAAGGTATTTCTGGCCCTGGAGAGGGGCAGAGAGGGGTCCGTTCTCTGTAGGCTGCAGGCAGAGAGGAGCGGCTGAGCATCTTGACAGGCAGAAACTGCAGAGAACGGGCCTGCCTATTTTGATTTTCTATGAGCACAGGCCAAGACAGGCCCCTGGAAGGGTGTACCCAAAAGAGGTACTGGGACACTTTGGGGTGCAGAGAAAGTTACAACAGGCAGCACTGCAACCTGGATGTAGAAGAATATCATAAAACACCATCTGAAGAGGCTAGGCTGGGGTAAAGGGGAGGTTTGGAGCCCCACCGAAGACACAGGGATCAAGACCAGGCTGGATCACCGTGGGCATTGCCTCCCAGGAATATATAGGTCATCAAAGTCATGGCAGGAGAGAAAAACGTAAGATCCACTTCCTGGTAGATCTGGTGATCCAGAGCCAAGGTCTACCCTGTCGCCACCTGTAGGCAGATGAGCACAGGGCAGCAGAGCAAGCTCTATAATACCTACAGACATCACACCCACATACCACATCAAGCCAATGCAAAGTCTTAATTGTAAGGATTCAGTTAGGGGATCACTGTACCATGACATAAAACCCATACACCCCCATACTTGTTTAGTTATAGATTCTGTCTTTAAGAAATAAATCCAAGTTGACTAGAAAATAATACAACATGGCCTCATGTACATGAGATGCTGATGGCACAGTTGTTACTACACAGTCATTTAGTATTTGCATATGCAAGTATGTATTAATGTCTCCTTTTGGCATTTTCCTCCACCCCCCCTGCTTTCTTCCACCTCCCTTTCCTGCTTTACCTTTTGTCTTTTTATTTCTACCTATTTACATTCTCACTGACATCCTGCCACACTTTTAGCTTCTCTCATTCCTTGGAGTCTCAGATCAGCGGAGACTCCTTCTGCCTGAAGAAGGGTGACTGCGCCCGAAAGCTTGCCAGGAACTTTTTCCAAACTACTCAGTTGGTCCAATAAAGGATATCTACTCAAAGAACCTGGCCTGCCTATCTCTACTAGGGTATTCCAGGGGCCTCATCTGATCCAAATGGGTTAACCCTGTCACAAGTGGGAATTAGAGAGGCCAGAAGGAAATTACCTGAGCAAGATATAATTAAAGCATGATGACATACTTTAGAGGTGGACCTAGAAGGAAGGTTATATTTTAGCTATTTTGTGAAGTGGGAAAGAGCTGGATTTGGCATCAGCCTTGATTTACAGGGCAAAGTAGATATATAAGATATATGGATAATACCAAAGTCATCAGCTTGGGTGATAGGGAGATAGATGTTGCTGTCAACAGTTGCAAATGAAAAGCTTCAATGGAAAACACTCTGAGAATGGACCTCATACAATTTCCTGGGACTAGACTCTTCATCTGATTGGTGAGATCCAAAATCCATTGTTTTATAGCAGAGTTTTATGAAGACATGCTTTTTCTGTTTCTCAAGTCATTCATCTATGCACAATGATGGGAAACTCTTCAAGCTTCTTTTAAACAGAAGCATTGTGAAAGCATTAATTGTATTCCTCCTGCAAGTGCTTCCTTTTCCTCCTGCTGTCATCCTATTAAGCAGGAGAGCCACTTGACATCCTGTACTTGACATCTCTACATACCATGTAGCTGGGATGTAAATGCACTATTAGAGTCAAATCAGTAGTTCTCATCTGCCAATTAAAAATCATAGTGGAAGTTTCGTATCTAATATGCTATTACCTGTCTCATAGGAAATATTTCTTCGCATTCTGTATTTTTCAGCTTACAAAAAGGGGAATTTAATTTAAAAACTAGTCTTTTCCTCTTAAATGTAGAAGCTGAACTGACACACTAAATATAGGGATGATACCAAGGGGGAAATCAGCATAAATCAGTGGAACCATTCTGATTTACAATGCCTGAGGACCTGCCCCACTGTTTCTGGTTTATTTCTCCTGCCAACAGGCTGGAATTTCATGTTTCAAGTAGGATCCTTTTTTTTTGGCTCACATTATTGTGTTAGGGTTACAGTGAATAGTTTCATGCAAGATGGGGACTCCATTGTGCTAGGCACTGTATCTAACACTGGTGCTTAACCAAACAGTTAATATTTCAAGATGAGAAGGAATAGGAGAATGGAGTAATAAAGATTCTCTTTGACAGATGGGCAGATACAAAGCACGTTTACTTCAAATGACTTGCCCAAGTTCATTCAGGAAGTCTCTGGCAGAGCAAAGAACTGAACCCAGCTCTTCTGCATCCCAGTCTAGTACCTGAAGCACAACGGCGACATAATCTTCCATTCACCCCCTTTCTTTCAAAACACTCTACGAAGCCCAATGAATGTACAACTGCTTAGGAACCTGGGCTTGACTTTTGGCTTCAATATCCAGAAAAAATTGTTGTGAACAAAATTACTACTCTTGTTATTATGAGAGCCAGTGCCAGTGAGCATACCTTGCAATGACTTTGTAAGGGTATCAGGGTGATGGATGCCAAAAGGGATGAACATAGGTTTTATTCTGTTTTTAAATTTCATACAAAATCAGAACTCAAAAATGTGCTATGCTCCACTGGCTGTCCTGATGTGGATGGACTGGCTCTACATGCCTTTGTATCACCTACTGCCATACCTGAATTTGCTTCTGAAGGTACCATTCTAGTGCTTTCAATATTACATAGCCCTAAAAACACCATCCACATAATAATTTGGCCAGTCTGGAAAACACCAGTTTTTCTAGGGCTGCTATGTAAGTCAATGAAAAAAGATTCCTATCTAATTTAATGGGAGTTACACAGTTCATCTTCATAAACAATTTTGAAAATGCCAGGGTAAACCTAAGACTCCTAGAAGTGAAGTTGGGATATTGATGTATTGATTTTATATTAATGCCCCAAAAGCATTTCCATTTCAGCAAGTGTACAGTGGTAATAATATTGTTTTGTATGCTGAAATCTCACTGAAAAGATTAGTATAAATAGTGTTCTACAATGCACTTTGTGGGCTAGATGCATAACGATTAAGTCTCATTGGGTGCATTTACATAAATATGAATATTTAAATCACCCAGCCCTTTAATAACTTGCTTTGAGTTATCATCTACCACCAAAGTGGGCTCCTATTTCTCATGGCATTTGTCCTCCTTGGCAGATGGATTCCACCCTCTCCTTCTGCCCCCCTGAGGAGCCTCACAGCAGAATGTGGCTCATTCTAGAGACACTTTCCTATACTTCAAAGCATGCAAGATTTGGAGATAAACTTAATCTGGGCCTCCTTTGAGGGAATTCAGTGTTGCATTCCACAACTGCCATCCTGGACAGGTAAGCACAGGTAACAGCCCCCTTGGAAGAACAGGAGATAAAAACATGGACCACAGTAGGATTTCTTCCTTTTCTATAGGAAAAGCTTGAGAGAAGAAAAGGTTGACTTCAGTCAAGTTTTTTCTTACCTTTAAACCCATTTAGTTCCATAGATGGATGATTATTTTAGCTTTTTGTCCTTCAGCTGTCCCCTAGACTTGGACTTTCATTGCTACAGAGAGGTAGCTATGCCCACTGGCTATAGCACTGGGTTGAGATGCAGAAGACCTGTTTCTAACTCTACTGCTGGATTTCTGAGTAACCTTGAACAAGTCCCCTTTCCTCTTTTTTCCCCATCTGTAAAATATGAATGAAAACATTGACCTCTTTCTTAAAGTACTTTGAGAGCTATGGATGAAAATGTCATATAAGTGCTAGGTATTTTGATTATGGTATTACTTAAAAACGGAATTTTCTTCCAAAGCAACCGTGAATTATAATTAAGTGAATGTGCTACTACAATGCTGTTTTATAGCCACTAATCCAGTTCCTGAATGGAAAAATTGACAAAGCCAAATAATTTATACCCAAGAACAAACCAGATTATTGTTGCTGTTCAATAGCAGAACAATATTGTTAATTTTGTAACCCAGTTGGTATTGATATGGAGGTTTGTTTGAGATATGGATTCTTGCATTGTATAAGGTAAACAATAGAAGATCTGCATCAAAGAAAAAGCCATCAAGCTGTGCTGTCATGCAAGTACAGTGAAATAATGCCAGCTCTTTGGAGAATGAGAAGATAGCAGGTTATGTGAGAACAAATACTACAAAAACTAATTCAGGAAGAAAGCAAGCAAATGAAAAGAACAGCATGTCCCACCAAACAGTAATATAAATGAGAAGTTACCAAAGGAACTCTTGAAATTATTCAAGAATGATGCTTTCCATGATGTTTAAGCAATATTTTCCCCAATGTTTAAATAATTTTCCTTTACTGTTTATAATAGCTGGGGAATCAGGAAAGGGTAAACAGTTTCCCTACTGGCCATTTTTAATCCTGGATTGTCCACATGCTGGCGTGTTACTGGCAGGTTCCTCAGCAGTGCTCTTCTGCCCACCGGGAAAGTTATTACAGGGTAGCTTGTGGAATATAGAAGCATATAAGAGTAGGTCTGGAAGAGACCTTGGCAGGTCATTTTGTCCAACCCCCTGCTCAAGACATGATCATCCCTGACTAAACCACCCCAGTCAAGTGCTTGTCTAAACTGCTGAATGGCTAAATGGCTGGACTGCTGCTTTTGACTTTGAGCAGGAGAAAGAGTGGTTATAAGAAAAACAAGAAGATTATATTATAAACAGAAATGTTTACTAAACCAACATTGAGCATGAACATACTCTCCTTCCAGCTGACAGACTTTAGGGTAACAAACATTTATGCTAGACTGGCTGGACTATGCAATCAGACATCTCTTTTTTCACTCCTCTTTTAAAACTTACCCCACCCTAAACTTGTATTTGTTCCAAAGAAGCAGCAATGCTGTTTAATATCACTTCCCTTCAGGAGCTGGGAGAATTGTGTGAGAGAAAACTCTTTCAAAAGGAAAAAAAATTTTTGAAATGTACTGCATGAGAATTTCCTCAGAAAGAGGCTTTTTTTTTTGTCTTAGTTCAATCATGCTCATTCTCCAGGGACCAGCTGACTCTTTCCTTTATGAACAAAGAAAGTGCCAGCTCCAGGAGAACTTGTCATCCTTTCATTCAAGAAGTGTTAAAAATTAACCCACTGCCAACATAAATGTTTGGACTCACTATTCAATCCATTCCCATATGAACGACATATAGTAATTAGGAATATCTCTCCGGGCCAGACCCTCAACTGGTGTAAATTACCATAGCTCCAATCACTTCAAGTCACTGAGGATACATTTATGCAGCTCTGTATAGCTCCAACTGAGCTAGTAACAGTACTGGCAGTTTAGCTGTGTCAGTGCAACTAATTAACCTGGGAGAAGAACAATACTGTCCCAGCTATATTTGGTCCAGGATTTTTGCTAGTATTTCTGTACAGCTCTGCATTCTACCATCTATCCATACCAGCTCAGCCAGAGCTAGCATGGGTATCCATTCAGAGCCATGCGTTACACCTTATAGATATACAATGAACTATACTGCTATGGAGCTGTGCTGATTTATACCAGCTGAAGATCTATCCCAAGACCCATGTTGGAGTATGGAAATGAGGAAGCTGGTGGAGAACATTGTGATATGTACAGAAGTGGAGGCAGAATGTAATGTAGAGAATGGGAGGTGTTTTCTCTGTGTCTCTTTTCTTCCCATGCTGGCTGCGACCAGATGTGCAGGGGCATGTGGTTGCAGCGGCAAAAATACTAGCAACACAAATTTGTGCCACTACATTTTGCTGCATCGCACATGCCTGTACGTGCATTTTGTTGAGGGACAAATTGTCCCACTTTGAGCAAACTGCCTTTGACCAGCTCCTCCTGGTTCCCGGGATGCTGGAGGAGCTGGGGCACAACTGAAAGAGTGGAGGATGCTCTGGCTGGCAGCTAGAGTATCTCCCTAGAGGATCAAGCCTCCATGTCTGCTGGTTCATGCTCCTGTCATGTGTGCCACATCACATTTTTTTCCAGCTCTTTTTTTTGCTACTGGGATTTTCCAGTAGCAAATTTTGGCCCCATACTGCAAATTTGAAGCTTGGGGCATGTTTTAATGTTCCCCATGTGCAGTTTGTGGCACCACAAACCTCACATCCCTGCTCATCTGGACGCAGACATTGTGTCTGCCTTGTTTCTTTCAAATGTAAACTCTTTGGGACCAAATTGTCTGTTAGTACAAATCTGTATACAATGGGGCTTCTAGATGCTAGCTGAATAATATACCATAATGTTATTATGTTGGATAGCACTTCATTACATAGTGAGTAGGGATTCTGTATGGAGTAAGAAAGGGTGTGGAAATGGTCCAAAGTGATGTGAAAACAGATGAGGCCTGAGTCGAAACAGGTTAGATGTGAAGGGAAAATAACAGCACAAATTAAATTTGGAGTATCCAAGCAAACAGCTTGGTAACCAAGACCTGGAGGGCACCCAGTTTGCTGGAGAAAGTCAGAGAAACTGCAAAGAATGAAACAATGAATACGATGCACATCATTTTGATGGTGCCATTATTTTCAAAAGGAAAAGGACAAAACCATGAGTGAAAGAAATATTATCTTCATGGTTCAGAGAGAAGATTAGAAATAATGGTGGGTGAAAAAACACACACACAAAAATTAAAAGTCTATGTAAAAGGGAATGAACACTTGTCCTCTTTGACGTTCCAAATCTCAGCCTAATTATTCATTTTAGAAATGCCCGTTCTGATACCTTTGTTTTCTACCATGTAAGTTTGTTTTGTTACACAGTTACATCTGGTTAGATTAGCAGTGATGAAGGCATTGCCAAAACCTCAGGGCAGAAGTACTGAAAGAGTTCAAAGCTAAGCAGGCCTAGCAGGAAAAAAAACCACACAGTTTGCTAGTCTTCATGCACAAATTGGCAAGAAACATTAGACAAGATACAGTACTAGTTTAAATTTAGTTAATTTTTATAGTTCACTGGGTCATCATCCTTCCTCAATGTACAGGGTGTTACTGTGATAATAGGGATAAGCTTGTCTAGGAAAGCCTACAAGTAAGGCATAGCTGGATGTGTTGTTGTTTTTCTCCTCTAGCATTGCATCATTCAGAGCAGTGAGTGTGTACAAACAAGTGAAGCTAGGCAGAAAACAGATGTTTTCTGCACAATCAGTTCACAAATAATGAGACTGTTTCAATGCATGTTGTTAGCTCTCCCCCTCACGGCTAAAACCAATGAAATCCATTGGGAAGCGTGCAACTAAAAAAAAGCAAAGGCAGATTTTATTTTTTTTATGGAGAGGGTAGGATGAGGAATGGGGAAATTTTGCTCTATAACTAAAGTGTCTTAAAACCTGGCTAGATTCCTTTAATGAGCCAGAAGAAAAGTATGAACCAAGATACCTTACTATCAAAAGGATATGATGTATCATAGGAATGCAGTGTGGCATAAACCATTTCACAGTAAGTTCAGTATACAAAAGTCTAAACTGGAAATGCCAATTCATCTTAGTTCATTGACCACTATTTATCAGTTTATGTGAAGAACAGTTGGTCCGAGTCTGAATCCAAACAGATCACAGATGGATCTTTTTGTGAGCAGTCTTGGGAGATAAGCTAAGAAAGACTGAGCATAGAATCGGGACCATTCTCATATCCAAACCTGGTACTTCTAGAGCAAAGCTGCATTAATCTGTCCATAATAAGGCATGCTGGTGGGGCTGAACAATACAGTAATGTACAAATGGAGAACTTACGTCTGCATTTCTGTCAATCCATAAGGCCTCCCAAACATTTAATTAATTTAAAAATAATAAGACAAATCCCTTCTGAACAGCTTCAGGAATTAAAAGAAAAGGTACTGAAAGCACAGAACCAAAAGGTCCTTTTGTAGTGTATAGCCATAAATATGTGAGAAGCAAGTAGAAGTATAAGAATCAGAGTTTTATTAATTATGTGAGAAGACCAGAGGTACATGCTAAATTCCCAACAACCAGTCTCAAAATTGTATTCTGCTCCCTCCCCAAACTATATCCCTCCTGAAACCTGATCCTTCTTCTTCAGTTCTTTCTTCTCTTAATCCTCCAGGGGACTATCTGGGTAAATAATATATTCTCAAACTAAAGGCAAATGAATGCAATTATCTGGACAAAGTAATTGCACTGAAATGCCATGTTCCAGGCCTTGACAGTGCATTATCTTCTTTCAATAACTGGAGAAACACAAAACAGGTGGAAAAGTTCCATTCACTTATGATTTCTCTTCACTTGCATCCATGCGTCCATGTTCAATGCCTGCTTTCCCCCCTCCCCTACAACAAAATCCATGAAAAACAAGAAAAAAAACAGGAGCAAGAGTTGGATAAGCATGGGGGCTGAGGTCCTATCAGATATGCGATGATTTAATAACTTCTGATAGGTTGGTCAATAATCTAACACAACGCAGAAACAAAAAGTCAGTGCACAGTTGTGTGTCACTGCAGATCTCTTCATTTCTGAGTACATGCTAACAGTACAATGCCAGCTTTCAACATTTAGGCTTCAATAAATATCTAAAGTGAAAGCTTGCAAATGAAATTTATTCATATAAAAGGATGATCAGGGTGAATCCTCCATGCAAGTTTGTTCTAGTGTTGTAGCATGTGCTTTTCTTCCCTATTAAAACACAATGGCCATTACTTCTTTGCTCTGAAAATTGTATTTTAGTGCATTTTGCCACTATTCCACTCCACTTACAGATCCTCTTCTGGTATGACTGGGGGAACCTAGGAAATGATCTGATGATTCCCTTGTCTTTTAATTCTGAGACAGGGCTTAATTTCTTACCCTGACCTGCCTCTGTATGATCTTGTCCCTCACCAGATCATTCATAGAGGCCAAATGCGCAATCACTCAAAGAACATCCAATGGATCTCATTTATCAGAAGTGTTTCAGGTGCAAACAAAAGCTTTTTTAAAGAGTGCTTTGACTGGAAGTGGCAGCATTAGAGTGATGCTGTAGCCATGATGGTCCAAGGATTATGTAGGAGGCAAGACTTTTTTTCTGGTACTATCTTTTATTGGGTCAACAGCATAGGTGGAATAAAGTTAGACAAGCTTTTGAATGCAAGACATTCTTCAGGTCTGAGCAATAAATGCCTAAGATTGAAAGCAGTGAAGATTCTCCAGCAATCCAGATAACTCCAGATAACTATTTGTTTCATTTAATAGGAGAGTGAAGTATTGACGCAACTTGCATTTTAAATCACTCTGGTGAACAGTGCAACCTAAAGCAGTGAGGTCTCATGATTAGGACAGGGAATTTAGAGTTGGGGCGTGTGGATTCGATTATAGACTGATACTCACTTTCTCAGGCTTCTCATGCAGAATGTAAAATATATAATTTACCCCCTGCTTTTATTCTTGGGTAGTATAATGTAATAAATATCTTAGTATCTAAGAAAGCTTAAGGCTCTGCTAAGGACAAGAGGACTGTCACCTCTCCCAGACAAGATGGGACTATGGTTGGTGGGGTGTGGGGAGCCATTCAAGAATTGGCAGAATTTACATTGACATCACTAATCGAGGGATTAGGACTCCAACTTGTTATGTTAAGTGTCCTGGGCTGCTCCTGGATGACCAAGTATGGGCTGTGACCAAAATAAAAGTGAGGGGCATGCAAAGCTGCAAGGACCTTGCCACAATTGCTATGCCCTTGCCACCTGGAAATTCAGTTCGTGTAGTATCATCCCTGTGCAGTGAATACCCTGAAACAGAAGAATGTGAGTTTGATCAGAGCTTCACATCAGGATCATATTGATTGGATATTCATTGGATGCCAATAAAGTATCCAGATAGAGCCTTAGGTGCTGGTTATTAAATTTTCTTGAGACTTGGTTACATAAGATACCACTTTCCACCCATCACAGTAGATATCAAGTGAGGCACCTGAGTGGGGACTCCCTCATTAAATGTGGGGACTCCCTCATTCTCCATGACCGGTCCTCTACTGTGCAATGCTCACACCTCATTCTAGGCTGCCAGATCCATCTCTGAATACAGGCGACAGGGAGGTACCATTTGATTTACAGGTCAGGTTTTCTGGTGGTGTGAATATCTTTTGAGCATAGAAGAAGATTTGATGGTACAGTTTTTCCCCCCAAATTATGAAATTATGTTGAGTGCTGCTGCTGAGGGATGAATGTCTCTTTATGCTCCCATAAATATAGGGCACAGTAAACAAATCAAATGTGAGAATTCAGTTTTCACTGTAAATGTGGGATGAAAAAATTATCAAGTGTTTTCCCTCTAAAATTTCTGCAATTCCTGATGCTCAAAATTTATAAATAATTTATTTTACCAGTTGAAACATGACAATGGCATTTTTAAACCCACAATGCAATCAATTTGGAGAAAAGAAGATGCCAGTGTGGGGGCTACTCCTGCAGAGACTTATGCACAGAAGTAGCTTTATTCATTCAAGTGGCTGTAGTGGCTTAAGAGTGACTACCCCTACATCGGTAAAGTTGCTCACATATGTAAGTATTTAAAGCTGTGTTACTCAACCTTTTTCTGCAGTGGGCCAGATGGAAAGTGCCCAGTCTGACTGGACCATATCCAGCCAGTGGTTCCAATCCAGTTCTCAGGATTGGCATGGTGGGAACTATCCAGCCATGCAGAAGGGGTGAGGAGCAGCCTGACTCCAGCCTGGCCCTGCAGAGGGGAGAAGGGGGCTTCATATCCTCTTGAGGGGAAGGACTGTGACCCAGTTGGGGGTGAGGGAAAAGAGGTCATGGCTCAGTCCCATGGGAGGGAGGGAGGGGTCATGGACTGATGCTGTGGGGGGAGGGGATGTATCCCAGCCCCAATCCGGCCCCACAGGGGAAAAGGGGGCATGGCCCATCCCTGTGCGGGGGAGGGAGCATGGCCTGGCCCCAACCTAGCCCCACAGGGGAAAGGGAGCATAGCTGGGCCTTGCAGAGGAAAGACAGCATGGCCTAGCCCCAACATGGCCCTGTGGGGAAGGTGGGGGAATGGGCTACAGCCTCCCTTCAACATGTAGGACTTGGGATTTGGGAATTTGGCAGGGGTGAGGATGGCCATATTAATGGCTACTGTTCCCTGACTGGTAAATTTCCTGACCTGTGGGGAGGCTCAGGGGCCAGATGCAATGGCTCTGCATTTGGCATGCAAGCTGGAGGCTGAGAACCCCTATTTTAAAGGATAGGATCATTATTTTCGTATAGGTTAGTTAGCCTGTTCATGTTTTCTGGTAGTAGCAGTAATTGTTTTGTCTTTGCATTAGCTTCCCCATGTTGGATAGTGATATACTTCTGCCTCACTAGCGGCCTCACCCAAGATTTTACATCTGGAAGGAAACCTGAATGTGTAAGAAACCTGGCAAGCAGACTCAGGCTTTGAAGAAACCTCAGTGCGTCAGTAAAATTTCGCTACCAACGCACATGCCATAACTGTTTATGACAGTGAAACAGAGTGGTATATTTTATGAACAGAAAAGTACAAACACTAAATACCATGTGAATGAGCAAACTACTGAGCTTGGGTCTAGGAAACTAAACCCAGCACATCAGAGATTTGTGCCATCTATTGTTTACAACTTACACCCAACCATTTCTGAGATCAAAAGTAAATTGTACTTTACACACTCTTTTGTATTGTATAAACAGTGATAGGCTCTGCTTAATGTGTGGAACAATGCTGTTTGTAGAAAGCCTGCTACCAGTTTAAGTTTTACTGCAGAGAAACCACTATCTGTTCCAAAGTTAGTATATGCTAGCAGGGTTAACAGCAAGGATAGAGAATTTTATAATCAGCCTAGAGTAGGGGTGGAAGAGATTAGTGATTACTTTGGAAAGCTGGATATTTTCAGGACAGCAGGGTCAGGTGAGATTCATCTGAGAGTACTCAAGAATTGGCTGAAGTAATTGCAGAGAGATTGACTCTTATCTTTGAGAACTCATTAAGGTAAGGTTGAGTCCCAGAAGACTGGAAAAGAGCAAATATAAAAAATGGGGAAGGAGGAAAACCCAGGGAATTACAGGTCAGTCATTCTATTTTTGTTACCCAAAAAGATGCTGGAGCATATCATGAAGGAATCTGTAACACCTAGAGCTGGTGTCAGCAACCTAAGGCATATTACAGGCCAGATCCAGCATGTAGGACTGTTGGGTCTGACTCATGGAGCTAGGGGGTTTTGGTGGCATTCAGTGGTGAAAGGCTTACCCTCATGGTGCTGTGCCTGTGAAGGGGACTTCAGAGTTGCTGAGCGATGGCTAGGCAACAGGGAGATGCAGCAGTGGTGGAGGCAGCAACGATCTAGCACCAGCCTACTTCAGACCTGAGTTGGGTCATTTCAGTCCATTACTAGAAAATGTTGCCGACTGCTGGTTTAGACGATAACATGGTGATAAGGGACAGACAACACAGATTTGTCAAGAACAAATGCTTAACCAACTTGATTTCCTTCTATAGCAAGGTGACTTCATATGATAGAAGAGTCCTGTATGTGATAAATCTTGACTTCTGACACTAGCTTCAATGGTGTTCTTATAAATAAGCTAAGAAAATATGGTACATATCGAAACTATGGTAAGGTAGGTGCGTGATAAGTGGGTGGGTAGTCATACTTAAAGAATAGTCATCAATGGTTCAATGTTTAACTGGGAAGAGGTATCAAGGAGTTTCCCAGGGGCCTGTTCTGGTTCTAGTACTGTTCAGTATCTGCAGTGATTTGGAGGATGAACTGAGAACACATTTGGTAAATCTGGAGGATGGGACGAGGATCAAAACTGACTTGAAATGTTGGGCAATGATCTGATATAACACAGAGAAAAAAGTCAGGACAAGGACAAACAAGAGCAAGAACTTATGATGGAATAATCAAACGCACAACTGCAAAATGAGAAATGACCGACTAGGCTTCAGTACTGCAAAAAAGGACCTGGGAGTTATTGTGAACCACAAACTGAATATGAGTCAACAATTAGTATTGTAGCAAAAAAAAAAAAAAAAAAAAAAAGCCATTAGCTTACAAAGTTGTACAGGTTAGGGGTTATTTAGAAAAACAGGATGCACCCAAAGCTGCTGAGGGAGTTGGCCAATGTGATTGCAAAGCTATTGGTCATTATCTTTGAAAACTTGTGGTGATTAGGAGAGTGCCCAGTCTGACTGTGGGCCATATCCAGCCAGTGGTTCTGATCCAGTTCTCAGAACCGGTGTGCTGGGAACCATCTGGCCACGCAGAGTGGGGTGAGGGTCCTGGATGATTGGAAAAAGGCAAATATAGTGTCCATCTTTAAGAAAGGGAAGAAGGAGGATCTGGGGAACTACAGACCAGTCAGTCCCTGGAAAAATCATGAAGCAGGTCCTCAAGGAATCAATTTCTAAGCACTTGGAAGAGAAGAAGGTGGTTAGGAACAAGCAGCGTGAATTTATGAAAGGCAAGTCATGCCTGACCAACCTGATTGCTTTCTATGATGAGATAACTGGCTCTGTAGATGCAGGGAGAGCAGTGGATGTGATATACCTTGACTTGAGCAAGGCTTTTGATACGGTTTCCCACACCATTCTTGCAAGCAAGCTAAGGAAGTGCAGGCTTGATGAATGGACTGTAAGGTAGGCATACAATTGGCTGGATCATTGGACTCAAAGGGTAGCAATCAATGGCTCAATTTCTAGTTGGCAGCCAACATTAACTGGAGTGCCCCAGGGGTTGGGCCAGGTGCTGGTTTTGTTCAATATCTTCATCAAAAACCTGAAAGGTGGGATGGAGTGCACCCTCAGCAAGTTTGTGGATGACACCAACCTGGGTGAAGTAACAGATATGCTGGAGGATAGGGCTAGACTTAGACAAATTGGAGGATTGGACTAAAAGAAATCTCATGAGATTCAATAAAGAGAAGTGCAAAGTTCTGTACTTAGCCAGCTGGTCCCCAGCCTGTAGCAGTGCATGGGATTGTTCTGGCCTAACCAGCAGTTCATCAGAAAAGGACCTGGGGCTTACAGTGGACAATAAGCTAAATATGAGCCAATAAGGTGCCCTTGTTGACAAGGCTAACAGCAAACTGGGCTGCATTAGTAGAAGTGTTGCCAGAAGATAGAGGGACGTAATTCTTCCCCTCTATTCAGCACTGGTGAGGCCACATCTGGAGTACTGTGTCTGTTTTTGGGCTCCCCATTACAGAAAGGATGTGAACAAATTGGAAAGAGTCCAGCGGAGGGCAACAAAAATGGTTAGAGGGCTGGGGAACATGATTTATGAGGAGAAGCTGATGGTATTGGGCTTATTTAGTCTGGAGAAGAGAAGACTGAGGGGGGATTTAATAACAGCCTTCAACTACCTGAAGGGTGGTTCCAAAAGGATGGAGCTATACTGTTGTCAGTGGTGGCAGATGACAGAACAAGGAGCAATGGTCTCAAGTTACAGTAAGGGAAGTTTAAGTTAGATATTAGGAAAAACTCTCTCACTAGGTGGGTAGTAAAGCACTGGAACAGGCTACCCAGAGAGGATGTGGAATCTCCATCCTTAGAGGTTTTTAAGACCTGGATAGACAAAGTCTTGGCTGGGATGATGTAGTTGTGGATGGTCCTGCCTTGAATAGGGGGTTGGACTAGATGACCTCCTGAGATTCCTTCCAACCTGAATTTTCTATGATTCTATCTATTAACAAGAAGGTCACATGCAAGTTGCAGGAAGTGATTCTTCCACTGCATTCAGCATTGGTGAGGACTCTCATTGAGTTCTGTGTTCCTTTGTTGAGCATTACACTGCATGACAAATGTGGACAAATTGGAAGGAGACACAAAAATAAGCAACAAAAACTATAGTAGATCTAGAAAACATGATGCATAAAGAACAGATGGAAGAATTAAGTCAATTTAGTCTGGAAAAGGGAGGACTGAAGGGGGGCTTGATAACAGTCTTTGAATACAAACAGATTTCTAAAAAGAATGGTGATCAAATGTTCACTGTGTTTGCAGAGGACAGGACAGAAGGTAATGGGGTTAAACTGCAACAAGGGACATTTAAGCTGGATATTAGGTAAAACTTTCTAACTATTAGGTTGGTTAGGTTCTCCAACAAATTGCCATAGAGAGGTTATGGAATCTGTAGAATTGGAAGTTGGACAAACATTTGGTTGGAATGGTTTTGACAGGGAGGATCCTACCTTAATGAGATTGCTGGACTAGATGACTCCTGGACATCCCTTTTGGCCTGATTTTCCTATGATTCTTTCATTCTTTATTATACATATATGGTTCCAAATGTGGATATTGTCTATATTCCATTTGAATGAATGAATATGGAAAGACTCAAATGAGGGGGAGTAAAAAATGTCTAATGAAACCATATTCTGTCACAAAATGGATATTCATCAACATTAAATTGTTCCACTGGAAGATAATGAGGCTGAATTTTTCATTAGGAAAAACTAATCAAAACATTTTGTTTCATTTGGTTAACTGTGTGACTAGGCTGCATAATGCATCATGGGAGTCAGTGATATGGACAGACAGCAATGAGTCCTGTGATTTGTATTCTACCCAGGGGTAAAATCCATAGGATAGGAGAGAGGCATGAGAAAGGCCCTGCTTCACGCTGTCATGAGATCCTTTGGGATGCAGATTAATGTCGATGTGAAATTAAATGAAACATTTCTCTTTTGAAATTTTGATTTAATGAAAAGTGTTGATACTGTGATCTTTTACTGTGATCTTTAAAAGTGATCTGTAAAAGTGATCTGTAAAAGTGACTTTTACTGTGATCTGAGACTAAAATAAATGCCAACACACTGGGTTTCCCTGAAGGATGAATATTGCAGGTTTTGTTCAGCTTTTATTTAAAAGAAAATGTCCAATGTTAACACCTGAGCAGATGCCCTGACATACTAAGGGGCCTATGATGTGTTTCCTTTCTGAATTTCCTCACAATGTTTCTTCCCCAGTCCTTACCTCCCATAATTTTCTACTGAGGGGCTTCTGTGGACAGGGAAAATAATACTTTGTTGCTAGTGCTTACCAGCACAGGACCTACCAAGGTTTTTGTCCTACCTCTAAGGGAGACTGCCTGGTCTTAAATTTTCTTAAGTCACTCTCTCTACTAAGAACAAAATGTACCATGCCTTTTACTTTCATTATCCAGGAGGCTTGTTCAGCTGTGTTTCTGAGGAGCACTAGATCATATAATAGCCAAGAAGGTTAATCACACCAATGCCTCTGCAAAATACACCCCTGGGATCCTCCCAAGCACTAATACTTTTTGGAGCTTTGCTGTTTGTTTTAAATGTAGGAGGTAATGAAGGGTGAAAGGGTCAACCAATCTTACATCATCCCTCATGAATGAGAAGAGATGGGGCTCAGGTGCAAGAAATGAGAAAGGTATTCTTTATTAACACTGCTGAGCAAACACAGACACTAACTTTTCCTGGCTCTTCTGTGTACTGGGAAAGGTGCACAGCTTACACTACAGAGTTGCGGACGAGGGTCTGTATAAGTTCTGGACCAGCAGCTGCCATCTACACAAAAATGTCTAACCCATTCAGTCCTTGGCTTTTCAGATGTGTTTGCCAGGTAGGGTGCCAATGAAAGTCAATCTTTGTGACTGTTTTTGCTGTATGGATGCCCATTTATTGGACACTGAGAAGAGATCATTTCCAACACTGACAATGTCAGAAGCTAACAGAACAGATTTTGGGTTGGATTTCATTTGGGTTTGGGTATAAAGTAGTAACTTAAGGCATTATACTATACTGCATTTCTCAATTCCAGTCTCCTGAAAAGTTAAGTTTCTGAGCGGAACATTTTATTCTTTTATTCCAATCACTTCTATCCTACCAACCCTCCAACTGCTGCTGTGATCCATAATCTCTCACATACTCTTGGGGAAAAAAACCCCTTCAGGGAGTGTATTTATATGCAAATTCAGAGAGAATGTCTACCGAGCTAGCCATGTTATAGTGCTATGGCTCTTTGGAATTTGTGTACATATGTAGCCAGGGCTTACAAGTTTGTCTATTATTCATAAATGTGGTTACTTGGCAGCCATGTATTTTTTTTATGTAACATTTTCATTACCGACTGTGGCCCAAAACTACAAGAATATGTTTGTGATATTTGCTGATGACCCCAAGTTGGGAAGCATCATCAATACCAAAGAGTTTGGAACATCATGCAGGAAGAAAGAACTGGCTCATCTTGAGAACTGGGGTAGTAAAAATTGGATGAAATGTGATACTACAAAATGCAAGGCCCTGCACTTAGAGGCTTAACATGAAGATGTCTGCTCTAAGCTAGGTCTTATCAGTTAGAAACAACAAATAAGCAGACAAGGGCAAGGGGTGTGGGGTACAGTGGTGTATACACACTTCCCTTTCCACAGTGTAGCTTGCAGGCTCCAGTTCCTCTATGGAATCCAGACTATGCCACAGGAGATGCAGCTGGTGACTTTTTTTAAATCCCTGAAGCAGGCAAAAATCCCCTACTACGGGCACCCCTTCCCTTCCCTTCTGTGCTCAGCAGCATCTTTCCTCCCACTCTTCCCGTCATCCTTTCTAGCCTCTAGGCACAGAAAACCACTGTCCCAGGCTGATCCGGGTGGGAAGAGCCTCAGAGCTGCTCCTGCTGGCTTCAGCTGGGGCTGAGGAGCAGGTACGCAGGAAAAGGAGTTCATCAGGTGACAGCAGCAGTGGGCTCCCTGAGGAGCAGGAGCAGACCGAGGGATATTGAAATCACCTGTCGCTGTCACTGTCCCCAGCTGAGCCTTGGGGTGCTCCCTGCAGCTGGGGCTGCTGAAGCTGCTCCCTGCAGCTGGAACGGCTGTGACAGTGGTAGTGGTAGGTAGGCAGGCCTCCCCCTTCCTGTGTAAATAGAGAGGCAAGTAGGGGAATGGGAGGAAAGGCGGGAGATATTACTAACCACAAAGGTGAAGGGATGGAGTAGGGAAGGTAACATTCTTATGTTATGGAGACTTAAAAAAAGTCTCTGGCTATTGCTCTAGCAGCATAATTTGTCTGCCCTAGGAGGAAGGAGACGGCTGGGAATATGGGCTACAGCCCCCTTTGCAGCAGTGGTCATTCTTCCCACCCCCATCTTTGCAAACACCTGTGGGGGTCAAAAGATCTGGGTGCATTCACTGATTTCAGAATGACTAAATGATCAGCTGGGATGAAAGCAAATGCAACCCTAGGGTGTTTCAGATATGGTGTTTCCAGTGCCCATTGGACAAGGCACTTGTAGGACCTCATTTTGGGTGTTACATACAATTCTGGCAGACAAGGTAAATCTGATATCTTTTATTAGACTAACTCAAAGAGTTGGAAAAATTCTTCTTTGCAACCTTCTGGGTATAAATACCCATCGTCAGGCTGAGGAAGCATCTGCAGTTGGTGTGTGCTCCTCCTAGATGGAATGAATTCTGATTGCGTATGCTCAATTCATCTTCATTCAAACTCAGCTGAAAGCAGAGAAAGATTTCTAGGGAATTCAGGGGAACGGAGAGCCCATTTTATGAGGAGAGACTATATAAGCCTCATTGTTTAGCCTAGCAAAAAGAAGGTTGATAGGGGAAATAATTGTTGCCTGTAAATAATCAGGGGATAAACACCAGGAAGAAAGAAAAGCTATTTAAATTAAAGGGTAATATTGGCATGAGAACAAATAGAGAGAAATTGGCCATGAATAAATTTAGGCTGCAAATTAGAAGCAGCTTTCTAAGCATCAGAGAAGTGAGGTCCAATCGGAGTAGTAGAGAAGAGCAAGCTAGCTAGTTTAAACACAGGGCATGCTCAGTTAACAAAAGTGATTAGGAAAGCTAGGAACTGCACTTGATGATGTAGGGAATCCTGTCCAGCTCTGTATCCTATGTTTTTCTATGCCTATATTCTTGCCTATAAGGTGCAAAGACAAAACAAAAGCATTCAACTGGCAAGGAAAACTTACCAAATGGCAGACTAATGGTGATAGTTTGTTCAGATGTTACTGCACACTTCTAATACTTGAAATAACATTGCAGAAAGTGCTTCAAAGCTCCAGAAGCTTCTACAACTCCAGCAGCTCCTTAACATAGTGCTTTGCTCATAGTAACTATGCCTTCTGTTTGGAAACTTCATGGTCACCCTTGCAATCTAAACCAATAATAATAATAAATCATTAGTAGACATGGTAGTCATTCAGCTGTATCTGCATTAATTTTTTTCCCCACTGGTGCTGACCTTCAAAATGGCTGTTAAACATAATAAAGAAAAGACTGATTACAGGACTGAAGAATAATAATGACACTTGGCACTTTATAGTTCTAAAGTGCTAGTGTAGCAGAAAGCCCCCTTTTTCTCTTGCCTGCATTTGCTCTCCCCTCTTTGGATATGTTTCTCTTTTTCTACCTTTTCTTCCTTCTTCTCTCTTTCACTTTAAGATAAGGAATTGTGTTTTAAAATTTGTATGTGTGCATTTTGTATCTCCCCTTGTAGTTTGGTATTTTTATCTATTTGTGTGCCATGGCATTTGTAGCTTATATTTTATACTCCTCACCTTTCAACTTTCGACTGAATGTGTTTAGTTTCATAAGTAAATTATACATTGTAACAATGTTAACAAGGGCAGGAATCAAACTGCCCTTCCTTGTATCAGGCTGGCCCCTGAAAGAGCGAGCAAATCAGTGATTGAATGTGTAACGTGATTGAATGTGTAACACAGTAGCAGCAGGCAGCAATTATCACCTGGAAGCTGCAGATCAACCAACGGAAGAACTCAATAGAAGACAATGTAACAACCGGGACATCTCTAAATGTCACTAATGGGGGGGGAAGTCCCACGAGGGTCAATGACCCCTGGATTGGGCAAACCTGAAAACTGGGGAGTCACCAAAGTCTGCCAAGGACAGATAAAAGGCAGTGAAAAGTGACCCTCAGGGGTGCCCTCTTGATCTCCAACTCGACCAGACCTGTCCAGCCAGAAGGACCAGCCGGCGACCCCCTTCTGGAAGATAACACCACGCTGAAAGAAGCCTCAACAACAGACTCCAGCGCTTGTAGGATAGGTATACCTGACTCTGTAGCCTGCTACTGTGTGTGTGTATGTGTGTGCATGTGCGCATGTGTGTGTGTGTGGGGACCAGCCCCAAGGTTTATGATTACAGTGTTTCAATCCGCCCGAGTTGGACATTTGTAGCCAACACTAGTTGGATCAAGCCCTACTAGTTTGATTAAATAATCAGCAAGTGCGCTGACAGACATGAAAAGAAGCAAAACAAAACAGTGCTTCACCAGAAGAGGAAGCACATTAATTGACCCAGCTCCCCAGTGTCTGTATAGACTGGGTGCTTCAGCAGGGCTTTTTGGTACTTTTATATAAAGCCGATTCACTAAGCTCTTAGATAAAAGCGCCAAAAATCCCCACTGAAGCATCCAATCTATACAGACATTGGGTGAGCTGGGTCAAACTAACGAGATGCCTCTCCTGGGTGTGCACTGTGCTGGGTGCAGGGGCATGCTGAGCTGAAAGTAAAGCACTGGGTTTTTTTTTCATATCTGTAAGCAGCCTAAAACTATTTGCCTGAGCTATTTGCCTATTTTGCCCTCTGCACGTTCTGTGTCATGCAATTAGTGGGTTAATAGTGCAATTATTTTAGATGAGCAACACATGCAAATTAACTATCATGCCATAAAAAAGTCCAACCAGTTATTAAGTTAGAGTTGGAAAATGTGTACTAACGTTATCGCTGCTTTCTATCCAGCTTTAATTTGCACATGTAGCATAGCCCCTGTGGCTGGAAACCTCATCAGCTGATGAGACTCCTATCTGTAGCAGTTCATGGGGTGGTCTGGACAATAGGAGTCTCATTAGCTAATGAGTCTCCCATCTACACAGCAGGAGCTGGTGCAGGGGGACCCCAGGATCATAATCCTGCCCTCCACCTCCCTCTACACCAGCAATAAGGCATGATAAGGTCTGATGCTGGATCCTACAGTCATTCCTTTTTCCATGCACGTGTGGCATGGCAAAAGGCATGATTCCATGGATTGTGCATTACATCCTATTGTGTCTAGAGGGGCCCTGAGTAACATATGCAAGATTTGGCCTATTTATGAATAATTGAAAGGTTGGATGAATTTGATAAGTTGGTTCCTAGAAAAGCTTGGGACTTGGATCCTAAGTTTACTAGCCTTTCTGCAGTGTGGGGAATCCTTTCCCATCACATAGAATGATTTTTTGCAAAATCAAATTAGAGAATATAGGGGGGGAAAGCCTATCTAATAAATGCTCATCTCCTCCTTCCTTTTTCCTGACTATAGGTCCAACCTCAGGGTGTGGTTATCTGTTTGAATCATTGTTCTTCACTTGCAATCTGCTGTATCCTCTAGTAGGATCCTTAG
>NW_005842039.1:2473709-2507381 GCF_000455745.1 Alligator sinensis | reverse complement strand
GGTGTCTTTCCACACCTGTCTTACTCATCCTCTTGGCCTATTGCCATCTAGGGTCATCTCAGAACACTTATACACTGGTTTCTCTCTGCCCCACCTCATCAGTGGCCAAACCATTTCAATTTAGCTTCTCTGTTATTTGTGGTGATTTACCATACTCTTTAGAATGTCATGTTGCCATCATTTCTCCCATTATCCTTCAGGCTGACTCCCAGAATCAACATTGTCAATTGTTTATTATGAATAAACCTTGGATCATCTCTCATTGGTGTGAAATTAGTTTTATTAAAGTCAAAGGCAAGATTCCCGTGACTTCAGTAGGGCCTGAATATCAGTGTGACTTACCTTTCATCCTTGGATTACATTTATTTGTGACACGCAAATAGATAATGATCTGCTGTTAGAATACTCAGTCTGAGCTCATGGTAGAGGTGATATCTTTTATTAGACCAACAAGATTTTTGCAAAAAAAAATCTTCAATTGCAAACTTTCAGGCCCATCACCCTTCATCAGGCAATGGAGAAAAGATTGTAAAAGTGTTCCTGGGTAGAACTGCAAGTTCATATTTCATAAGATTTAACAGAGGAGTCAATAGATGGAAAATTCCTCTGGGCAGGCAGGTCTTAGCTGTTAAAGTATCTCTCACCTCTCTTGTGAGGTTCTGTGATGATGCAAATTAGCATGGGTGACTGGTGCCTCCTAAGTCTGGGGGGGGGGGGACCAGCGGGGCAGGACAGGGTGGGGGGAGGGGCAGGAAGGCACTTCCACATGATGATGATGATGATGGGCAATCACTCGCGAAGAAGTAAGATAGTCTTCCAAGGATCTTAATAGTGAGTCTACAGGTGGCTCCATAGCCCAATTCTAGATCCACATGTCTTGTTGTAGTGAGGACAGATGTTTCCGGGAGGGATAAGCACTGTGTTGTTGCACTGAATGTTCTGAAGTTCTTTTCGCCTGTTCCTCTTTTCCTCTTTTGCCTGTCGATGAGCTGTTTCAAAGTGTTGAGGTCCTTCCCAAAGAGACCCTCCATTTTGGTCATTTCTGAGCAAGGCTCTCCCAAGTGCTGACATCAATGTTACACCTCTTTATGTTTGCCTTCAGGGTGTCTTTGAAGTGCTTTTTTGCCTTCTGCTACTTTGCTGACCTTCTTTCAGCTGTAAGAAAAAAAATTCTCTTTGGAAGGCAGGAGTTGGGCATGAAAACAACATGACCTGTCCAGCGAAGTTGATTTTGGATGAACATGGCCTCAGTGCTGTTGGAATTTGCTTTGGCTAAGATGCTGATGTTTGTGCATCTATCTTCCCAGCTAATCTGAAGGATCTTGCGAAGGCACTTGTTGGTGGTACTTTTCCAAGCTCTTGAGATGTGCTCCAAGTTTCCGAGCCATACAGCAGAGTTAGAATGACAATGGCTTGATAAACCAAGAGCTTCATTTAAGCAAGGTTGTCATGATTTAAGAAGACTCTCTTACTCGGATGTCCAAAGGCTGTGCTTGAACATTTCAAGCAGTGTTGTATTTCCACATCTGCCTTTGATGAAAGATGGTTTCCAAGATAGGTGAAGTGATCCACGTTCGCCAGCAATTCTCCGTTGATTTGAATGGCAGGGAGGGGTTGTTTCTCCATTTGGAGCAGGTTGGTAAAGGACTTGCATTTTCCTGATGTTTAGAGTTAAGTCAATACTCTCGTAGACTTCTGAGAATACATTAAGAAGGGTCTTCACTTTGGACTTGAGTCTGTTGAGGTTGAAGAGTCTTACATCCATCCTATACACAATTTCATTTCCAGGTGGGAGCTTTCTGTCGACGAGGTGCATTATGCTGGAGATGAAGATGGAAAACAAAGTTGGAGCAATGATGCAACTTTGCTTCACTCCTGTTTTCACCTCAAATGGTTCTGGTTGACTCCTGTTACTGAGAACCCTTGCTGACATGTTGTCATGGAGAAGTGTCAGAACTCTGATGAACTTGTTTGGGCAGCCAATTTTGGACAAGATTTTCCATAGAGTTTTGCAGTTTACAGAACTGAAGACTTTAGAGAGTTCAATGAAGGCCAAATAGAGAGGTCGATTTTTGCTCATGACGCTTCTCCTGGATTTGACGTGCTGTAAAGATCATGTCTGCAGTTCCTCAAGATGATCTGAAGCTGCTTTGAGATTCTGGAAGAATTTCTTCCACAAGTGGGAGAAGGCAGTTACCAAGGATACAGGCGCTGACTTTCCCAGCAGTGGCCAACAATGAGATTCCTCGGTAGTTTCTGAGGCAACTACTGAGATTTCCACATGTGGCATGGTGGTGGTGGAAGTGCCGGCACTTCTGCCGCTGGCAGAGCCAATTTCAGGGGAGGCACTAGTGCTCTCTGTGCCCCCCTACCAGCCAGAGTGTTTGCTGTCAGGGGGGGCACCAGCGGTCTTGGCGAGGCACATGCTCCCCCGCCTCCCATGCATTGCTTATGCAAATTAGCTTGAACAAAGGCGGGGCAGTATCTCAGGTTTCAGGTAGCCATAGTTGTTTCCTCCTTGGGAAAATATAAAGATTTCATTTATAAAATTGGCTAAAATTTGATATATTTCATGTGTCAGATATCCAGGTTGCAGCTCTATTGGTCTAGAGGAAAAAGCAATCTGGGTTCATGGTAGCGGTGATATCTTTTATTAGACCAACAAGTTTTTTGCACCAAAAAAATTTTTAATTGCAAGCTTTTGGATACCGGCTGTTAGAATGACATTCCCCAGCCTGGTAATTTCAACTTCTCTCTGTTAACATAACACTCTCTTTCAAATAAATCCATTAGAGGAAGACAGAGGTGGAGTGCAATTCCATATAGTTTTCCTTACAGATTTTGTCTCCAAGACCACCTTTATAGGAGAGATGGGAAAGCACATAATGTCTTAGTTTAATAATACATGAGTAGCAATTTTTGAGGAGTGCAGCAGTTTTGTTTCTGTTGCATATTCTACAGTGCAGGCTCAAACGTGTGAGCAGCAGCCAATTACCCACATGCACAAACCATACCATACTTAGTACAGTTCAAAGAGGCTTTCTCCTTTTGCATTTAACCGCATAGCTTCCCTGTGGCTACATGCTTTCTCAAGATTAAAATCAACCATTTGGATGTTTCTCCATCTCCCCAGCATGTTAAATTCTTGTTCCAGTGTATGACTCTGTATAGTTATTATTCAGCCATTTCAGATTGCCTTTTTTTCTCCCAAGGCTATTTGAAATGCAGCTTCACTCTCCAAGGAAGGCAGTGTGATCAAATTAAATTTTATTTCTACATAAATAACAAAACAATTAAACACACACAAACTGTTACTTACAATGTGATTATAGCAAGCAAAAGAACTATAGAAAACTGGTATCATCACCCACAACATATCAGCTCCCTTTATGTCTTTGAGTTACATCTGTTTCCTTTAGTAACAAAATGAAATGATACCACAGCAGAGCCAAAACAGCTATGGAAGACCGAATTGGATTTTATTTTGCTTCACACATCATTAATAACTTGGCTCAATTCTGAATTCAGAGCTTTTATGTCTGGTCATGTAAACAGAACATAGTTTGATGTTCTGAGTCCAGATTATGTTTACAAGCTTGACAGTTGGAGAAATTATATTTTGATTTGCAAACTAGGCAATATTGATAGGAAGGCCCTTGAAAGGGAACAACCATACCACTTTGCATCTATATGTCATTTGTATTTCAATGATCTCAAAGTTTTTTTACGTATATGAGATAATTAAGACTTCTAGTAATCCCTTGAGAAAGGTATAATCTTCATTTCACAAATGGGGGACATGAGGCACAGAAGTTAACAGAGGTTTTCAAAGCAGGCCATAGGGTTTAACACCCCATCTCCTATTAACAACCAAGAAAGGTAGTTAGCCTACAGTTTCAAATTGCTTCCCATGTCACCTCCCATTACAAAAGCCCTTATTTCTCTCTGTGACACATCCAGCTTTCCTACACAATCTTTGCAATGCAGTTAAGGGTTAACAATTAAAATATCAACAGTTGATTGGAAATATGAGTACAGAACAAAATGAACTGGATTTAAATACAAAACACATAATACAGGAGATATGTTATTGATTGCCTTAGTCATAAACCAGTAAAGCTCATTTTTTTGGTTATAGAATAATTTAATTTAACAGTCTGCCATAGAATCCAGGAATCTTACTATAGAGTTTAAGTGCATTTGCCACATAGTGCACAGGCTCTATGTTATGGTCACTGCTGAAGAGAATGTAATGACTCAAAGGACTAAAGCCCTTGCTTAAACAAAAGATTAGCCCAAATTTGGCTATTGGTGGTCATCTGCTATCAGTTTAGCCATAACAACATAACCTCAAATGCAGATGAAGAAAGTCATGGTTTACACTGATTTCAAGTAGTGGTAAATTCAGTGGGTAAAAAAAAAAATCACTTCATTACATGTCTGTACTAGTACAGCTCATGGGTGCTGGCCATTCATGACTGAATCCTAAATACATATAAGGCCAAATTGTAGGGGCAATATAGAAAAGCCTGCAGTTTCCAGTGAAGTTTGCCTCCAGTCTGAATAGCCTTGAAGTGGGAGAACCACTAAGCCATCAAGATTTATGTTAACCTTGACTTCTACCACATCTGCAGTGTTTCACCGTTTCTTATGTCTGAAAGATGAGATTATTTGTTTCCATCCCCTAGCACCTGGAAAAAGTACAAACTAGACAAAAGCCTATAACTGTTGGATGCTTCTCAGCTGCTTAACAGAAATATCAATGACCTCCAAAATAACAAAAGCCCCCAACAATCTTCAGAGGGGTGTGAGAGTTGAGTAACTCATTGAAAGCAGAGAGAAAGAGCAGTGAAGCACTCCTAAACTATATACCTAGCTTTCTCTTCAAAGCAATAAGCCTTTTACAGTGAAGTGTATGGGATCCATTCTCCATTATTCAAATAATTTCAGAAGGGAATGGGAACTGTATGGTTCAATTCTTAGTTTCATTCTTAGGCTAAGTACAGACACTTATAAAGCCTGAGGCTGAATTGATTCAACCTTCACAGGTTATTCTAAGTTGCTTTGATTTAACCAATAAGCAAGTGAACAGACATTCACTTTTGATTCCAGAAATGCAGCCACCTGTCTGCAGTGGCCCAGGCCAGAAGCTGGGAGGCCCTAGAGCATACCTCCCTGCTCATCCTGAACAGACAGCTTGGATCAAGGCTAGCCCACCCACCCAAAGCGGGTGGGGTGGGCTGTGGGAGAGGTGGAACACATTCTGGGATGCTGGGGGACTGTGAGCTAACTTGAATCTGGAGGGGATCTGGGCCTTAAGTTTAATAAACTGGTTTGACCTAAATCAGTTAAGTCTGATACTACGTTCAACCAGGTTTATCTTAAACCAGTTTCAGCCATTTTGAAACTGGTTAATGTGCACTGATCTTCTGATGTGTTACAGATTTGAACGAGTTTCCAATCACTTATACCAGTTTGTGTACCTTCTGTCCCTAGCCTTAGAGTAAGACTCACTGCACTGTAGAAGGTGGCAGTGACTTCCTGACCCCTAAACACAAGAGGCTTGATTTTCTGCTGCTTTTTGCCCTGTATTGCAATGGGTCAAGTATATGTCCTAATCCAAATTCTACATTGTGCGTGTATAAAAGACAATAGACATTGCTAGGCAGGGGAGAGCCAGGCCCATGTTTCTCATGAGATACAGAAGAGGAAGGACTTTGGTATGAAATTCTAACTCAGAACAATGGCTTTCTATATTCCCTTCACATAGGAAGCTCAGGCGGAAGCAATTTCCTCTCACTCTGGATGATCAAGGAAAGAGTAATGTTCATTTCTCTTTTACCAGAACAAATACAGTAGCCACATGTGCACACTTGCAAGTATTTTCCATCAGAAAAGACTGATTAATTGAAAATGGAATATTTCACAGAAATATGTCAGTTTTGATACATTTTTGAGGAAATTCAGTCACGAGTCTATTGGAAACTTATATGGTTTCTTGGTAGCTTGTTTTGGGGCCTGAACGTGAAGGCAGTTCTGTTGTGTGAACTGCTTCAGCTTTGGGGAACTGGGATGCTGAACAAGAAGTACAAAACTAGCAGCTGAGCTTGCTAGGGCTAGTTTGTGAACTTATTCCTTTCTGCTGCACTGAGGAATGCTGAGCCATATGAGTTCTTTCCCCTTTATATGGTCGCATGAAACTTGCATACATGTTCAGATTAGTGTAAAAGCTGCACCTGAGATACTCTCCATGGGCACATCCAGACATGCAGGCAAGTGCGGTTCGTGGCACCACAAACGTCTCTGTGGCACTATAAACTGCACACCTGGAATGGGAAGACATGCCCCACACTGCAAATTTGTAATAAAAAAATGCTGCAAAAAAAGTGGAACAGACAAAGGACTGATTGTCCAGAGCAGTGCTCCGGCTTCTGGTCAGGCTCCATGCTCCCAGATCAGTGCCCCTGCTGCACAAGGACACCAGGTACTATTGGCTCCACCCTCTCCTACCCTTACCCAGAACAATTTGTTGCACACTGAAGCACATGTGTAGGAGCCACTACTTATGGCACTGCAAGCTCACACTCCTGCATGGGGGGATGTGTCCCATGAAAGCAAATGGTTGGGACCTGGTCAGAGAGCCAGTGAAGACAGACAAGGAATAAGCAGAGCCATGGTTTTATCACTGCAACACAGTTAATGCCAAGCCAGGGTGACTACACTCACAAACGGGGACGAGAAAATATGGTGCATGATGAAAACAAATGCTATTCTGAACTTCTCACACCTTCTATGAAAGTAGTGGACCTCCTGTAGGAAGGATGCCTCAGATACATATCTCAAGGATACAATACCTGGCAGTACTGTGCACTTCATTCTCCACTTGGGAATGCTCCTAAGAGCATAATGGAGTTGTAACAAAAGATGGAAAGTTACAGGCCTTTTGCCATCAGAGTTACTGAAAACATTTAAGTATGTATGGCTCTAATGACTAGTGCTTTCTGAATTGAAAAGAGGGTGAAAAATATCTAGATGGTCATCCAGAACCTTCTTGTATTAGGACATTTTTTCCTTTCATCTCTTGCCCCCCAGCAGCACCACCATCTCCTTGTAGATCACACAGATCTACCTAAGCTGAAACTTGATTATTCTGTTAGAGAATATTTTTCATACTCCATCAAACACTCCTCATTTTGCTCCTTCCAAGATGCTTACTTCATTAAATTCTATAGCAAGCATACTAATGAGTGCAGAGAAAGGGAAGCAAACTGAGAGCTGAAATTGAGCCAGAGTTTGAAGCCTAGCCTGCCTGCTTTGCCTTGATCCTTCAGCACAATGGGAATGGAAACAAGCTTCATCCCTCTCCTTGGAACACTACCATGTGCCTGGGAGTTTCTAGCAGGTGTAAAAGATGGTGTACTCACGTTGGGTGGGTCAGATCATGACCTAAGTGTGTCATGCTCCAGCCATGCCCAGTGAATAGGTAATCTTTTGGGGACCATTACCAACTCACAGAATTTAGAGCAGCATCTAAACCAGTGATTCACAACAAGGAAGCCACAGCGTCCTGGGGTGTCTCGATATCCTTTCAAGGGTGCCTCACGGTGTCATTCAATGTTATCATGCTTTGGTGTGCAAACATGTTTCACAAGATAAACCAGAGATTTCAAATAGGAATCCATAGTATTGAAAACACTCCAACCTGTTGTGGTCTTTCTGAGTCCTTTGCAACAGAAGAATTGCTATATTTTTTTCTGTAGTTAAAAAAAAGAAAACTAAGATCTGGCATTTTCTGAGGGGTGCTTTGAGTCTAACACAGTTCAGAGCTACTGATCTGATCTGTTCTAAACACATGTATGTAGGGTTCTATGCTGCTCTTATCATTGCTGTGTCTGACCATCCTCTTGTAGTGCAGTAAGAGATGCACTTAACATCTGTCAGATGTGATCTGTTCTTTTTTTCAGTATCTCCCCATGGTGAATAAAAAGGGGGTGGCATAGGATTTTTTTTTAATCCACCTGCTGCCTATTTATATTAGAAAGAGCAAAGCTAAAGAAGCCTGCCCTGCACTTGGTGTGGAAGATGGTGAGATCTGGAACATCCCTTAGTTCCTTTGAGAATCCATTCCACTTTTTGGTACTAGCCTTTGTGAAAGCTCTATATCCCACCTTACACGAGTTGTGTCCTTACAGTAAAGGAGGAAGAATGAAGTCGTACACTACATCATCACCCTCATACTAGAACTTCAGGTGAAATTTTAGGTATTCGGGTTCTAGGCCATTGAGTACCTTTAAGATAATGACTAAGACTTTGAACTTCCCTTGACGTTCTATGGGAAGTCAATGTAAAGAACTGATTTAAAGTACTTGTGATGGTTTGGGTTGATGCTGAGTTGGGCTGCAGCACTATGTACCAAGTAGATTTTCCTGAGAGTCAATGGTTTTAGGCCCGGTATAGGAGCTATCAGAAAGTTGGTCTCATTAGAGTACATCAACCAACCTGATATCAGCATCAGCATGAGTGAGACAAAAAACACTCCCTGACGGATCTTCCTCCTCTTTGCTATGCCAAAAAGAAGGAGATTCTTACAGTAAATTCATCCCATGCAGCTTAGTATAATATTTATGAAAGTCATCAACTCTTTATGGTCTGACTTATGTTATTGTGTGCGCATAAACAAACACTCTTACTTTAACTACTTTGTCGAGATCCTTTCTAGTCTAATAATAAACAGCTCTCTGATGTATATATTCTACACTCTTAATTATCTACCTAAATTACTTCCACTGTATATCTAAGCCAGTGGTTTTCAACCTTTTTTGGACTTAAGGCACCCCTCACTAGACTCAAGGCGCACTCACTGGACTCAAGGCACGCTTCCATAACTTTGTGTGAATTGAGTAGCACCCAATTTCAAAAACAAGTTTATATAATTACAGTGCTCACCTCCTTACACAGGGGCTGGGCAGTAGGGGTGAGGTATCATCCCAGGCAGGGACAAGCCTGGCTTATCTGCTTATCTCCTCACATCTTGCATCATCCTTTGAAGGATCTGGTTGCACTCCAGAGTGCTCCAGCATCCTGGTAGAGAATCACTGATCTAAGCAGATATTTAATTGACAGGTTTGTTGTCAGCCAATATTTGTTTTTCTCCTAAATAAACTTGTAAATATAAATTACAGCAGATTAAAAAAACCCCAAACTATAACATTTGAAATAAATATTTCACTTTCCCCAGGTTTCCAGTAGAAGACTGATCTATATGATCAAAGGTAAAATGTGCATGAAATGTACAAGCTTTACTTTTCTCTCCTCACATTCACTTATGTTGCCAGAAATCTGGGACCTGCTCTTTATAACAGCATTTTCCTGTTCTGGTGATGAAAACTATTTTCATAAGATGAATTAACGTAAATTTGGCTAAGTACATGAGCTAATATGTTGCAGTCTACAGTAAACTATGCATAGAAATGACATACCAAGGTTATAATAATTATACTAATACTTGAATTAGACTGTATGAAATAGAGTGCAATATTCCAAAACATAGTCCCATTTGGTTCTCAGATTATCTTGCAATAGAATTTTGTTTAATTAGAAATGTGATTTTTAAGGCCTTAGTCCAGTATCTTTGGGATTAATTTCTTTGGTTTAAATGGTAGAAGAGGAGGCCCTTATTATCTTAGCTCGAATTGTGTAAATGTTCCATGCAGGTAGACAGTTATACCATATTCTATTGATTATTAATATAGATCACAATGAGGAGGTGTGCAAAAGACTGATTTCCTCATAATACTGAAAATTAGGGAAGGAAATCATTTCAGGCTAAGCAACTACAAAAAAATCTATTCTATTGGCAAAATAGAAAAGTAAGTAAAATAAATATATATTTAAAGTTGAATGACATATTTTGTCATGTGGAGGTCTTGCTTAGGTTTGTTTTTACTTTTAAAAATAAAATAAAGCAAATTTTAAAAGTGCAAAAGCATATCATATAACACAATTTGAAACGTTTCACTGCAGAAATGAAACATTCTGAACTCAAAACTCTGAAACACTTTGCTTTGAAAAGGTTATATGAAACTTGTTTTGGCTGAAAGTATTTGGAAAAATTGACAGGGCATCACAAATGTTTTGGTTAATGCAAATCAGCATGTTTTGCTTATAAAAGCTTTAGCAAAATGTTTTACTTGACTCTTGGTACAAGCAGGCACTGGAATTTACATATATATGACAACTCCCAGGTCTTTTACGTGAACAAATTTCAGAATCTGAGCTTGTTGTGAATATTATTTTGACTCTGTCTTTGTGATTGGTTAGCAAAGTCACATAATATTGTTTTTATTCTATAACTATATTGTCAGAATTCTTATAAAACAGGAAGCCTTCAAGTCCATCCAGAATATTTGACAAAGTAGTATCATCTATGAAAGCTTACACCTCTCTGAATCAGCTGGCTTTTAAGATGCCACCTTTCCCTGCCTCCTATGAAACCAGAAATACATGACAGCTGACTGAGGACTTCTTGTATAAATCTTTAAAAAAAATACATATTTGCATGAGCATTTGCAAAAATGTCAGAAAATTATTTTAAAAACAAGCAAAGCAAATTGTTTTACACAATCATTTGTAGACAATCCGTGGAGTTAAGAATAGGCACAAAGTGAGTCTAAAATTTTAGCTAAACAACTTTTTCATTCACTCATTTCTTAACTATTTTAAATACTTTTCCCCTCTCATAGTTTTAAAATATGATATTTTGCCATACTGAAACAGACCTTTGTTCTTTCACATTAATCATTGTTTCCAGGAGTTGCAAAAACTTGATGACTGAATGGAAGGTAAAAGAAATGACAAAAAGCAAACAAAACCCAACAAATAACACCCCCAGGCTAAACCCCTCCATTGTAAGTCTATCCAAATGTTGATGTGAAGTAAATATTTCTTTCTGAGTCCCATCGTGATCAGCATGGAGCCTGAGCTTTGATCATCATTATTGTAATTTACATAACTACAAGTAGTATTGGTCAAAAATAATCCAGCCCTTAGTTAAACCCAGGAGTAGCGTTTACTTCTATAACCTCCTGTGGTACTGAATTCCATAGGCTGACCACGTAGTGTGATTTAGTGCTTTCTTTTTGATGTTTGTTCTACAGTCACCATAGTTGCTATTAATTTCATCAAGTCAACCCTGCCCTCATATTGTGGAACAATATAGAAAGGAGAGACTGATTAGTTTTTACTGTGGCCTTTGTAATCATGAGACCTAATAACACCTCCCCCACTTCAAGTCTTCTCTGTTCCAGGTTAAATAATAGCTTTTGCAATCTTCACTTTACATTCCCTGGATTTATAGCATTAGAAGATTTTTTTTGTTGTTAACTCTGGCATTCTTGAAAGGTAATGTGAATTCATGCAACACGTGTGCTTACAGCCTTAATTTCTACCTGTGAGTGTCTTGCGTTGAAATTTCCTTAGCATTTTCTTTCTTTTTCATAGTCAGAACATGGCAGGGGGAGTGAAGAAAGCCTAGGTAGAAGGGCTCACGCCCTTTAATCTTGACTTTCTAAGTTCCACAGGAATATGCATCATATGAATAAGATTCTTAGTAGATGCATAGAAGGACTTGGATAAAGTCATTGCCCCCCTGGTAAGCCTTGTAGTACTTGTTAGTGTCACTATTCTTACAAGCTTAAGGGGGCTTGCATCTTTTTTTACTCTGTGAGAATTTATGTTTATGGAGCCCCATAAGCTCCAAGGCCTGGAAGGGGTTACTGGGGCAGCGTTGTTATGAGGGAGCATGAGGGGAGCCTGGACTATTAGTTGACAGCCATGGGCTTATAGGAGCGAAGTAGGAGAGGTGAAGAAACTGAGGGGTACAACTGCAGGTACAGGCAGAAAGGAAACACAAGTTTTTCCTACATTTCCCTAAGAAATGAAACTTTTGTGGGTCACAGCAGCAGACTCCCTGTCCAATGAACAACAGAGAAATTGTCGCGAGAAGCCTGCCTTCTCCTACTTCTCTAGTCCTGCGGCCGCCTTCCAATACAAAGGCCGTGATTTTGCAGGGCAAAGGAAGAGGGAAGTTGTATGAAGAGCCCGCAGAGAAATATGAAGACAACAGAGGGTAGAGAAACAAAGATTTTACCAAAGACATAGACAAATGTTTCTGATAAGCCAGGAACACGATGGAGCCAATGAAAAATGAGGCACTTGGGCAGCAAAGAGGTACAAGAGCAGAAGAGGAAACAATAGGTATTTGTCTTCTTCATCCAGTTAACCTCAGATAGCTTATCAAAAGGGTGTTTGACAGGTGTGAAAAACAGAGCACTGTTGAAGAACTCAGAGGCAGGGTGGACTGACTGAGAACTGGGATTGATGGAAGGAAGGTTTTCAAGAGTGCGTTTCCCTGTCCTATGAAAACTGCCAGGTGAGCAAGAAGAAATAAAAAGTCCTGCGAGTCTTAGGTCTCCAGCAGTCAGAGTAGCCAGAGTGAACTTAATTGAATACATATGCCTCAGGGTTTGTACTACAGAAAATGTTAGAAACATACCATTTCACAGTCATTCACTAAACTGTGATCACAGCTTCTAGAGCTCAGTGAGTGGACCTGCCTAAAAATGTTGGGGGATGAGGGGGAGAGGCTTCTTGTTTTTTTTGTCCTTTTTTTCTGGAAGTGCATGGGCACGTGGTAGTTGAGCTTTGCTTTACTTCTCATTCACTTGTACTGGGAATTTCTAAAAGTGTGTTACAAAGATGTCTGGAACATTCTTTTACAACTTTTATTTTTTTAACAATTTTTAATAATTTAGGGACTCCTTGTCCAATTGATTTCAACATTGTGTATGGGGGAAAAAAACAGGTCTTGATCCTGAAACAATGTGCTAATTTCTTGGTTGCTACAACTTTCTTATGCAGTTCAAAAGGACAAAAATCAGCTTAAAATAGAAACTCAGTTGCAACCTTACCCCGGCATGATTCCATAATACATGACGAACACATTGTTGACAGTCGACAAAGAACAAATGACAGCAGCAGCAAGCTGCTGTGCCAGATTTTGGATCTGGAAAGATCCTGTTCCAAAGAACTGGGCTTCCATTCCAGTCATCCTTCCTGAATGTGTAATGGAAGGGGTTATTGTTATGCAGGCATGTAGACTGCAGATGGTGTCTCTTTGCTACACTACCTGCTCTTTGCTGTCTGTGTTGTGCAGCTCTTGGCCCTCAAAACAGGAAGAGATTAGTGGAGGACTGTAAAATCCTTCACAGTGATGTATTTCAAATTCAGTGGCAGGGATGTTTGTGGGTTTGTCTAACTGAAAAGGTTTTGTTACAGCAGTGCTGTTCCTTATGTTTTGCTACTGCCACTTTACCAAAGATCAAAGATGAGACCATCAGCACAGAAGTGCAAAAGGCAGCTGTCGCCGCACAGCAAACACTCCATACGTGCTCAGACTGCTTATAGAAAAGATTTGCTGGAGCTGTACACAATAATAATAGTAGAAAAAAATCTACATATAACAGCAATTACTAAATATACACACAATGCAATGCCTAGTTACTTGCATATAGATTGCTGCTCTGTCTGCTTGCTAAAACATATGATACAGAGAGCACTGCTAGAGGGCTTAACAAGCAATATAAAGAGATTTTATTTAGCATATGCGGTTTCGGCATATTGTTTCGGTCATCTTAAGGCAATGTTATCACCAGTGTGAAGGGTCTGAATGCCACGAGGTAGTATTGTAAATGGACATACACCAAACTGAACTTGTCCACAAGGGCATTTGTTGCCATTGCGAAGGTCCCATTGGTATAGGTTTGAAGCAGTGACCCTGTTCACTTCAAAAATGGTTGAGAAGTGCCCAATAACATTGTGGCCAGTTAAATCCTGGTTGATTGGCTGTATGGTCAGAGGTGATATGGTGATTGATTGGTGCTTGTGCTGACCATTCTTCATGCCATCGAGTAAGTAAGGAAAAGTCAAAGGATTTTGAAAGGGTGGACCATTAGGTGTCTTAAGGGGGGCTGAGCTATTGGTGCGTGGAATATGTCCCAGTGTACTGGCAGCATAGGATTATCATAGAGTCTGGCTAGTAAGTTTGCTTCAGCATTTGTGCGGTGGATATGAGGGGTGCCACAACCCAAGGGTGTGATTTTGTGTGTGTGTGCTTCGGCAGCGCTAAATTATTTCCCGCCACGAGGAGCTTTCTTTGCAGGGTGCATTTCTCAGTTGCAAAGAGAAAACCCTGGTGCAAAGGAGTTCCCGCCACCCGCATGCAAATTTGTGTCCCACCATTGGCCGATTCTAAATTATTCCCCCGTGGCAGCTAGCGATTGGCTTGCTAGCCATATAAGAGGCTTGAGCGGTTTCCGCCCAAGTTGGAGGACTCCACAACCATCTAGTGGAGGAGGAGGACTTCACGTCTCGTGAAGAACTCTAAGCGCTGCGGAGCCTAAAGGACCCAGCGTGCGCCTTAAGAAGGCTATAGGGGTCTGATCAACCTCTGGCCTCTCCCCGTCGCCGAGCGCGATCCCTCGACGAACCCCTTCCCTGCCCGCTTGTTCCATGGAGCCTAGCAAACTTCGTGAGTGTGTGTATCCAGAGCTCTGTCTGAGTTATTTCAAGAGGCTTGAGTTTTCTGCGGGTCCTTGTTCGAGTTCGTGTTGTAGAGCCTAGCAAACTCCACGTGTCTGTCTGTAACTGCAACGCAATCAAGTTTTCCTGCCTGCACCGCAACCATCTACGGTGTAAGTAAAATAATCTTTAATCAACCGCTACGCGTCCGTGCCTAATTCTAGTCCGCCGGCCTGCATTCCCCGACCCGCGTGACTGCTGGCCACAGCCCGCTGCGCGCCCCCGAGGGCCTCAGACCGCTCCCGGCCCACACAAGGGGGAGCAATGTTACTGAGGACTGGTAACCACAGGAGTGGAGTGGGTTGCAATGTGCCTGACATAAGACACAAGACACAAGGGTAGTATCTTTAAAGAGATACTACCCCAAAACCCCAATTTAAGGAGAAACTACCCTATTGCTAGACTACACTGTACAACAGTCTCAAATAAGTTGAAAAAATTCCCTTTCTGTCCTCTAATTTTGTTTCATATTTTTGGACATGATGTTATTCGGAAAAAAACCAAGACACATCAGGACTTCTCTATGTGAAAATAGCTTGGTTTTTAACCAAAATTCAGTATTAAGGTTTTGGGTCATTATCAGAGTTTTTAAGATCAGACTAAACCAATACTTGTCTAGGATGGTTTAGATAGGAATGATCTGCCTTGAGCAGGGGGCTGGATTAGATGATTTCATGAGGTCCTTTCCAGTCCTACTTTCAGGTGATTCCATGAGCAAAACACATAGTATTCAACATGTCAAATTAATAATTATTTCTTTCTTCAGTGCACTTTGGCTACCTTGCACTTATTGTCTAGTTGAAGGTTGTCCAGAGATCTGACTAAAAGAATGATTCATCTATATAAGATGACAAACCAGCAGTTTCTGTTTTTGTTAGTAAGGCATTGCATTCGCAGTAGATTCTGCATCCTAGGATGACTACATCATTCATTAATTGTCCATAATTCATTCTGCTGAGTAAAACAAGGCATCTCTTTCCTGGGTCTGAGCATGCATTTGTCAAAATGCATGGCATGACAGTTACTAGGTATTGAAATCAGTTACTTGCATGGCATTGCAGAGAACTGCATATAAGTTGAGGTAGTATTTTTTGGTTGCTGCATTTAAGTTCCTCTGGACTGAAAATGTCATATTAGTTTGTACAATGGCAGCATGAGTTCTACGGGTTTTTATCTCGCTAACTTCCAGAACAGATTAATTCAGCTGACATGCAAAAAGATGATCATTCCAGCTCATGAAACTCAGCCTAGGTTGTGGATGTCCAGCTGTGCTCTGTCTAGCTTGTACAACAACTCTAATAGATATTCAAAGAGTCCTAGGACTTATCTAATCCTAGTGTCCTCAACATTTCCCAGATGTAACTTTGGCCTCACTGTTGGAAATTAATTAACAGTTGTACTGAAGGTGTGCTAGTAGGGATAGAATCCAGCTCAATACATTTAATATTGAGGTTGTCTTGGCAGTGCTAAAAGGAGTAATAACTTTTGTCTGAAAAGTAAACACAACTGGCTCTCAACATACAAGAGATAGAACAATTGCTTAAAAAGCAATCATCATCACACAGTCATATTTTAGAGTTGAATTGTACTCTTAAGGTCAGTATATAATATGACATCATAGGTTCATATGAAAGTAGGGCTGCTCAAAGAAGGAACATTCGCAACTAAACCATCCCAGGCAAGGTCTAACCTGTTTTTGAAAATTTCCAAGGATGGAGACTGCACAGCTTTTTTAGGTAGCCTGTTTCAATGCCTGACTACAATTATAGTCAGAAAGTTCCTCCTAATCCCTATCCTAAATTTCCTCTGCTGCAGCTTAAATCCATTTTTCCTAGTCCTGCTCCCTACAGTCACAGAAAAGAACCCATCTCCATCCTCTCTATAATCCCCCTTGAGTATTTGAAGACCCTTATCAAATCCCCCTCAATCATCTCTTTTCCAAAATAAGTAAACCTAGTTTTTTTAGTCTTCCTTGTAAGTCTTTTCTCTCAGGTCCCTGATCATTTTTGTTGCCATGTATTGGACTTTTTCCAAACTGTCCACATCCTTCTTGAAGTGTGGGGTCTAAAACTAGACAGAGTATTCCAGGTGAGGCCTCACCAGTTCTGAATAGACAGTACAATCTGTAGTGAGATATAATGTTTTTCAGCAGTATTACACTATTACTGTGGGCATATTTAAAAGCTCATCATGGTTATAAGCTTTAATAATGCCCTTATCTACCTGTCTGTCTGTCTGTCTATACCAGTTAGGAAAATTAAACAGTGGATACTGTCAGGATGTTTTGCAACACAAATTATAATTTTTATTCACTGTTTATAAGAAGATATATAAACCAGACATGGAAACCTATTTCACTAAATATATTTATCATCTTTCCTGTCATACATCTGTAGGTTGGTTACTGTTGGATAATTGACAGTCACCAGCAGTGTCCAAAATGTTTCCAGTCATCAGAGTTCTTGGATGAATTGCCATGGTCTCTCCCCTTCAACATGCCAAGTACAATAGCTATGGTACTTGTCAATTTTTCCTCTGGCTTGCATGGGAGGTGTGTGACCTGACAGGTATACTTGAACAGAGTTAAGGGTATATGGAAAATTTTACAGTTCAGTTAATAAAGAAAAGTAACATATACTTAACTTTGAACCATCTGGGCATCCATCATCTTAAAAACCAATAAATATTTGCTAATCTTTAGTTTAAGTACTTTGAAGCAATCATGGAATAGGATCTATGCTATATTATTTAATTCTGCACCTGGATTCTTATCTGCATTCTACTTTTTATCTAGAAAGTTTCAAAATGTGTAAATAAAACATTAGAAAGCCATGTGGAGCATCTGTATCAGTTTAAAAGTGTACTTTGAGCATAATTACTTGGGATAACAAGCCTAAGTCAGTGGATGACGCTAGCATGTACTAATTGTATTTTTAATGTCCTTATTGAAGACCAATTGCTTAAGTGTTTTTCTGTACTTGGGCCTCAGTCTTACAGAATCTTAAATACCCAGAATTCCTTCTGCAGTTGATAGGAACTGAGGGAAGTAAGCAATTTCCAGGACTGGGCTCTGTCAAAGCCCGAATCAGCAATTATAGCTCGAATTTTCCAAAGCACTCGTTGTTGTTCTAACTCTGCTCCCATTTTAACATGGACTTTAATGGAAACACAGCCCAGGGAGCTTTCAGAAATCTGACCCCCCACTTTACTTAAAAAAAACAACAATCGATATCTGTAGTACATTTAAACTTTTTGCTCTGTAGGTTAATTGGCAAGTTGCTAAGTGGGGAATACACATGCTTACTTTAAGAGTCTGCTCAATTAGCTGTGGTGAATTCAAGTTCAATAGCTGTAGCTGATTACGGCATTTTAATATTTTCATTATAATTTTCCTAAATGGGAATAATTTGCTGCCTAATGAGTCTGTAAAAATTCTTCTAGATGATACTCAAGACAATGTGGGACACACTGCTTTGTTTCTTTGCAGTTTTCAAGTTTTCGCATTTTGCCAGTAGTTCTGCCAGTGTTATAGGTAGCAATGATTAAAGCTGAGTGAATAGTTTTCAGGAAATAATTAACATTATGAATTTGACCTTTAATAACATCCAGAGACTCCATTAACTTCTCTTTATTGTGTTCAGTGTTTGCCGACATACTCACCAACATTGTTTTGCTTTAAGGACTGAGTATGAATCATTTACAGCTAGCATATAATGCTCAATATTTGATCCAAATAGTAAGTTGGCTGACCTGTAAATTCACCAGTGTGTCTGTCTGAATTTCCCCAGAACCTAATTTTGGGTCTTCCAATCTCCAGTGGGCCTGAGAGCTGATGTTGGAATGATCTATGAACTTTCAGGTCTAGAGCACATTAGTGGGCTGAGGTGAACAAGGAATAGCTAGGGTATCCTCAACCCCATCATCCCTAGAACTGGATGCTGCAGCGGCGTAGACAAACTCTTAGATGTCTGTGCATCACTTAGATGCCTCATACATGAAACATCATCTGGGCCCTAGGGTTTACGAACTCACCTTAAGTCCTGCAGTCTCACTTCAAGGTTGGAAGGTTGTTGTGTCACTGAGAGACAATTCACTGATGACAAATAATAAAATAAATATTGTTTGAAAGCTCCCTTTTTCACACTGAATTTAAAACACATGTCCAAGAATGTTTGGTTTCTTGATATCAGCTAGAAAAAAGTCAGATTCCAGCTTCTGTATAGCTGGAAACAATTAACTTGGCAAAGACTTCCCTTTCTGTGTAATGTCTCAGGAATGGACAGCAAAGAGCATAGGTCTCTTTTTTTGACTAAAGCCCTGTTCATGCACATTTCAATCCCCAAGATTGATTTTTAGTTTAATTATAAAATCTTTGCTTAACATTTTGAACACTGTTGGGGGAAATTTTTTGGGGGGGAGAAATGCTGAAAATAAATTAATACACATCGAAACAAAATCTTTCCAAGCCTATGTTTACTGTATCTTTAGAATTATATTTTTTAGAATTAAGGTTTGAACTATGAAACTGTCTAAATAAATCCAACTAAACTAGTTGGCCACTGCTCACTGCCTTTCCTCCTGACAAGTCATTTCAGAAAACTCCTAAAAAAGTCATGTTGTATGGAAATATAGTGGGTCTGAAATTCAGCAGGCCAGATTCTGAACTAGTATAAATCAGAACTATTTCACTGAAGTCAGAACAACTTCACTGATTTACACCAATGGAGCATCTGGCTCAACACCTTTGAACAGCTTCTTCAAACCTGCTCTGATACTTTCTGTATTCAACCTTGCTGAGTGCTTTGTTATAGTGGCATCAAGAAAGAGATTTGAAAGCATTTCTTGAACGTTTTTTTGAAACCATATGTTTGAAACCATTTATTACACCTCTTATTCATGCAATAAGTAGAATCACTCAAGTTGGGATGCTGTGAACTTACTATATTATGTGTGGTCTTTTAATTGGGTAAACAAAGCTCAGGACACCAAGAACAATATTTGAATCAAACACCAGAAGCCTATTGTCCTTATAAGAGGAACCAAATACCAATATTCAAGAGAAAGGATCAGGACCTAGATGGGAAGAGAATCAATCTTACCCTGAATACTGGTGTCTTCAATCATTCATAAAACACACCACACGGCAGTTTTAAACATCAGTTTTGTGCTCTGAAATTTCAGTGGCTAGTAAGGACAGGCACCCCCTGGGGCACCAAAGAATGTTAATTTTAGGCATTAAAAATAAAGATATTTCTGTTTGAGAGCTATGTAGCTGTCAATAAGGCAAGGTATTGGCTGGGGGCCACTCAGACATATGTGTCCTTCCACATTCGTATCTTTTTTTCATTGGGGCAGGAGTGGGAAGCCAGGGGCAAGCAGAGATAGGTAGCTAAATGCATCATAAATGCATATGGTGTAATGTAAACTACTAAGTAACTAAATAAATGGAATAAAAATGCAATCTCACCCACTGCTTGGGTTGGAGGTGACCAGTAATTGGAGGCTGTGAGATTTAGAAAAGTATAGCTAAGTGCCCCCTGGTCTGGGGTTGTCTCCAACACCTTTGGGCATGATTTTCAGGAGTGCTCAGAATTCCTGCTAACATGAATAGATTTGTATCTATATAAAATCCAACTGGGTGGTCAATCAATTAAAAAGCTGGGTCAGATCAGCAATTACACAAGCTTTAGGGAGTAGTGTCGCATTCTCCTCCTCCTTGACCCTTTTTTTGACCTGATCTCTGTCCTATTTTCCTTCCGTTACGCCTCAAAAAATCCTATTATTTATCAGGCATAATGGCGTGGAGATTTTTAAGATAGTCTCTTGGAAGCAGTAGAAGGAAAATAAAGACAATTGTGAAGACCAGATTCAAAGGTGCAGAACAGAGGTGTTACAGATATCATCATGGAGCTGGTTGATGGGTTCTTAACATATTCAGAGGGTTCACATTGGGATATCTAATAGCTGCTGGTGCAATATTTTAAATGTAGGAGAAAGGGACATACATATGTTTGTATGCATTACAAATGCATCACTTTCCCTGATCTGAAGCTTTCTGATGAATTGTTGGAGCAGTTTTCTTGTGTGTGGTCTAAAATGTGCTACCAATTAAAGCTGCCAGGAAAGGGAAAATCACTGTACAGCCAATAACGGTACCTCTGTTACCACATTTTATGGAGCTGCTTAAACCAAACTGACAACTCATAGGAAGTCCAAACAGAACTTCTGCCTTGCTCATATCATATATCCCACCCCCAAAACATGCTTGGATGTGTATAATCAACTAATGCCAGGCAACAGCTCAGTGAGACAATCGATAGCAAGGGGAAGGAAATCAGACTCAAACCATCTGTTTGAAAAGCAAATTACTAACACTAATTCTTCCAGGATTGCACTCTGCCCCTTTTCTGTCTGTGAAGCTCCTGCTTTATGTTACAATTGCAAATTATTCTATTTTCCTTACTGAAACAAAAGCATTTCTCAACAAAAGCCATCCCAGGAAACTATTGTGTTTACCTGCTCAGTCATTTTAAAATGTTTCCAGATCAGTTCCCCTAAATCACTGGTCAATTTTTACAATTTAGGCAGGGTACTCTAGTAACCATTTCTTGTCTCTTTGCTGATCTTTGTTGTATTTTTCAAAATCTGAGTTAGTCAACACAAATTTTGGGACTTAATACACGGGTAACTTAGTCAAGTTTTTTAGACTGCTTTAGGCTGTCTAGTGTGACCTCCTATATAAAGGTCCATTCTGCCTTGTCCACCTAAACCAAAAGCACCTTCAATTCTCTGTCCTTCCTCTGCCTACCTTAAATTCATTTGCATTTTGATCATTCACATTTGCTTGAATCACTTTTGTCTAGGGAGAGACATTACACATAAACCAGTTTAAATGATCAGAAACTGGTTTAAACCTGTAACAGAACAGACATTCAGTGCACATAAACCAGTTTGAAAATGGTTGAAAGTGGTTTGAGATAAACCTGGTTGAATATAGTATCAGACTTAACTGGTTTGGGTCAAACCGGTTTACTCAGTGTCTGTCCCAGACCCCTTCCTGGTTTAACTTAAACTAGAGTCCTCCAGCATCCCAGATGCTTTACAGTCCTGGATGGGACTCTCAGCTCCAGAGAGCTGGGCTGGCTCTGCCCTTCTGCTTCCTGGCTGGAGCTCCGGCAAAGATTTTCAGCCACAGCAAGGTCTGCCTGGCTTCTCTGTGCCCCATTTCCTTCCCCACCCCCACTCGCTGCTCAAGGAGGAATCCCTCCCTTCTCTCTTCCACAACAGAGACCATAGCCAGGATGTGGTCTGCTAGCTAATGCTGAGAGGTGTCTGTGTGAGGCAGACAGGACAAAACAGACAGAACAGTGTCCGCTTAGAGGTTTTTGGAGCTAATCAACAGGTTGCTGGTTATGTCCCTCCGTTCCTTCCTTGGAAAAAGTTGTTTAAGAAGAGCTTGAACTAATAAGAGAGGCTTTTGTTTTGCTGATGGGCTGATAAATGCTCTTCCCTGCTATGTAAGTAAATGCTGTGTAACTCCTTGCTGGGTCCATCATGGCTAGAGGAGCAGTGAGGGGAGGGGGAACCCCTCCATAATCAGAGTGTACTGCCAGGGCCTGGCCATGCCCCCTGCCCTCAGTTCAGCTCACTGTAGAAGGGAAGGGAGGGCTGCTTTAGTGCCCCCTGGCTTCTAGTGTGAGTCACTGCCTGCATTTCTTAGTTAGGTCAATGGAAAGCAAGAGGTTCAGGCCTGAGGATTCCATATTTCCTTCTCTTTGCAAAACTACAATAGAAGTTTTGTAGAAGCAAGATCATTCCTAGTTCAACATATTTCTAGGGGACATAAAGATTCCTTGTTTACAGGGTGGAGAAAGGCAATCTAGTGATCTATGTGTTATACCACTTGGAGGAGCATTGGCTGCCTTCAAATTTGGGCAGATACACTTGGGTCACATTTTGAAGTTTTTTTTTTCACAAACCCATTTACAGAAAGCTGAGATTCTTCTATGAGTGTAGCAAAACCCTCAGTTTTTCTTTTTTTAATTTAAAATACATTCCCTCCCCTTCCCCTAAACATTTGTGTTCTGCTATGTTTGTATTGATTTTTACTGTTTTATATTGTATTATATTATATTCCTATTATTTGTGCATTGGTTTTTATTGTTTCATATTAACATTGTATGATTTAGGCCTGCAATGTGGGTTGGCATGAGTGATGTCAAGTATCCATTTTGTGTGTCAGGTTCCCATCTTGTTCCCATCTTGTCCCCATGCCCTGTTGTGTAAGTATGTTGTAACCTATGACTGATACCTACCCCTCCTAGGGAAATTGGTTCCTGAATGAATGGGGATGAATGAGGGTGCTTGAGAGACAATGGCAGTAGGTCTAAAAATAGCTCCCTCTGAATGACTGAACCATCAACTCAACGACCCAACCATCACCCTTCATTGACCCCCCCTGGCTCAAGATTTGGAAGACAAAGACTGCTGCAGAAACCAGTCGACCCACCATTACAGACACCTGAAACTGCATGTCCTTACCTAAGAGTGCACATGTTTAGTACACCAGGGGCTGACTCTTGCCTGGGCATGCCCCTGCCACTAGGGTCATAAGAGGTCTGTCCCTATAAAAGGGGCAGTGAAGACAGACCAAGTGGGATGCCCTCTCCATCTGGGCCAGCACCACACCACACCACCTATCCACCTAGAGGCCCCGTCAGTGACCCCCTCTGGACAACACTTGCTGGACAAAGACCCTGACTGGCCATCGAGGAGGCAACACCTACTGGACAAGGACCCCTTTCCAGCCTAGATAGGTAGCTATCATACCCTACCCCCTCTTCAATCAAGGACTTGTACTCTGCTTCTCTTCCCCACCTGGACTCCAACCCTTCCATTGAATCTCTTTCTCCTGCTGCCATTTTGAGTGCTTGTGTGTGGGGGGGACCAATAATTTCATGGGGCTGTGTAGTGTGTTGTCTGTTTAATAAACCTGTTATTTTGAAACCCCGAGCTGGGTTTTTGTCTGTTTCCTGACTGTTTCCTCCTTGCCACCACTTATCAGCCCCTTGATCCCTCAGCTTTCTGCTTCAGTTTCCAGCCCTGATCTCCCAGCTTTCTGCCTCTCTCTCTTTCCTGGCTATCTCCTCCTTGGCATCCGGGGTTTTTCCCTTGCACCAGTGATCTTGAGCAACCCTGGGGCCACTTGACCTTAAATAACCCCAGCTCCCCTCCAGTCTGCTGGTTCTAATCCTGGCCCCAGCAGCTTTCACCCCTGGCACTTTCACAATCTCATTTTAACCCCCATCCATCTCCCTTCTTCTGGTGATCTTTGACCCTTGATTCCCCCTCCCATAGTCACCAAGCACTCTAGGTATCCCAAGTACGCTAAGCACACACATACACCCCACACCACCCAAGTTAGGAACTCACCTGTGTGTATGTGTAGGTGGGTGGTATATGTGTGAACTGGCATATATATCATTATGTGTATGATATATGAATGATTGATCCATGTATGTGTACTGGATATGTATGTGCCTGAGTTGGTAGAGTGTGTGTGTGTGTGTGTGTGTGTGTATATACCTAATTGATTTTTGTGTGTGTGTATGTGCAATTGTACACCATGTCCTCCTGTCTAACAGCACGAGATTGAGATCCTGAGTGTTGGCCTGACTCCAAAGAGCAACATGAGCACATGACTGCAAAAGTTGGGGTCTTAGAAGTAGAGCTCTTACCTAGCACTTCATACATGTAGCTTGCAGGAAAAATATTCTGTTAGTTTTAGAAAACAAAAGAATAGAAACTGGATAGATTTTTCCCACAGATTCTTCCCTAGTTATCCCATTAGTACCATTTATACCAGGAAGGAGCAACCTTTTTGGTAGGTAGGCCACAAATTAGCCCTGCACCTTTCCCTAAACCTTTCCAAGTCCCTTCCTCTGCCCAATCTGGTGCTCTGCTTTCTGCTCCCTACTCTGTGCTCCCTGCCCAATCTCTTGCTTTGCTCTCTGCTTTCTGCCCTGTGCCTGCATCTCTAGCTCTGCTTTCTGCCCAACCTACTGCTGTGCTGTCTGTCCCTTCCCTGATCTGCCATGTGGCATGCTCAGTGGCTGCCCATTCTATTCGACTTGTGGCACTTGTGCTGCAGGTTGGCACAACTTACATTTTCATGCTGTGGGCAAATCCAAGGTTCTTATTATTTTATTGTTTGTCTTAAAGGTAAACTATTAGTTTCACACACAAAGCACAGAATAAACTAAATAGGTGAGATAGGATTTTGTGAAAGGGAAGACTTAAATGAATTAGAGTTTGCCTATAAAAGGCAGGGTCACCGAAGTTCCCAAATAAGTGTAATGTAAGGCTGCACTAACATTTTCCCACTTATAGTATGCAGGCTTTTAAATTCTACCTCCTCCTGACCTCAACACCAGACCCTCCAAGAATGCTAAGTTCTTAGAAATAACTTACTGTGAACATTGGAACAATGACAAAGAAAAATTGAATAAGACATCATGACAGTTTGCAGAAAGTTAGGATGACAGCCAAATAAAACGACTGGTTTAAAAAAAAGCAAACCAAGTAAATCTGTTTGCGTTGGGCAGATTGCTGCCATCCCCCCCAAATTGCCTGCATCCACATGGGCAGACAAGGTTCTTTGGGTAAATGTGAAATCTTTTACTAGAACCACTAAATAGTTGGAAAAAATTGTTCTTTGCACACTTTCGGGTACAGACACCCTTCTTCAGGCATGCTAGCATAATTGTGAAGGTTGATAAGAATGCCTGGCCTGAGACTTAGGAAGCCTGGGTTCACTTCCCTGTTTAGTTAATGACTGCGATCTTGGTCAAGTCACTTTAGGGCCAGGTCCTAATTAACCTCAAAGATTAAGCAGGCATGCCTGAAGAAGGGTGTTTGTACCCCTGCATCCACATAGGTACATGGGCAGAAAACCTAGTTTGCTTTTATCATTGTGTATATTCCACATATGGCTCCACTGCAGTCATCTTGCTTTTCAAGCTATTTAGATCAGTAATATAGCTAGTGGTGGGAGAGTGGGGCACAAGCCCCTGGTGCTGACTTACATGAGGTGCAAGACTGGAAGCAACCACCACTACTGGCCTGGCTGTCACCATTGTTGCTGCTGCTGGTAGCCTGACCACTGCCAGTGCCCCCAGGACAAACACTTCTTGTTATGCCTCAAGACAGGATCCCCTTTCATCCATTCCTAACCATAAGATTTGCCAGACACAATCAACCTGAAGTTCCTATCGCTTAGTCTCCTACCACCTGCAGTGGCCAGCCGTTGGGGCTTTATAGAAAGGTGGAAAAACCTCGCATTAAGCAGATATGATGTATTTTATCACACTGCTTCTGCAATGACGCACATACTAGGTATCCTCCTGATTTCTCATAGTCAGAGTTCTCATAGTCTGCCTTGTCCAGACAGTTTTCCAAAATGTCTTTTTCCTTATGAAGTCACCACAAAAGTACTATTAGATTTAATCCCTTCCCCAAAGATTGTCCCAAGGATTCTCTAGAAATGTTCTGAAGGCATAAATGACAAAACCATTCAAAAATATGAAAAAAATATAATTTTCACAAAGACATTCATAGTTGCTATCATTTTGGAGCACCTTTTAATTTTTTTGTTGATAACTTTCATTTTGCTGTGTGAAATAGCCTGGGGTAGCTGCACAACTTTCCTTTACTGATCCTGAGGTAATTTACAAAAAAAAAATAAATAAAAAAATTACACCAGCATATGGATTGGTCTGCCTGTGCCCTTAGGCACTTTTAGGACCAAATTTACAGGTACAGCATATAGATGTCTAAAGATGGGAATTTAGTGAGAACTTCAACAGCATGTAAATCACTTTTGCCGATTGTACTAGGGAACAGATCTCATTCCACCAATTAGGCTCCTAAACCGGTCAACCTAGTCAAGGACTCCTATTCAAGTCCCTAAAAAATCATTAGTGTACCTGCTTTTCCAGAATGCCATCATCTTAGCCTAAAGTCTGTCACAGAAGTCAGCACAAGGAAAGGGAGAGCAGTAGGCTTGTGTGAGTCAGCAGCGATTCGATCTGACTTCGGATCCAGCCGCTTTGGATCTGAGCCAATCTGGAGCTCCACACTAGGTTTCCGCCTTGATCCGGCCGAAGTGGCTCCGAAGGCTCGGAGCCACCTCGGAGATCCAGCCATAGGGTATAATGGGGAAATCAATGAAATATCTATAACTTTGTTGTTTTTTGTCTGATTTGGATAAAACTTGCAGAGATGGTAGCCTCGGCTGAGAGCATGAAATCTGCTAAGTTTCAGGAAGATCAGTGCAAGGGCTTGGGGGGAACTGTACCCCAAATTCTTGAAAGCCAAACTCATGTCACGGCCATGGGTGACACTGCATGTGTCAAGGTGCAGCGGGGTGACAGCTGCAGGGATGGTGGCCCCTGCTGCGGCCCCTGCCAGCTGTGGAGGAGATCAGTGCAGGGGGCTTCTGCGGCCCTGCACCCCTAGCTGCTGACAGGCAAAACTCGAGCCAAGACTGTGTCTTGGGGCAGTTGATTGTCTGTATTGATTCTTTCCTCTTCTTAGCCTGGTTTTGTAGCTGTTAATTGATGCTCATTAAGTCATTATGTAGTAGCTAGGTCCTGTGTATTGAGCTGGTCCCTGAGTCCCTGGTCCCTGAGTGAATCATGATTGATTGATTGGTAACTGGGAACACAGCAGCTTAGCAGCCAGGCCTGCAGTAGTGTCTCCCCTCCCCGCCCCAAGACAGACATAGTCAGTCCCAAAAGCACCCATGCCACGAGTTTTGCTTGTCCGCAGCTAGAGGGGCAGTTCCTTCCAAACCCCTGCATTGATCTTCTTGAAATTTGGTAGGATTTGTGGCCTCAGTAAGAGCTACCACCTGTGCAGTTTTCACCCTGCTATGTTTTAATGCCTAGATGTGACACGAGTTTTTCTTTCAAGAGTTTGGGGTGCCGTTCCCCCCAAACCCCTGCACCGATCTTCTTGAAACTTGGCAGGCTTCATGATCTCTGCAGAGTCTACCACCCCTGAAAATTCATCCAAATCAGACAAAAAACAACAAAGTTATAGATATTTTATTGTTTCCCCATTATACCCTATAGCCGGATCTCCGAGGCAGCTCCGAACCTCTTTGGGAAGCCGAATGAGGCCAGCGCTTCAACCTGGATGTGCTGATTCGGACCCTGAAGTGTCCAAAGCTTTTCCGGATCTGAAGCTCTGTCCAAAGCCTCGCACAGCCCTAACGAGCAGCCACCCAGCTTTCAGAGACTTGATCAGAGTGGAATAGGATTACATTTAGGCACCTAATAGGCAAAAAAAATCTGCCCACTGGGTGTCTATGTGAATCTTTTGATATCTAAATACCTTTGACAATATGGCCCCAAGGAGCCTAAACCCTTAATTTTTTTAACTAGATGGATGCTCCCAAGTGCTTAAGTTATTTTGGAAGTCATGATTTGGGGCCATACCTTGAAAAGTATGGCCTGAATCTCACATCTGTAAAGAGGGGGTGATGCTATTTCTCTTTTCTGCCTTGTCTGCTTACAGTTCTAAGGTCCTCGAGGGGGTTTGTATGTCTGTGTGTGTGGGGGGGTAGGGGTTGTTTGCTACTAGGTGCATGTGAAATGATTAGCAGAATAGGGCCTTGATCCCAGTCTCAGTCTTTGGATCCACTGTGTTAATAATACGTAATACTAACATACGTCTGTTGGGTAGGAGTTGCAGATAGGACTGGTGTTTGTAATGTTAAGGCTGAGACTTCTTGGAGCTATTGTTTCAGGGACAATAATCAGCCATTTTATATTACAAACAAAATTCCCTCTTTTAAAACTTTTAAAAGTAGTTAGAATTGAATGTACAGACCTGCTTTGGAAACAGGCAAACTGAGCAGGCAAACTTGCTGTACAGCCACAAGGCATATTTATTATGTATTCTTTTATGTCCAGTCTACTTTTCAACTTCAGTTTATTCCTTTCATCAAGGCCAAAAAACTTAGGGCTTCATACAGTCAGTGGATGACATAGTCACCTGCTTTATTCTGCCAAGAAAATAATCAGCCTTCTTAACATAACCCCTGAACCTAGAGCACTCAGAACTTTCTTTCTAAATATTTCCCATTTTTTGAGAAACTGGATATATAGAGAGCTCACTGCCTGCTCCAATAACACACTATGTAAACAGCAAATAAATAATAAATGAATACAGCAGACCATTGATACTTTGATTCTCTCTGGTGCTCAAATACATTTTTTTCTTTAATGCTGTGTTTTGTAATTGCATTTCAGATGCCTGAAAATTGTAACTGGTTTTCCTTTCCCTGTCACTGTTAATTCTATTTGGCAGTCATGGTTTATGTCTTCATTTGAGTACCAGTTTGGTCCATGAGGTCAGTCCATCTCTGGAAGCAGAGACTGCCAGTCAAATGTTGAAGAGTTACAGAGAGTAACACAAGACACTGCTTTGCCTTGGCCCTATTCACTGCATAAGGGCTTTCTGCCTCTTCAAAGACTCTTTGTACCCTCTGGGCCTTTCTCATGGCTCTAGATGTTGAGCTTTGAAAACCCTTCCCCGAAAAAGGAATAGAGGGGTTAGTTGTGCACTTAGATTCATTCTGCTTCAGGCAGTATTAAATTAGTTACAAATTTCTTGTGTTGTTGGCAGGGGGTGATACATGTGGAGAGCACCTATAATACTTGCTCTCCAGATGCATTTCCTCCTGTTCCTCACATTGCTCCAACAAATGAGCTTCCAAGAAGTCAGGAGAAAAGTGAGAATAGATGGGTGGGGTGACACCTTACTCCCTCCCCCGTCATCCTCTGTCCTCTGAACGTAACTCAAAAGTCTTTGTTTCATCTTCCACTCACAGAGCTGGAGGAGATGATTTGGATCCTGAAATGTATTAATAGATTCTACTTAAATGCTTAAGTGTATTCTATAAATAGTCACAAAAGGCCAGCTTCTATTCCACATATTAGGTGCATAACTGGATTTATGTGCCTAAGTTCTATCCTATTTCACCTTGCTCAATTCCCTGAAAAACAGTAAATAAAAAAGGACAGTGCGTCTTCCCCTTCCTTGCTGCTTTTGTTTGTGATTCAGTCTTAAGGGTAAGAGGATGGTGTGTCACAAAAGTAGACGTAATATGTATTTTCAGGGACTTGAACACAATGGAATAGAATTGCATTTAGGAGCCTAAGTCCACTTAAGCACATGAATAGGATTCTGGCCCAAAGTTAGTTGTCTAAATATCCATATTACTCATCAAGCCATGCCAAGAGCCCATTTCCAATCTAGGGGAATTTGTGTCTTGAGGTATAAAAATATATTATTTCTTACAACACTATAATGCTTTCATAAGGGTGAAGGTCAGTAAGAATGCCTGGTCTGAGATTTAAGAAGCCTGGGTTCACTTCTCTGTTTAGTTTCCGACTGTGACCTTGGTTAAGTCACTTTAGGGCCAGGTCTTAATTAACCTCAAAGTTTAAGCAGCTCTTAGGCAGGACATATATATGCTGACATCACAAAGAATGATTCATATTGACCCTGCTCAGCAGCTGCACTAAGATTCTTAAGGCACCAACATTCATACTGGCCTAAAACGATTAGTAAACACCTTGAGTAGGGCTACTGTGCACGCTCAGAAGCCAGGCTTATTACCTATGGGCGCTTGAATACATGATGAGTGGCACTTGTATACATGACAAATATTACCTTATGTGGCTTAATGGCAACATGCTTTACACGTATGCGAGTTTTTGGTGATTTAAATGAGTTGCATCATCATAAATTAGTCCCCATCCCAATGTAGTTTAGTTTGCAATGATGCAACTTGGAATGGTGCAGTCATTAATCTGTCACATGTACATGGTAATTCACTGAATGACACGTAGCTTCTTTGTCCAGTGGGTGTCGCTACAATTTTTGTGTAGCGAGCTCCCTTGTTCTCCAAGTGTTGCTACAATTTGCAGGTATTTGTGTGTAATTAATGTTTTAGGACACCAAGTGTAGTTGCACATGAATCAATCTTCTGCTGACCTCGTATTATTATTTTATTAAATAAACAATTCAAAGAAACTGACCTGTGGTTGTCATTTCCTATATCACTTGGTGTGGTGGGTGTCCAAAGGGCCCTACAGTGTGTTGGGGTATTGCAGATTGGGGTGATCCTGGGCTCTTTTGGAGAGTGATAAGTGTCTGTTGTATGTGCTCCCATCTCCATTATTGGGAATAATGCGGTGCATAGTATACCCAACCTCCTCAGCACAGTTATAGAAATACTGCACAGTGAAGCACGCTATTGAATGCTGGTGACCTAATGTAAACGCCCATGCCACTCTCTTCTCGCTGCCACACCTAACTTGGGGTTAATGCTGTGAGTGGTGTTGCAAAATCACTCAATGAAATAAAAATGACCTGTGCTAATGAAAGGTGTATCCTGTTCCCTTAGTTTGGGGTTCAGGGCTATGGCATGGAATTAATAACCAATTGCCTGCTTTATGTGGGCTGCTGAGTGTGGTTTTATTTGCTGTTAAAGGCAGTAAGTGGACGCCCAGCCTCAGGATGGTGGATACTAGCCTGCAGGCATCATAACATTTTTTTTTTGGTGTTCAGGTCAGCCCCTCCGCTTCCCTCTCCAAAGCCAGCCTGCAGTTCCAGGAGGGAAGACACTTTTCCTCATCTGTCCTGATGACTGACACTTGAGGCACAAGCCAAACCTGAGGCTTGTGTCTGCCTCACACCAGGGAGGGGACAGATGGGCTCCTGGGCAGGCAGTCAGTCAGTTGGCCAGGGGCCCCCAGGAGCAATGTCTTGACACATGGGTCACTGTGTAGCCTGATGTTGTGCCATGCATGGACAGGGATTTTTTGGGGTGCAGGGATGATGGAACAGGTCTTCCCCCATGGCTGCTGTGCCATGCCTAGTGTAAAGAAACCTAATCCTACTGGGTGAACAAGCTGCTGACTGGTGGAAAAAATTGTAACAGGGCAGGTGAGGGTGAAACAAGTTGGGTGGGTTCTGCCCTGAAAATTTAACACCTAGGAGGAGTTTAATGGTTCTCCAAAGTTCCCTTGCTGTCTGGACAGCTGTCCAGCTGTCAGTCTTTGCAACAACAGGGGAAGTGAGGTCTGGCCCTGTTGGGTGTATTCTACTTTGAGCATTTAACACCTAATAGGAGTTTAATGGGTCCCCAAAGTTCAGTGGGCTACTTTAATGTTCTCCTTTGAGAGACTCAGATCAGTAGTTCTTGGTCAAAGGTGTTTTAGTTAGAAATGAATATTGGTTAGATGGATTTTTTCATGAATCATGCATCACTATAGTAGTAAAAAGACATTCCTCTGTTGTAGTAATTATGCATCATTACCTTATAAAAGCTGTGTTGTGGTTTGTTTAATTATGGTTAATATTTGGTTTGTAAGTAAAGGTTTTTATTTGCTTTGTTCAATTCTTTGCTACATGTTCCCTGTGTTTAAGAGGGGAAGTGTAGAAGAGTGTAGACAAGGGAAGTGTAGAAGGGTGGAGGTATGGTGTTTGCTGGCTTGTACAAGGATGGGGAAAGGGGGTTTGCTGTCTTGCAGTGGCAATTACCATTTAGACAAACCTGCCTGACTGGTTTTGAAGTTGTTTGGTTCTGTTTTTCCGCTGTGCAGCACCCACCCAATTAGTGCTTCCCACATTAACAAAATCCTGGGCCAGCCCACCACCACTTGTCCTTGGTTTGGTCACTGTGTCTTTCTCTGGGCACAATAATAAAAGCCTGGGCCTTGAAAGTCCCTGCCCCCGCCCAAGCTCCCACTTTGGGTGGAGTGGCTGGGGAGCACTGGGAAGCTGCATGTGCTCAGAGGAAATATGATGGGCACTGTGTAGCATCCCCGATTACTGCTCACTGCCACACCTCACAGCACCCACATTCTGGGCAAACACCTCCACCCCTTAGTCCAGAGGTGAGTGTGTCTTCTTTCATTAGTGTAATGTATCTGAAACAAGCCTGATTTTTTTTGGTTTGGCTCTCTCCCCCTACAACCCATGTCTCTACAACCCTTCCCATGACAGCAGGCAGACATGGATGAAAATTCATTTTAATTTCACCAAAGCATTTATTTTATTGTCAGTAACTGAAGCAGAACTGAAATAATGCAGTAACACAATGCCCACTCCCTGGTTTCCTACAGAAGCAACAGCACAACACTAACAACTAAAATCTGATCACCTGTCATTGGCTCTTCTTCCCCCCTGCCGTGCCCCCTCTGCTTCATCCCTAAAGTGTTGTGGTGCAACCTTTGGCCTGCTAGTGTGTGTGTGTAGGTGGGGGGGGGGGGGGGGTGGCCTCACTTGTAGGAAAAGTGGCTGTCTCTGAGGTTGTCGTTAAGGAGGGCAGATCACAGATAGGGGTTTCAATGAGGGTCAGCTCACGGACAGGAGCACACACAATGGATATCATATGGCTGGTCCCAGGGGGGCAGCTCATGAATGGGGGCTGGGGTCATGAGTCTAAGAAGCTCCTCTCTAAATATGCCCTACATTCACTGGCACTGTCTGGCCAGGTCAAAGAATTCCTTTGTGATGGCCATGATGTACTGTTGAGCTGCTGCTTCTTGTTCTTCAACTTTTCTGTACACCTCCTGGAGTTTGTTCTGCCAGTCATCAATGGACCGTACTCATGATTCTGAGGCCACCACCAAAGCCTGCATCATGCTTTCTCTTGTCTGCTGCTGCCTGCAGTGGTGTTCATGCATTCGCTGAGCTCTGGTCCGTGCTGGTGTCCATGGTTTGAGCACACTTCCCAAAATTCCAGTGGATGCAGTAGCTGGTAACAGGAATTGGGGGGGAAAAAAAAGGTGTTCATTGTCAAAGATCTTGTCCCAGCTCTCTGTAGTGGACAAACTATTGGCAATTGCCATGTGGCATCCCTGCCACTTGGCAAATTAATGCAGCCACCCGCAAAGGATGATTATCTAAGAACCCAGATGTCTCCCCTGTCCACTAAGGAGTTCATTGTACATCTCT
>NW_005842039.1:2463294-2473699 GCF_000455745.1 Alligator sinensis | reverse complement strand
GCTGCTAAAGGAATTAATGCTTCCTCACACAAGCAACTTTAAGAGAAGAACCAGCACGTCCAACCCCATGTAAGCAAAACATTGTGTGACTGCAAGCAGTGGACATATTTGCCATACCTCCACCCTTCTATACTTCCTTCTTACAAAATTAACACGCTCCATTCTCTCTCCTACCTCACCATGCCTGGCCCTGGTACAAAAATGGGGCTAGATCCATGTAAGCCCTAGTCGCCCAAACTGATCCAATGCCCCTTCCCCATAATTTAGAAGTCCCTGGGCCTGGATCCTTAGGTGTCTCCGGCACTGACACCAATTTTTGGGTCTCTGGATTTCTGCCATGTCCCACAAATCAGGGAACAGTACCATCATGGAATCTGATGCATCCTCCTCCTCTGGGCTAAGCAGGCAAGGTATCAGGAAGAATGGGGTCATGATCAAGACAATTTTGTCTTGGTTTTCCCTGTCCTGCAGCTGCTGTGAGCACGTGCTCCCCGCCTCCAACTGGTTGCCTGAAGGCTGCACAGTGCATATTGCACTGCCTGCTGCAGTGGCAGAACAGCCTGTGGACTCTCGCAGGCCAGGTGACACTATGGCCTCCTGCACTTCTATTGTCCTGAAGGATCGGAGACAAGAGTCACCTATGTCCTTTGTGAGAATACAAGACAACTGCTCATAGAATGGGGCTACGATGTGTCCTGTCCCCGAATGAGAATTCTGGTCCTTGGCCCAGTGGAAAACACATTTCAGGGCCTTCATCTTGCTGTGGCACTGTGCCCAGTCCTGGCTGTGACTATGCAACTTCATTTCCTTGCCAGTGGCCACATAGACTGGCTTATTTAATCAATTTTCCAGCTGTGCCAGAACCTTTTGATCACCTCAAATATCAATCAAATCTGCTACTCTTCCTAGGCCCAGTTGGGGGCCACAATTTAGGGATGTATCTGGCTGCTGCTCCAAGCCCAGCAGACATGGCTCACTGCTTGAGTATATTTTCAGGGCCAAAACGAGTCATAGAGAGAGGGGTTGCTATGCTCTGACAAGAATTGTGAGATGCTTTTTGTCCCTGCTGAGAGCACTTATAAAGACATGTGTATGGTACCTTTTCATGCATGTCTGACTTTCCACATATGCATACCTATGCAGGTGTGAACTGTGTTTCAGTACCGGCAGTCATGCAGATATGCTAATGTGATCTTTCCTAACAGAACACCTTTGAAATCCATAGCCTGCTCCAAATTGTCCCCAGATCCCCCATTGTCCAGAAAGATAGTTCTTAATGACACTGCCACACACCTCCAAAATTCTTTTCCTGGCAGCTTGTGATGAAGCTCGAAAGGAATTGCAGTTGGCCCTTCAAGCACAATCCACCCCTTTCCCCAACCCCCGGCAACATTGTCCAAGCTATCAATCACTCAACTATGCTCCTGGGGGGTCTATCTGGTCAGGGGTAGGGAAGGGGGTTGGAATTGGGGTTTGATTATTCAGTCTTCTCAGAGTTTGCCTTTTTTTCACTGAGCTCTTGATGAATTTTAGGGATAATCCCAAACCCCCCCTGAAACCACAAGCTTTTACAGACATGGCGAGCAGTGTCTGGGGATGGAAGGCAAACATTGAATGCAACAATGACCTTCAACAGTGCAGGAATGTGAGTGCAGAAGGGGGCGTTCCAGGCATTTTCTGGGATTGGGACCCGCTGTGAGATAATGCAGAGAGAACATTGTCAGAGTTCCAATTAGTGCACTATGGCACTCTAATATGCACATGAAAATATATATAAGAAATTGAAGAGGTGCAGATTTGGGCGCATATTATAAGCAATGAGAGAATTTCAGTGCCCTGCTCCTAGGGGTGGTTGTTTGAATAAAATAAAAAATAATAATAAAGAAGATTTACATGTGAAATAAAGTTTACTCAATGACATTGAAATAGGAAAATAAAAAATAAGATAAGAATAAAAATAAAGATAGGAATGAAAAGAATGACAATAAAATAAAAAAATATATATTTAAATATTGGTGAAAAAAATTAAAAACATATGCAAAAAAATGTCTATAAATTAATTAAATTAATGAAATTAATATAGCTGTGAAATATAGACATGACCAGTCTGTAACGGGGATTAGTGGTATGCAGTGCCCCTGGCTGTGATTTAGTATGAAGAAATCAGCAGGGTGGATTCTTACGCAGCAATTTACAGCAGTTAAATATGCAGCAAGTTATGCAGTAATTTACTATGAATGGTGCACTGAAATGTCATGAGATTTAAAACTGATGACTGATGTAAAAATAAAACCCACCATTTCAATTTAGGTGGAATAGAATGCAACTCTGAAGGACTAAACCCCCATCATATGTACAAGGGCCCATTGTGACTAATTGGGGTCTGAGTTGGTTCTGGGAGGCACCAACACTCCAGTTAAGTCTGTAATTCCTTAGGTGAGGTCAGAGCATGCCTAGCAATGGTTTGATACTGAAAGCATTCAATGTAAATGCAGCTAAGTATCAAACAGCTGGAGGAGGAGTGGGCAATGCCTACTTTTTGCTCAATGGATTAATTTTTAGGGCAGTTGCCCAGGAAGTTAAAGATCTTGGTTTTAGGCCTACTTCACCCGAAGGAGAACCGAACGCCCCTTGCCCACTATTCATGGGTGTGCCCAGGTGATGGGCTAGGCTGCTGGGGTTTCTCCTCCACTGTTCCATTTGACATTGTCCTAGCAGCAGGGCCTGGATCCCAGGACTCTCATCTCCCAGGGGAGTGTTCTCCTTACTGAGCTGGTGTGGCACTCCCTCTGGCTTGCTCGCTGCATGTGTTTTTTTACACTGGAAAGTAATTAGTTAAAGCTGAACGAATGCTGTCAGCATAGGTCAAAACCTAAGACTATCTTTGCAGGAGTATGTATGTCATAGTGTCATACTGTCTATAAACTTACCAAGGGGAACCAGCGGGGAACAAGAGAGACCCTGTTCCCCTGAGCACCATCAGGAGTAACCAGGAATAATGGCCATAAGTGGACTGAGAGTTCAGGCTGGACATCAGGAGGCGCTACTTCACAGTCAGGGTGGCTAGGATCTGGAACCAACTTCCAAGGGAAGTAGTGCTCACCCCTACCAGGGGGTCTTCAAAAGAAGGCTAGATAATCACTTAGCTGGGGTCATTTGACCCCAGCATTGTTTCCTACCCATGGCAGGGGGTTGGACTTGATGATCTGCTCAGGTCCCTTCCGACCCTACCAATTATGAAACTATAGCCACTAGGCTACAGTGTCACACTGCAGGAGGGATCCTGACAGCTTTCCTTTTGGCCCCATGAATGTTGTACTCCTAAGGGCAGCTTCAACAGGAAGGTAGAGGGCTCATTCACTCAAATTAGCCTGTAGCCTCATTGTTAGTGCACTGTTCTGGGAAGTGGAAGTGTTTGTTACAGGGGAAAAAATAAGATTACAATCAATTCCTGATCCTAATACAGGCCCTGCTTCCCCACTCAGAACCACAGGAAGGATTCCTGCCTCAGGGCTACCTTGCAATCTATATGGAGAAACCCTGTTGCTGCCAGTGGGAGTTTTCCATATAAACAGCACAAACCATAAGGATCCATATTCTGAACACAGAGAAAAGACTAATGCTGGGAATGTAGAATTCTATCAGCCTGGTCAGGAAAAAGCAGCTTTTTTACTAGGTAGAGATATTTCCCATGTCTTTAACTGACCAAATGAAACACTGGAAAAGCAGCCACCAAGTATTATTCTGCTGGGACAGGAACCTGTCAGTCTAACTGTGTGGTAGTTCAGTAGTCACAAGTTTACAGTTAATTCTGAGTAAGAGGTGGACATTGGCTTCACAGCCACAGGAATAGCCCTCAGAGGCATTCTGGGTTAGAGATACTGAGTACAAATTATTTTCCTGATTCCTTCTTGTTCCAGTGAGGTAAAACCACCAGCTTTCAGTGAGTAAAAACTGGGGCACACCCCCAGATGCTTCACAGACCCTCTGAAACTTGAAGTAGCTTATACCACTTGCAGTTCTGGTAGATGTAGCCACCCGAATTCACTGCTGCAGACAGGTTAATCAGATCTGCCTCTCAGCACAGATAGTTCACATAGTCACATTCACATAGAGCTGATAGGCAGAGCTAATTAGATGGCCTTGATATAGTGCCACATGAATAGTGGGTTAACCCCTTCCTCCTTTCCAGCTGGAAGCAGAGCTGTATTTCTATGAAGCCAGGTAGCATCATGCTGTATCCTTTTAGTAGATGCAGCAAAATGCTGCATGACACCAATCTAGAAGTAAAGGGAATTTTGGCTGTAGCTGTGTTGGTCTAAGGACAAAGACAGGCGAGGTTCTTTGAGTAGATGCAATACCTTTTATTAGATCAACAGAGTAGTTGGAAAACAGTTCTTGGAACGCTTTTGGGCTCAGTCACCCTTCTTCAGGCATAGCAAAGACTCCCTATGCCTGAAGAAGGGTGCCTGGGTTCAAAAGCTTGCCAAGAACAGTTTTCCAACTTCTCAGTTGGTCTAAAAAAAGATATCACATCTACTCAAAGAACCTTGCCTGCTGAAGTAGAGGGAAGGGTTTTTTGTGATATCCTTTACTGGACCAACCATATAGTTAGGAGAGCTATTGGACAATCCTTTGGGCATCAGGGTGCCCTTCCTCAGGTCTGAAGGAGAAGTAGATGCAGGTCAAAGACTCCATGCAGGTACAAACAGCTTGCAGTCCTCACCCAGGGACTCAGCTGCTTTAGCCAGTAAGTAGATCAGCTGAAGCTTAGAGTCCACCCATTCCCACCCTCGAGCTCCAGAAAGGGAGTGGCTCTCTTTGCTCAGATATACCTGACCTAAGGTATACATAACCCACAGCAGAAGGCAAGTGGGATTCTGGCTTCATTGTGCTTGTAGTCCAAACTCTGTTTAACCTTATGCTTTTAGTCTAGTCTTGTTAACTTTTATTTCTGTGGTAAGGTCCTCAATGTACTTCATTTACAGGGCATTCCTCAACAACTGTTTAATTTCAAGATAGCAGAGCAGAACTGACATTGCAAAGTAGCAGACAGTATAGAAAATGTAAACATTGACAAGCAGCAAGAGCAAGACAAAAAAGACATGAAAAGGGAGACCCATACTGACATAATTATAAACCACAGATTATATTCCATTTTCTAATGCCTGTGGAACAAAGGGAAGTCTAATGCCACTCATTTTAAATCCTATTGTCTGAGAGGGCATGCAAAATGGAGAAAGATTTATCAGAGTTCTTTAAACTCTCAGTTTTCTGCCTAGAAGTCCCTATTTGTAGCCCTTCCTGCATCTTGTTAACTTTGAAATAATTGAGTCTTTGTGAGATTGGCAGGAGATCGCTGTTGTGAAAAGGGCTTAAAAAAAAAAAGGAACTAGGAAAAATATCTTTGTAGCTTGCATTGCTTTGTGAACTATTACCTTTCACTACCTCCCCAATCTCAGCATAGAGCTTTATTTATATGATCTGCTTAACAAGGGTGTTGGCAAAATATAGATTTCCATACAGGTTGCTATAGCAACTAGTTGTCCATTTAGCCCCCCGGGCACTCCCTGTCCCCTTTTATATCATTTTATCTGAGGATGACAATCCATACAGACCCAGATTTTGTGTTTCTTTCGGTCAAGTTCTAAGCTCTCCCATGGTGCTGGAATTGTTTCCATTGGGAATTAACAATGAACCACCAAGACACCTAAAATAACTCTTCTTCTTTTTTTTACCTACAGATGGCAACAGGACAGCAGTAGTGAAGTACGCTAAGAAAGAGAAAAAGATTAATAACAGAATGCAAAGCCCTTTGAAAATCCAAGAACAAGTTTAAAAAAAGAACAGAGTAAAAAAATGGGGCCAAGTTAATGACAAGAAGGTGATATTTATTTTTAAGTGTGGAAAAAAGTCTATTTGGGGTGAAATAATTGTGTATAATGAAAAGAAGCATGTGTTTTTTATATTTTCAACAAGTAACAGTCACTTTCCTGACAAAAATAAATTTAAAGGATATGTATAGTGTCAATAAGAGTAAATCCAAAAAAGGCCATTCGAGCATGCTTCCAGGATGCCAGTTCAGCACCCAGAAATAGGCAAAACACATAGACTTCCCAGCCACACCCCTTATCTTTTCCATCTGGGAGTATTGGTGAAATAAAGAAATACCTAGCTTGGTACTCCTAGCAATCTAGTCCTGGTACTGTGGAGGTCAGCAAGGGTAATTTAGCCAGCACCTGAGAATGTAAACCTAAATTTCCAGTGGGACTAGAAAGGATATGCTACTCATCTCAGAGGCTGGTTCTAATAAAGGGATTTGGGCTCTTTTATTAATGATTTCCCATCTTTCTTAATGCCTAAGTCAATTATACTGGAAGGGTCAGTTGTCTCCTACTTTAAAGTATTTCATGTTATAATGACCACTACAGCACCCTAGAGTAGGAGGATTTTTGAACATAAGCCAGTGTTGTGAACTGGTGGGATCACTAAGCAGAGACCAGCAACTGGGACTTTCCCAGGGAGAACCTTTTTGCAGCCTGTCATTGTCATGCATCTTAAAGTATGAAACCGCTTCTATTTCAAAACAAACAGGAGACAGGATCTTATGGGCTTCAGATGAACTATTTTGTGTTTAAGAGTCTGCCATTCCTTTACTCCTTCATTAACTAGACCTGGCTAACCCACATCCTATCTCCAGGGGTAGAGCAAGGATTTTGAAAAGGGGATTCAGATGGTGTGGCACACCTTGTCACATGTAATACAAAACATTTTTCTCCATTTAAAGAGAGTGGGCACATCCAGATGAGTGTGGACATTTGTTTCCCCAGGACACCCTGTGCCGCTGCTACTTGTCCCAAGGGAAGGCCTGTGCCACACACTCTCTGGCATGGGGCAGGTTACCCTGGGTGGGGTAGGGGAATCTGGGGCCAGCAACTGTGCTGGCCCCAGTAGCCTTATCTGGGATCCTGGGAGCTATAGCCATGGCAGGAAGCCTGACTGGCAGCTGGAGTGTGGCTCCAGCTGGCCAGGCTCCATTTTTGGGCAGCACATGCTGCTGCCCTGTGCACTGCTCCACTTATTTTGGCATGAGTGTTTTTGACCCCGGGATCTCTTAGGGGGAAGAAACCCCCCTGCACTGCAAAGTAGCAGCATGGGGAATGCCTGCATGTGCAGTGTGTGGTGCCACAGGCAGGCCTGCGGTGCCACATACTGCACATCTGCACTCATTTGGATACAGCCAGTGGGTCTAGAGCTATGCTATTCAGTTTAAGATAAAAGCAAAAAACCCCAAAAAACAAACAAACAAAAAACAACCTCCCCCCCCCCCCCAAAAAAAAACAAACTTCATTGGAATATGTGCTAATTTTCCAGATTAATGTAATAAATTTCAAAGAAACATAGCAAACTAAGCAAAAACAGTCAAAAGATATTATTTCATTAACACTGTAATCATTATAGTTAAATGTGCATCTCTTATTTAGACTCATAAAACAAAATCTAGCCTTCTTGAGTATCTTTACAGTGCATCCAATACATCACTGTCAGTCATTTCCACCTGAGTTAATATCACCACACCTGAGTTAAAGTTTTTAGCTGGCACTAAAACAGTCTGCAGGGCTATGAAATAATAGAGAAACATCACCAGGACAGAAGAAAAGATATCTGGAATGGTAGAACATCAAAACCATTGAAAAGGAGAGAGGGTTATTAACAGTTGTGAAGTGAAGAGAGATCAGGAGGAATCATGTGGATTATAATGAACCACGAAGTCAATTGACTCCCTCAGTGCTGCATGAATACAAATGCTGCTGCCACTCCCAGGCACTGAGCAAGTATCAAAGGATGGTGCAGGTGCCCCTGGATCCATCCCTGCCTATATCCGATTCTCCCTGAGACAACCTTGATTAAGTTCTCTGCTTAAGCTCTTCACTGAAACCTCAGGCGGAAGGCAGGATAGGGTGGTACCTGAGAGACTGACTTGTTTGGAAACTGAATCCTCAGTCATGGTCCTGCCTCATTCACTTAGCTTCCACTTTCCATTGCGGGTTTCTGTACAGTGTACATGTATAGGGATGCTGCTCCAATGCTCTGTAATTACTTAATTAATTGAGTCTGCTACAGCATGCTAATTAATGCACTCCATCACTCTCTGCATCTCAGGTATTCGTTGTCCCCATGCTTCAAAATGGCAGCAGGGGTGCTTTAGCAAGGTTTTAACTCTTCTGCTGCCACAGAAAGGGAAGAAGTGCTGCATTTTCCCACTAACACACTGACTTTAGGGTACTAGAGGTGATTAGATCTTCTATAGATATATTTTGGTGTAACCCTCTTGACTTCAACTAAATGGCATTGATTCATATTGCCTGAGAACTGGGTCCTACTAATTTAAAAGTAACTACAAATCCACTTTGTTAGCTGCCATTTAAGAGTGTGTTTTAAGCCAAAGTCCCCCTTACTGAAATCTTCTGCAGTGCTCTTTAATGTCTGCAGCAAGATTCATGAATCCTGAACCAAAAGAGATAATGGATAAAAAGGTCAGCTATCAGGCTGTAGAGCCAATAACAAAAGGAGGCCACTGATGTAGCTAATGCCAGCAGGACAAGTTCTATACAGCAGGAGCCTTCATGCCAGAGTAAGTATTAGCAGTTTGTACATGAAGATGAGCAGGGTTTATAGTGAAGAAGTGAGCCTGTGTGGGATTAGTTTTGGAATATTTCATCAATTATAAAGCTGTAAGTTATAATAAAAAGTAATAATACTTTGCACTTGGGCAGTACTTTTCATCCTTGGTTCTCATCTCAAAGTACTTTATAAACATTAATCAATCCCTGTGAAGTCAGTGTTACATTATTATAATTATTATAAGTATACTATTATAAGTATATTATTATTATATCCATATTAAAAATGGAACAAGGAAGTTAAGTGACTCAATCAAGATCACATGCATTGTAATGGAAAGGGTTTAATAATCCCGTGATAAGATTCAGCCCCAATTTTGGAAGGAGCAGTTGATTTCCCTAACTCCCTGTAGAGTTCACCTCTATCAGAGGTAGAGGGGAATTTTTTTGCTTTGAAATAAAATTGACAGAACCTGTTTTCAAACATGGCCCAAGAGCAGGGCTCTCTTGAATATCTTCTGGCTCTCCTGACATAAGAAGTTTTACATAAGCCTTTGATCTATCTGTTATCTATCCCTACGGTGCCTGCTTCTCTCCCCCAGAAACCCAAAGAAGGGTACTGAAACCCAAAATCTTGTCTTAAGTATACCCCAACCGTGCAGTTGGTTCAATGAAAGATATTGTCCACAAAATGTCTTGCCTTTTACAAGGTGTAGAGAATTCATAACCACTTCATTTTCAAATCACATCAATTATACTGCTAATTACACTGCACTATGCTGTACTTTACTAGTGTCAGTAGTTCTTGCAAGTGCACTTAAACTTATTTTCCATGTGGTTCTGTCTCCTTGAATGAATCACTCAACCCCTCTTTACATTTTTAAAGCCAATAACTTCTATACAGTGTTACATGTTAATTAAAATCTTTTTGGAGAAGTCCATTATTAGAACATTGTCAGAACAGAGGTCACAAAGGGAATCCATGACGGAGACAGAAAAAGAATGTACAACTGTTCAAGAGTGTAGTTTAATAGTTTCATAGTTTCATAGTTTGTAGGGTCGGGAGGGACCTTGACAGATCATCAAATCTGACCCCCTGCCATGGCAGGAAAGAGCACTGGGGTCAAACGACCCCAGCAAGGTGTTCATCTAGCCTCCTCTTAAAGACCCCCAGGGTAGGAGCCAGCACCACTTCTCTTGGAAGTTGGTTCCAGATCCTAGCCGCCCTGAGAGTGAAGTAGCGCCTCCTGATGTCTAGTCTGAATCTACCCTTTGCCAGCTTGTGACCATTATTTCTAGTCACTCCTGGTAGTGCTCGGGGTAACAGGGATTCCCCCAATGCCTGCTGGTCCCCTCTGACTAGTTTGTAAACGGCCACTAGATCCCCCCTCAACCTTCTCTTGTGGAGGCCGAACAGGTTCAGGTCCTGTAGCCTCTCCTTGTAGGGCCTGAATTGCTGCCCCCTGATCATGTGGGTGGCCCTCCTCTGAACCCTCTCAATGCTGTCCACACCCCTCCTGAAGTGCGGCGCCCAAAACTGGACACAGTACTCCAACTGTGGCCTGACCAGTGCCGCATAGTGGGGAAGGATCACCTCCTTGGACCTGCTCGAGATGCATCTGTGGATGCATGACAAGGTGTGGTTGGCCTTCCTGACTGCATCTCCACACTGTCGGCCCATGTTCATTTGGGCATCAATAATGATTCCAAGATCCTTTTCTGCCTCTGCACTGACGAGAAGGGAGTTCCCCAGCCTGTAGGTATGCTGCTGGTTCTTCCTC
>NW_005842039.1:2456075-2461832 GCF_000455745.1 Alligator sinensis | reverse complement strand
TGAAACCTGGTGGGATTCTTCCCACGACTGGGCGGTACATATTGAGGGTTATAGGCTGTACAGAAAGGACAGGGTGGGGAAGAAAGTGGGAGGGGTTGCGCTGTATGTCAATGAGCAATATACTTCGACCCTCATCAAGATGGAATCAAAGGAGGAGCAAGTAGAAGGATTGTGGGTGTGACGGCAGCGTGCCACCATCACGGGTACAGATGGAGGACAGGAAGGATTGGGAGGCAGTGACAGCCCCTAGACAGAACTCCGGGCCAGGTTACTTACCCCCGGGAGGGACAGCAGCGTCGGAGCTGGGACCGCGCCCCCCCCCCGCCATTACAGCTGCATGAGCCAGCATTACGCCGGCTGTTTAAACAGCTGTTCCCGGTAAGGGGAACAGCTGAGCCAATCGTGGTGACCGCAGCAGCTGCCACGGGAGAATTCAAAAGCCCCAACAACCCCCGCAGAAGGGGGAAGCAGGAGAGAGAGAGAGAAGACGGGCAGCACGTCCGTTGTGCTGCAGCTTCCCCAGGGAGAGAGCCTCACCTAGGTGCCTCTGCAGCAGCGCAGCAGCTGAGGCCAGACCCCAGCCTCTGGCAGGGGCAGGAGGAGGCTCTAAGCCTCTACAGGAGGCAGGTAGCAGGAAGCTCCCTGCCCTACTTCAGGTAGGAAAGGAAGAGGAGCCAGGATCCCTCTTAGGAAGGGAGATGCAGGGTGAGCAGCGAGACACCCTGCACCGATCAACACCACCCCTAAGGGAGACGGGGATAGGGACAGTTGGAGTGGTCCCTAGTGGCCGCCGGGTCCAGGACGTCAGTCCGGGAAGACTCCCCATCCCGGCGGAGTATTATTTCTAGAGCAGAGGAGGATACCACCAGCAAGCAAGCCTGCAGAGCATCGCAGGACACCATCCCACAGCAAGTGACCGGTTAGCGAGTGGACGGGGTGTAGCGGTGGCGGAGCCCCGTGGAACAACCAAAGTGGCAATCGTAAGTACACCCGCATCGGGGAACCCCTCGGGTAAAAGAGCTCCACTGAAACTCTCTTACACATCACACCTAACATCAAAGTCATGGCAGGAGAGATGAGGGGAGGGACTACCCAGAGGCGGGTGATACTGGACGTGAGACACTCAACGTGTGCATTGGCCGGGAAGCGGTCGTGTCGATACCCACGGGGCAGAGCCCCACCCGGGAGTGAAGCAAGATGCAACCATCAGGGGTAGCCCATGCCGAGTTGCTGACCCAAGCGATTCAAGCTATCGGGCAGGTGTTGGAGGTCCAACAATTGCAGGGGGCCATGAACAGGAATGGATGCAGTGCAATGCTGCCCTGTTTAGGATTCCCTGTATGACCAAAGATGATGATCCGGAAGCCTATATTGAGGCCTTTGAATGGACGGCCATCCAGACGGGGTTGGATCGGGGCCAGTGGGGACACCAGTTAGGGACACTGGTGATCGATAAAGCCCAAGCCGCATACAGGGCACTGTCCAGGGAGGAAGCCTGAGATTACAGGGCCATCAAAGCCGCGATTTTGTATCAGCTAGAGATCTCCCCCAAGAGCTACCGGCAAGCATTCAGGCTCGCAAGCCAAGAGAAAGTAAGCAACCTCGCGGCTTACTGCAAACCCTACGGGATGTCCTACAGAAATGGCTGCCGGCAGGCAGGTTCAATCATGAGCGGGTATTAGATCAGATATTATTAGAACAATTCCTCTGGGATTTAGAGGAGGACACCCAGAGGTGGGTGCGGAGGCACCAACCACAGTTCAGCGAGGAAGCCTTGCGCTTGGCCGAGGCTTTCTGTAACTCAGAGAAAGAGAGAGGAAGTGGACGAGGCCTCTGGGTCTTAAGGGAGAGTCCGATGAGTGAAGGAGAATGCCGGACAGCCCCAAGGAAGGGAGCCCCGAAGGGGGTAGTCTGTTATAGATTCGGAAGAACGGGACACATCTCCCGAGACTGCGGGATGGGGCTAAGTGAACTGAGCCGTGGTCCAATTGGGTATCTGCCAATGAGAGAGAAGGGCAGGGAAACAGGCACAGGTGAACCCATGGATTGTAGTGTGGTGTTCACAAGCCCGGAAGAAGGGTGGAATCGCCCCATGGTCACAGCCTGGATAGGCGGCAAGGCTGTGCGGGCAATGTTGGATATGGGATGTTCCCAGTCCTTGCTCCGGGCTGACCTCGCCCTGCTGGCAGGAAGAAAGGAGGCTGGCACCATCAACATGACCTGCATCTTAGGCAGGGAAATGCGATTCCGCTGCTGTTATGTGCCCATTAGGGTGATGGAGTTCCATGGTGAGCTGCGGGTGGGCTTGGCCCCAGCATTGGTGTGCGAAATGATTTTAGGACGAGAATGGGAACCATTCTACATGGTGTTAGAGTGAGTGCAAGCAACTGAAGAGGAAAGGAGGTGGATTAAATGGATGGAAGGATGGGCGGCTGAGAACTCTGAACCCTCCAGTTGGGAGGTCGTGGAAGGCATTAACGTGGAGTCCCTGGTGAGCGCAGCGCAGTTTCGACAGGCTCAACGGGAGGATGAGGAACTCCAGCGGCTGAAAACCAGTGACCCCAAAGAGGGAACATCTCGGAGGCAGGAAGGCTTTGAGGTAACGGGCGGTTTACTATATCGGGTGCAATGGGAGGAGGGAGGCGCGTTGAAAGGGAGGCAGCTGGTGGTCCCGTCTCCCCTACGGCACCTTGTCTGGAAACTGGCCCATGCTTCTCCGCTAGGGGGTCACCTGGGACGTACCAAAGCCCAGGTTAGATTGACCCAGGAGTTCTTCTGGCCACACCTGCATGAGGATGTGGATTGGTGGGGGGCAGCGTGCCCAGAGTGCCAGAGAGCCCAAGAGTGGGGGCCACCTAAAGCACCCCTAAGACCAATGCTGATAATTGAGACTCCATTTTCCAGGGTAGCATTGGACATAATAGGTCCCCTCCCAAAATCACACAATGGCTACCAGTACATCCTGGTTTTGGTGGATTACACCACCCGATTCCCAGAAGCAGTCCCGCTGCGGTCCATTACAGCCCCAAGAGTGGCTGAGGAGCTACTCAAGTGGATAGCACGGGTGGCCATCCCACAAGAAATACTTACTAATCAAGGGACGGATTTCATGTCGGGTGTAATGAAGGCCCTTTGCAAGACCCTGGGCATCACTCAACTAAGAACGTCAGTTTATCATCCCCAGACCAATGGCCTGGTGGAAAGACTGAATGGTACCATCAAACGACTACTCAGACGCTGTTCACAGGAAGATCCCCGACGGTGGGATACCCTGTTGACACCCTTACTATTCGCACTGCGGGATGCCCCCCAAGAATCAACCCACTACTCACCGTTCCAGTTGGTATATGGCCACAGTCCAAGAGGCTTATTACAGGTGGTCTGAGAAGAGTGGGAACGGCCAGTGGGATTGGGGGTCTCTGCAGAGAGATACCGTCAGGAGCTGCAGGCCCGTATACAGAAAGCCCAACGGATCGCAGAACACAACATGAGGGATGCGCAAGAGCAGCAGGAGACCCAGTACAACAAAAGGACGAAGGCCCGCACCTTCCAACCCGGGGACCAGGTTTTGGTATCAATCTACCACCTCAAGTAAGCAACTGGTGATGTGGCAAGGACCCTTTACAGTGGTTCAGCAAGTAGGGCCAGTTGATTACGAAGTGCGTAAACCGGGCCACCGCCAGGAGCAACAAGTCTACCATATAAATCGGCTGAAGGCGTGGAAGACCCCTCAAGGCTGGATGGCACAAAAAAAGGCAGGAGAGGGGGATCTAGGACCCCTTTGCCCAGGGTTAGGACGGGCCACACGGGAAGAGGCCATACACTTGAGTAAGGAATTGAACGGCCACCAATGACAGGAGTTACTAGCCTTAGTAGAGGAGTTCCAAAAAGTATTCCAAGAAACTCCAGGGAGAGTAACAAGCATCCAGCATGAGATAAGAATGCCACCTGGCATGTTGGTAAAGGAAAGGTGGAGGCCAATACCCCAGCAGTGGCACCATGAAGTACAGCAAGAAATCTCAAAGATGCAGGAGCAGGGGATTATACGGCCCTCACGTAGCCCATGGCGTAGCCCAATCGTACCGGTGGCAAAGCCAGATGGCTCACTAAGGTTATGCATAGACTTTAGGAAGTTGAATGCCCTAACAACATTCGCCGCCTTCCCAATGCCATATGTGAGCCACCTCATCGAGAAAATCGGGGAGGCACGATATATATCCACCCTCGACTTGGTTAAGGGATATTGGCAAATTCCCTTGCGACACGCCGATTGTGCCAAGACTGGGAACTCCTTGGGGCCTATTTGAATTCGTGAGAATGCCCTTTGGCCTTAATAGAGCGGCCGCCACCTTCCAGAGATTAATGGATATGTTACTAGTGCCGCATGGAGCCTATGCTGTGGCTTACATAGACGATATTATCATATTCCATTCCAGACCTACCATTCCACTGAGTGCTGTCCTAGGAGAGCTCCAAACGGCAGAACTAACCACCAACCCTAAGAAGTGCAAACTGGCAGAAAGGGAAACGGCCTACTTAGGGTTTCGGGTAGGACAAGGAACAATACGACCCCTGTCCGATAAAATCAAGGCCATAAGTCAGTTTCCGGAGCCGCAGATACGCAAGCAACTACGTTCCTTTTTGGGACTCATTAACTACTACCGTTGGTTTATATCACACTTTGCGAGTATGGCAGCGCCCCTCACGGATGCGTTGGCCGGAGCCCCCTCAGCAAGCCTGAAGTGGACCCAAGGGATGAGGACAGCTTCCACCGTTTAAAAGAGGCGATGCATCAAGACGTCATGATGCACACAACAGATTTTAATGCCCCTTTTATCCTACAGACAGATGTGTCGGGACGGGCGTTGGGGGCCGTGTTATTACAGGAGGGGAAAGATGGTGAACGCCCGATTGCCTTTGCTAGTCGGAAGCTTAGCCACACAGAAACAAGCTATGCTACAGTGGAAAGGGAATGCCTGGCCATACGATGGGCCATAGAGCACTTCCAATACTACCTCATGGGGAAGGAATTTCTAGTGATAACGGACCATGCTCCTTTGCAGTGGTTAACGAGAAAGCAAAGCACGAATGCCAGAATTACCCACTGGGCGCTGGCATTGCAACCTTTTAAATTCACCATAGTGCATCGTCCAGGCAAGGATAACTTTGTAGCTGATTTTTTATCTAGATGGGAAGATCCGGACCAGCCGGGAGAACCAGACCACTACCATGACGAGGAAAACCAAATCGAACAGGATGCACAACACACTGACCAGATGCCACAAGGCGACTTGAGGGGGGAGGTCTGTGATGGCGGCGTGCCGCCGTCACGGGCACAGACGGAGGGCAGGAAGGATTGGGAGGCAGTGACAGCCCCTAGACAGAACCCCAGGCCAGGTTACTTACCCCCGGGAGGGACGGCAGCGTTGGAGCTGGGACCGCGGCAGCCGCTGGAGCCGGCCGCGCGAGCCAGCATTACGCCGGCTGTTTAAATAGCTGTTCTCAGTAAGGGGAACAGCCGAGCCAATTGCGGTGACCGCAGCGGCCGCCACGGGAGAATTCAAAAGCCCCAACAACCCGCGCAGAAGGGGGAAGCAGGAGAGAGAGAGAGAGAAGACGGGCAGCATGTCCATTGTGCTGCAGCTTCCCCAGGGAGAGAGCCTCACCTAGGTGCCTCTGCAGCAGCGCAGCAGCCGAGGCCAGGGTCGCAGCCTCTGGCAGGGGCAGGGAGGAGGCCGTAGGCCCCACCAGAAGGAG
>NW_005842039.1:2426441-2453281 GCF_000455745.1 Alligator sinensis | reverse complement strand
CCTCTTCCCTGCCTATGCAGGGGGTCGGATTCGATGATCTATTGAGGTCCCTTCCGACCCTAGCATCTATGAATCTATGAATCTATGAAGTCACTGATGAAAATGTTGAACAGCGCAGGTCCGAAGACCAAGCTCTGGGGGACCCCACTGCCCACATCCGTCCAGGTCGAAAATAACCCATCCACCACCACTCTCTGGGTGTGGCCCTCCAGCCAGTTAGCGACCCATTTGACTGTGAAGGCATCGATGCCACATTCCCCTAGTTTTTTAATGGTAATGTGGTGAGAGACAGTGTTGAAGTCCTTCCTCAAGTCCAGAAAGATTACGTCCACTGCTACCCCTGCGTCTAAGGATTTTGTGACCTGGTCATAGAAGGCCACCAGGTTGGTCTGACAGGACCTGCCTCTAATGAACCCATGTTGGTTGCCCCTAAGCATAACCTCCCTGGCCCCTCGTGGACATGCGCCAGGATAATTCTCTCAAAAAGCTTACCCAGTATTGAGGTAAGACTAAGTAGCCTATAATTCCCTGGGTCCTCCTTCCTCCCTTTTTTGAAAATGGGAACCACATTGGCCCTTTTCCAGTCCTCTGGCACCACACCAGAGCACCACGAGTGCTCGTAAAGCAATGCCAGGGGTCCCGCAATGACCTCTGCTAATTCCCTCAGCACTCTGGGGTGGAGGTCATCAGGACCAGCTGATTTAAATACGTCCAATCCCTCTAGAAGTTCCCTGACTAGATCCTCACTGACCCTAGGCCTGGGTGTGCCTTTCCCGGGGCCTGACGGGGTCCTGGCGGACGGGCTGATCTGGTCCCTGTTCAGGAAAATGGAGGCAAAGAAATCATTAAATAGGTTAGCCTTGTCGTTTGGTGCGACAACCAGATTTCCTAGCGTGTCTTGCAGAGGCCCCACGTTACTTGGTAGCTGTGTTGGTCTGAGACAAAAAGACATACAAAAAACTAGAACTCTTGGTTCCAAAATGGTGCAAAAATGAAGTTTATTTCCCACCTATGGGGACTTTTACCATCTACACTTTTCCCAGAGCCTGACAAAGGGACTTTGATTCCAAAAGCTTGCAGAAAAGGACAATTTTCTTGCCATTTTCCAGCTGGTCTAATAAAAGGTATCATTTTGGAACCAAGAGTTCTAGTTTTTTGTATGTCTTAACAACTGTTCAAGAGACATGACTTAGTCTTCCAATCAGAAAAGTCAAAGCATAATCTGAGGTACAATAGGCAAAGGATGCAAAAGACAATACAAGGGATTTCACATGTATGTCAGAAGTAAGTAGAAGATCAAAGGAAGTGCAGATCCCTTACAGAAAACAGGAGGCAAGCTAGTTACTGATGATGAAGAGAAGATTGAAGTATTTTACACTTTTTACTTAAGTCTTCATGAATAAAGTTAGTTAGCAGATGAGTGAAGTTGACAAGAAAGATAGGGAAGGAGGCAAACAGTTTAGAGTAGGGGAAGAATAGATTAAGGGCTACTTAGAAAAGCCATATGTTTTCAAAGTCAGCAGTGCCAGAGGGGACATACTCTAGAATACTGAAGGAATTCACTGTGGTACAGTCATTTAAGAGACATTGGTTATCATCTTGGAGAATGTGTGGTAGTCAGGTGAATATAGTGCCCATCTTTAAGAAAGAGAAGAAAGAGAATCTGGGAAATTACAGACCTGTCAGTCTGACCTTGATACCTGGAAAGATCATGGATCAGGTCCTCAAGAACTCTATTTTGAAGGCCCTGGAGAACAAGATCAAGAACAGCCAGCATGGATTCACCAAAGGCAAGTCAGACCTGACCAACTTGATTTCCTTCTGTGATAAAGTGACAGGCTCTGTCAATGGGAGGAGAGCAGGGGATATGATATACTTTGATTTTAGCAAGGCTTCTGACACCGTCTCCTATGGCATGCTCATTAATAAGTAGCATAAAGTGGATATATAATTGCATGGAATTTGAAAAGAGGGGTGTGGAGATACCACCAGTGCCACAGAGGTGGTTGCAGCCCTGTCCTCCTCCTCCACTCCCCTGCCCCTCCATGGTCAGACTGTGCCATGCCAGCAGCTGCTATGGACTTTTGTTAGCTCCCAAATCTGTTAAGACTCCCTCCATCCAGTTCTGAGTACCTTCTCCCCTTCCCTCTCCCAACCTCCATCTCCTTCTCCAGTAGGGTATGCTCAGTGTTTGCCTCTGGATGTAGGAAGGGGGCTCAGAGATCCCTGTGTGGCCACTGTTGTCCCCAAATGATATGGGGGTCAGGGATGAGCCCCAGAGATGCTCCTATCCCACTCTAGTGACGGATACTATGAGTGGCAGCACAGGGTGCCTGGCTCAGCTGGGAACAGTGACAGTGGGCAGGTTCCTCCTTCCAGGCACTTCTGGAATTGTGTGTACACTTAACAGACTTGTGGATGACATCAAGTTGGGTAGAGTTCCAGGCACTCTGCAGGGCACATCTTGGATCCAGAATGACCTGGATAAACTGGAGAAATGGTCCAAAAACAAAATAGATACAATTCAGCAATGACAACTGCATTTGGATTGGAATAATTGCATGCACAGGTATAGGCTGGGGAATGATTGGCTAGATTGCAATACTGCAGACTAGGACCTGGGGGTTACTGTAGAATATATGCTGAATCTGACCCAACAGTTGCAAAAAACCCCAACAGTTTACTGGGCTGTATTAACATGAGTGTCACTTGCAAATCAAATGAAGTAATTCTACCACTTTTCTACTGCTAGGTGAAACCTCACCTAGCGTATTGTATCCAGTTTTGGGCCCCACACTTCAAGAAAGATGTGGACAGATTAGAAAGAGTCCAATGGAGAGGGACAAAGTTGATTAGAGGCCTGAGAAACTCTGCTTATGAGGAACATCTGAAAGAATTAAAATCATTTAGCTTGGAAAAGAGAAGGCTGAGAGGGAAATTTTATAACAGTCTTCAAATAACCAAAGGGGGATTATGAAGAGGATGAAGATTGCCTTTTTCTCTGTGGTCCTAGGTAATGGGACTAGGAGCAATGGCTTCCAACTTCAGATTAGGAGGAACTTTCTGATTATGAGGGTGCTCCAGCATTGGAACAGACTATTTAGAAAAGTTATGGATCTCCTTCCCTAGAAATTTTCAAGGGCTTGTTGGACAGGCACTTGGCTAGGATGGTTTAGTAAGGGATGGACCTGTCTTGAGCAGCAGTCTGGACTAAATGATCTTGTGAGGTCCCTTCCAGTCTTACTCTCTTATGATCTTATGACTGCTAAGTCCCAGTAAACTAATATTCAAACCAGTCACCTTCCATTTTGGCAATTAAACTAGACTATTTGCTTTTCAAAAATGTCAGTACTGAGTGGGCTTTTTTGAAACTCTGGCCATGGGTATTGATGGAATTTCTAGACACATTAACACCCTTCAGAAAGCTAACACTTATGTCAAATAAAAATGGGAACTGAACTCTTGAAATTCTGAACAAAATATGGGTGTTTTTCACTTGAAAATCTGTTCTTGAGCACTTTTGAAAAAAACAATCCCAGAACAAATAGGAGGAGAAATATAAGAATACGTAGCTGTCTTATCAGAATGCACATACACCTGTTCTGGGTGGTACAGAACAATAACCATTTCATTTGTGATCTTTAACAGAACATTTAATAGCAAGGCCCTTGGAAAACATTCAGTTAAAGGTAAGATAGGATCTGATCCGTGGTCCCAAATATTGCACCTCCTGCCATTTGCACCTTATTGCCTTTTCAGGGACTGGCCAGGGTCACAATCCCAGGCTCCCCCCCACACCAGTAAGTAGCAAGTCAGGAAGTCAGCTGCCTGGTGCACCCAGCTCAGAATGCCAATCAGCTGATTGGTCCTCCCAGCCTTGGGAGTGCATCAGAGAACTTGGCTTTGGTGCACTCCCAAGGCTGTCAGCTGATCAGCCTAGCCACATGTTTAATTTAAGGCATGATGGAAACCAGCCCCAAAGCTATTACACACATTTGTGTAATAACTTTATATTTTATTTCCAGTTTTATCCTGACATTAAGTGAATGAATGTGTGTCCAGGTTACTGCTTATAACATGATTAACTGGTTAATCACATCTTAACTGTAATGTCTGACAGGGGCCTAAGACACTGTCATTCAACAGGATTGTACTAGTCTCTTTGGGGGCTATGAAAGATCTACCTCCATGGAAATAAGAGTAATATGTAGCCCGCATATGGTACTTCCCTTCAATAGGTCCCAATGTGCTTTGCAAAGGGGGTCATAACCATTATCTTTGTCTTACAGAAGGGGGACTGAGGCACAAAGATTTACCTAAGATCACCAGAGACTGAGTTTCAGGCCATTGTTGTAACTAATAAACCATGAAAAAATGAATGAGACTCCTTATAAATTTCCTAGTACATGATCTTAAGGATGGACATAAATGCTTTGTCAAAATATAATTTTGAAAAGGCATTTGCCACTAAAGAACCATCGATATAATATATCATTTTCACAAGCATCTATCCAGTTTAAGTCTTACCAATGGTTAGCTTTAGTCCTAGACAACTTCACCCTCGCAGCAGGAAAATGTTGGTAAAATAGCATTTTCTTTTCTTTTCTGTTTCCCCTCCAACCTTGTTAATAGAACAAACAATTACAGCTTCCAACAGTGGAGATATCATCTGTTTCCTAACATGTAACTCTTCATTCTAAAACAGTTACTTTTTATTTCTTTTACTGACAATTTAATATATTACAGAAACAGGGGGTTTATGGTCTCTCTGGGGTGTCTTTGAAGACAGGATGGAATCAGCAGTTCTTCAAAATGCTGTAGATGAATAAGAGGCTATCTTCACTGGCACCTCTGTAGGCATATTCACCGGCTTCCCACTCATTAATTTTTGCTTTTTTGGCTTTCCTTGTCCATGTGATAGAGAACTGCAAGTAATAGCTTTGACATGTCTGATATGAGTTCAAAATAACTAGCATCCCTACTGGCTGCATCTACACATGCACTTTAGTGCAGAGTAAACTAATTATCTGTGGAGTAAAGCATCACCATTTACCTGTGCAACATTTCTAGGCCACAGTAAAATAATCTATGCTGCAGTGAGATACTGTTGGAAACAGTACTATCTTACCCCAGTGTAATTTACTGTGATGAAATGCACATATAGACATTGACCATGGGCATAAACTGTGCCTGGTCAGCCCAGTCCAGCTCACAGGGGGCCAGACTCCTGCCTGCTACCTAGCCACACAGCTATGCATTTTCAGCAACCCCGTGCCCAGCTAGCCCCTCCACTGACTACTGCTGCCACCCAGAGCCTGGGGCTGAGTGGCCCTGGTGTAAACTGCTCTGCCCTGGCTCAAATTGCTGCTGTCCCAGGCACATGTATAGATGCTGTGCCCAGGAGTAGTTTACTCTGGCTCAAACCGCTCAAGTTTATTGCTTCACATTAATTGCATGTGTTGACACACCCACTATGACCCAAACAAAAAATAATATGCAGCATCCAAATGAAGTCAGTCTTCCAGGAAGAAAGAAAGATTATTATTCACCTTATTAAATCTAAGGTCTAAAGTCTAAAATAATGTCCCAAATTCATTGTATACAAAATTCAAACCTAAACAATCTTCTCCACCTTTGCTGCCTTCATTGAGAGTCTTTGTTATGTTGGGCCTACAGGAGATGCTGAGCAAAAGAGACCACCCAGGACAATCATGGGCAAAAGTAGCCATAAATCACCTTTGCACTGTTAGGTTTTTGAATTTCTTCAAGGGGCAAAATGACCTCTGATATAAATTAGACCAGACTCAAGAATTCTCTACTTTATGCCACCTTCCAAGTGTTGCCTATTAGTTGGCTGCTCTGTGGTATGGAGCAACCTTGATTCTCCAGCAAGACATAAGAGGGATACCTTTTTCCAGTTCTGGTATGATCACTCTCTCCTAAGACTTGATAGCAGGTCTGGTAAAATCCTTCTCTGCCTCTTGCAGAGCTGGTCCAGGCCCTGTACAGCACTATATACCCCTGGGTTGTGGTTTTGTGATAGGACAGTTCTATTTCATACCCCTGGCTCTGTGTTTAAGTGCTCCTTTAAGCAAGATCCATCCATCTCTCTGCCTTAGGGTTAATCCCAGCTTCTTTACAGCTAGGGAATTGAATTAAAGAGCTAGAAAAACCCATGTAACCCTTCTGCAGAAGAAACCACAAATTCTGCCCATCCATTACAATGACACAGTTGTTCTGTCTTGGAGGGTTGGGAAAAGACAAGATCTTTTGGATTAGTGTCTTCAATTCTTTTGTATCTGCTATTACATAGTATAGTGGTGAGGGCTAAACTATTCCACTCTCATAAAAGGAATAGCTAAAGCCCATTGAACCCAACTGGACCCTTTTCAAAAGGCTCGATCCAAAGATTAATGAAGTCAGTGAAAGGCTTGGTGTTAGGGGAGTCTATTTCTTTTCAGCTTGGGAGAAGCTAAGTGCTTTCTTAGGTCACAAGTTGGAAAGAAGCTTAATCCTCTGCTTCCCATTTGTTCACCTCGTGAAGTTCATACACTATTTAGCAGAATGGACACATTCTACTCTGGTCAGTTTTGTGACACCAATAAAATGCTGCACATCAGGGCTGATGCTGAACTGGGGATGGCGCAAGACATACCTTTAAAAAATGTAAATAGGAACCACTTTTAAAAACATTTTGTCCTGTGACAATATACTTGCTCCTGCACAAACCAGGACACTCCTCTGGTCACTTTCCACTCAGCATATTTCTGTCTATAAAAGTTAACATGTTTGGAGTGTTACTGTAGCCTTGATTATCCAAGGAAGAGCATGAAAGGCAAGGTTTTTTTCTGACATCTTTTATGGAGCCAAATGTATATAGTTAGAAGAACTATTGGAGAAGCTTTTGGCCATCAAGTGGGTACTTGAACCCACTTGAATAAAAGATAACAAAAAAAAAACATTTCTCATCTCTCATATAAAAGCCAGAATAACTGAAAATGTTCCAGATCATTATCACAATTCTTATTCTTACAGGTGTGCTTGATACTTTACAGCTATAATTTCTTTTATCTTTTTATAGAATATCAGTGAGATTTCATCATACTATAATCACAATAAAGGCAAAGTAGTTGTAGACATTTAAAGAAAAGAAAGATAAAATATTTTTGTTAAATACATTTTGGATGCCAGAATTAATTAGGTGTTGAAAATGTAGTGATCCATTTGAAAGCGTAAAAATAATAGGAAGTGCTTCTAATAAACTACAACCCCGTGGGCTTTGTGCTCACTTCCTTGGCAATAAAAGACAGACAAGGTAGCTGCTAAATCACACAGTTTAAATGAATATTGCAAAATTAACAGCTTTCGTATTAGACAGAAGTAGATTTCATTATGTTCTACATATGTAATAGAAAGTGGTATAAACATGTGGGCTGGTCTTTTATTCCCCACTCAGGACCACAATAATCAAATATACTGTTGCCTTAACCAGGGTGCATTTACATGTGCAAGTAGCACATAGTGATGAACTCCCATGCAGTTCATGCTTTGAATGTGCACCCAGGACCACAGCACATTTTGCTAGGGTGCAGCAGCCCCAGCTGGCAGACAGTTTGGGGGGCGGGGGGTCAGCCTGCCAGGCAGCAGCCCCTGCACTGTAGCACCCTCCTGCCCCAGACAACTCTGATCACCATCTACACATACATTTTGGTGCATATAACTACACTGCTGTAGGGTAGTACTTGTCCCAGACAGTACTATCCTACAGCGGAGTTAATTAATTTACTGTGCCCTACTGAGGGCACACATGTAGATGGTGACACTTTACTGTGGAGCTAACTAGTCAGCTCTGCAGTAAAACATCCCTGTAGATGCACTCCCCAAGTCCTACAAGAATCCTATACATCAAACTCTGAATTCATGATGCCTGCTGCAACTTAAATACCTCAACAATGATTCTCCTACTCTCGTCTTCTCCATGATCTTCAGTCCTACAGCTTTCTACTGACCTGTTCCAGGGCCACCCACCCAGTGCTATCCAGGCACCTTACTAATGGGAGAGCGGGAACACAATGTACGTGTGTGAGGTTTTTTTGTTCCCCAAAAGGAAGCCTACATTTTCAGCAAAACTAACATTTTCATGCCAAATGTCTGCTTTCCGCAAAAGGTTGCAATTTTTCATTAAAGGCCTACGAATCAAACATTTTTTTTAGACAAAAACCCAAACTGTTCTGGTTTTTTGTCCTAAAATGAAAAGCAAAAACATTTTGTAGTGGGGATGGGGGGAGTAAAGGGAAAGGGTTTTTGAGCATGTGTTCGTAAATATTACTTTACATTAATGAATAGTCTAAGCAGAATAGAACCAGTTTGCAGAAAATTATTCTGAAGTCTTCCCCAGGTATTCATACTCTAATATATGTGCTCACTTTTCCCACAGACTTTAAATTCTCAGTGGTACTTTTATTGTAATAATAATAAAAATATTTAAGAGTACAACTAACAATACAAGGCACAATTACTAGTAATTTTTTTCCTTTTTTGAGAGCTACAAACTAATACAAAGAAATGAAATCTGCTTCTCAATTCCCTGTGAGATATACATTAAAGCAATTAAAATGAGTATTAGGCCAAATTTAAATTACTTGTTAAATAGTCTGTGTCTGATGATGTCAGGATATGTTTGTAAGTGTGTTTATATATTTACAGTCTTTCTATGGGTTGGATAAAAAAAACAAGAATAGACTTAAAAATTAGATATGTTTCAATATGAGTAGTGGTTTCAACCATGAATGAGAGATCAGTCTCAGACTACTAAATATAAAAATATATAACATTATGGGGCATGATTTTCAAAAGCATTTTAGTGACTTGAATATCACTGGTGTGGAGCCTATTGAAATAAAAATAATTAAGCCTAATTTTCCTAAACATTTTCTGGCTTCCAGATCTCAAAGACTGAGCATGTGAAACCTAAGGGTCAGACTCTGTACTATCCAAACCTGTCTAATCCAGAGTGAATTCTTTGACTTCTATATAGTTATTGTCAGAAAACCTCTCGTATGGCCTGCAAAGAATTAATCCAGTGAGGTTTTGATAAGCCTTTAGTTATATATTAATATGAACATGTCTATTCTCTTCTGGTATTAGTGAATTACCCGTGGAAATAATTCCTTCGTGAACATCATAGTGGAGTGTAATCTTAAATTTTTTACTAGGTTACAGCGAGATTTTCATCTACCAGCATCTCAAATGCAGAGATTCCATCAGTTTAAGAAATGCAGCATTGCTGTTGTAAAAAAGGTACATATTGATTTTATGCATCTCAGTATTCAGGCTCAAGGATTTGCAAGCTGCTAAATAAGCATTTAAACCCAAATAATGGACTCAGGTTATCCTTGGGAATGAGATTGCAGAATAATTATCTCACAGACAGATTAGGATAATATTTCTTATGACATTCACAGGTTTTCATTGGCCCATCTTATAAATGTAAATTATTGCACAAGTTTATTGGATTTCTTGGCCAGAATATGGATGTTAACAAATGTAAATTGCTATACAATAAACATAAGATTACCAGTGTGCCTGGTATGAGGCTGTCTCCTTCCACAGTAATATTTTTCAATAGATATGTTATTAGAATTACACTGACTTTGGATATTTAGTTATATTCATTGTTATAGTGGGGAAAATTTGTCATCTGCACCTTTTAAATATATGGGAAAAGAAGATCAAAAATTGCAATCAAAGGCTGCGCCCAGATGAGCATGGATGTTTGGTTTTGTAGTATGAATGTTTGCATATTACTTATTATATTTAAATTATAATAGTATTGAATTGATAAACATCTATGATTGTATTAGCTTTATTTTTCTTTGTCTTTTATGATCACTTTTATGAACAACTAAAACTCCATTTTGTGCTTGTTACCTGCTTGACATGAGTAAATGCCCTGGTACATGAGTGTCTGTGTGAGAGGGTAAATGGTGAAAGAATGGTAACTATTTGCATGAAAACAGAAGATTTAACTGATTGTGTAAGCAACAAGACACCAATGTATAAGTTACCAAACAGTAAACTAATTAAGCTAAGTAATGGATGGCTGAAGAACTCATCTGTGATCAAGTGCAAAGGAGATAGTGAGAAGAAGGAATTTTGCATATCCTGCCATTTGAACTACACAACGCATCAAGGACACAATGCTTCAAAGCAGAGATACCAACGGAGATACCAACTTTACTGGAACGACCTCAAGTTGAAATAACCAGAACAAACAACCTCTAATTAAAAACTGAGCATGGAAAAACTCCAATGCTGAACAAAGACTTGAAATCCCTATAAAAGTGAGATGCAGACAAGCCAAGGTGGGGAATCCACTCTTTGAGACCTCCTGGAGCACAAGCATATCTGTTCTTCCCCCGCTCTCATCACCCTCAATGAGCCTGGGCGGACCATCCAGTGCTAATATTGAGAAACTTCTGCTGGTAACTATAACATCTTACTGGAGTGATTTTGTCTGTATATCTGTCTATGTCTGTTTGCATGTATGCTTGTGTATGACTGTTTGTATAACTGGTGTGTCCAAGCTTATGCATCTGATTCATGTAATCAATAAACACAGCATTTTGCCTTATCCCCCTTTATAAGGTCTCGCTCTTATTCATAGATTGTAGGGTCAGAAGGGACCCCGAAGGATCATTGTGTCCAACCCCCTGCCCCAGACAGGAAAAGGACCGAGGTCAGATGACCCCAGCCAGGTGCCCATCTAGCCTCCTCTTGAAGACCTCCAAGTTAGGTGATAGTATCACCTATCTTGGCAGCCCATTCCAGATTCTGTCCACCCTTGCTGTGAAAAATTTCTTCCTAATGTCTAACCTGAATCTACTCTCCACTAGTTTGTAACCATTATTCCTAGTTACTCCTAGGGGTGTCCTGGTAAATAGTGCATGTCCAACTCTGTTGTCCTCCCTTGATAAACTTATAGGCTGCTACAAGGTCTCCCCTCAAATGTCTCTTGTGAAGGCTGAAGAGATCCAGATCCCTCAACCTCCCCTCGTAAGGTCCTGCAAGAAGGCTACTAATCATATGACTGCCCCTCCTCTGGACCCTCTCCAGATTCTCCACATCCCTCTTGATGTGCAGTGCCCAGAACTGGACACAGTACTCCAACTGTGGCCTGACCAGTGCTGCATAGAGGGGGAGCATCACCTCCCTCGATCTGCTCGTCATGCATCTGCTAATGCATGATAAGGTGCAGTTGGCTTTGTTGATGGCTTCGTTACACTGCCAGCTCATGTTCATCTTGGAGTCAACTATGACTCCAAGATCCCTCTCAGCCGCTGAGCTGCTGAGGAGGTCATCCCCCAACCTATAGGTGTGCTGGGGATTCCTCCTCCCTAGGTGGACTATCTTGCATTTATCTTTGTTGAATTGCATCCTGTTTCATTCTGTCCATCGGTCCAACCTGTCCAGATCGGCCTGTATCCACTCCCTGCCCTCCGGTGTGTTAAATTTGCCCCATAACTTGGTGTCATCTGCAAACTTGTACAGGGTGCTCTCCACACCCTCGTCCAAATTGCTGATTAAGATATTAAATAACACTGGGCCAAGGACTGAACCCTGCAGGACACCACTGCCCATCTCCTTCCAGGTCAAAAACAACCCATCTACCACCATTCTCTGGGTGCGGTCCCTAAACCAGTTTGCCACCCACCTGACTGTGTAAGCATCCACTCCACAGCCTGCTGTATCAAAGGCCTTCTTAATGTCCTGGTAGATAACAGCTGCCTCAGCTCCAGTGTCAAGGCACGGTGTTACCTGGTTGTAAAAGGCTATAAGGTTTGTCAGGCAGGATCTACCTGTGACGAACCTGTGCTGGTTTCCTTTCAGCATTGTTTCCCCTGCTGGGCCTTCACAAATGCACTCTTTAATGATTTTTTCCAGTGTTTTCCCAAGGATAGAGGTAAGACTGACTAGCCTAATGTTACCTGGCTCATCCCTTCTCCCCTTCTTAAAAATAAGCATCACGTTGGCCCTTTTCCAGTCCACAGGGACCTGGCCAGAGCACCATGAGTGCTTAAACAGCTATGCCAGTGGCTCAGCTATGATACTGGCCAATTCCTTCAGCACCCATGGATGGAGGTCATCCAGGCCTGCTGACTTGTACCCATCCAGCCCCTCCAAGTGATTCTTAACTAAGTCAGCACTAACTATTGGTGGTTTAGTGCATCTATCTATGTTCAAACTGGGGGAATTTTCTTGGCCAGTACTTAGGAATACTGAAGCAAAGAACTCATTGAAGAGCTCCACCCTTATCCCTGTGTTGGCCACCAGCTGTCCTGATTGGTCCTGCAGGGGCCCTATGTTACTCTGTGCCTTCCTCTTGATTTGAACAATTGGCAATTTAAAGTAACAGTTTCCCGGGGACAAGTATCAGCACCGCACCTTGCACCACCGCTACTTGTCCCTGGGGAATGCCTGTGCCATGCATGCTTTGGCATGGGGCAAGTTACCCCAGGTGGCATAGAGGAGGCCCAGTAGCCTTACCTGGAGTCCTGGGGGCTACCTGGGGCTGCAGCAGTAGTGATTCTGCCGCACAGAGTCTGGCCAGCAGCTGCAGTGTGGCTCTGGGCGGCCTGGCTCTGCATTTGAATGGTGTGCACTGCCTGAATGTGAGCTGCTCTGCTTATTTTTTCTTTTTTTTCTGTGAGTTTTTTGACCCCTGGATATCGCAGTTTCTGCTGTGATTAGCTATCTGTAGTGACACAGAGGATAAGGCCTCCATTGGCCATGCAAACCATGTAGCTTTAGATGGATCTGTGCTGTATACTGGAGAAAGAACAAAATCAGAAGGGTTTTTTTAATTGAAATAGGCTCAGATTCTGAAAATATTCACAAGCTTACCTTTAATAACAACAACAGTAAAAATAACGAAGTTGGATTTTATATAACACTGTTTCCCCATCCATAAATGTCGAAGTACTTCAAGGAAATAAGTAGTGTTGCTTCTACTTAATGTGTGAGAAGTCCCACTGGAATCAAAGGGGAAATTTCTGTGCTTAAGTCATGTACAGGCCTGAGTGTTTGTACGAACGAGATCATAACTTGTACTGAAAATACAATGAAATATTAATAAGAGTGAAAGAGACCTCATGGGGAGGCAGTGGCACATGAGTGAAGTGCACCAGAATTTTACAAAAAAGAAAGACATGTATCACTACTTAGTGTAGTAACTTCTATAAAAAATGGATAAAACACTTAAATAATAGAAGCAGGAATAAAGCACTAGGAGGCTTAGGCATTAGAGAACTAAAAGACAAATGTGGTCTGAGCAGAGATGGAGAATGACAGGCCCAAAAGTTACTCTTCAGACAGCAGCAGCTGAAAAGGAGAAATTTCTCACAGAGAGGAATTGCGCTGAGGACGGCAAAGGAGAGAACTGACAGACAGAAACAGCATCTTTGGGGAAGTAAATTTAGAGCAGTTCCAATCTTGATTTAAGGCCTAAGTGCAAGGCAGTTGAATGGTCTAAACCATCCTTTATCATAAATATACTACAAAAATGGAGGATGAAAAATGGCCTTTGCCAAGGAAGGTCAACGTTGGTTACTACAAGAGAGTCCTGAGTTCCAGTGGTAATTGTGTCTGGTACCCAAATTGGAAAGGGAAATACATTGAATATCTAATTTTAACTGAAGTGAATGTAATACAGGAGGAGGACTCCATCACAATTTATTGCATACGAAGCCATTCAGAGTCAGCTTAAATTTTGATCAATACAGTTCTGAGAGTTGAGTAGGATATTTCTCCAGACATAAGATAAACACTATTTTGGGGCATCCCATGCTCCCTGTGCTTGGGTTGCTCAGTCCTTCTAACTGTTCTGTTCTGTGCTCATACTCCAATCCCTCCTTCCATTAAATATAAGCAACCCCAAATCATCTGCAGAGGAGAATGAAACATGAGTGTCTTCTATACAAGTATCTGCATTTCATGTTTAGTTTAATGAAAAAATGAAAAGACCCTACCCTAAACAACAGAAGTTAACTGTAAATGAACCATTTTTATCCTGTTGACATGTGGGACCTGGAAACTCTTAGCATGTCTGGGGAAAGACAATCCAAACTAGTAATTAGAGAGTGCTTGAAGGTTTGGTGGGATGAGTTGGGTTTGGCTGGGGTAAATATCCAAAAAGTATTTGTAGCTCTCTAATACATCAAACTTGGTTTCATATCTTGCAAAACTGACCTTTCTTAGGAGTTTAGTGGCATTTCCGCTTCTATCCCCAGCTGGAAGTATTCATAGATTTCATAGACATTAGGGCTGGAAGGGACCTCAGAAGATCATCGAGTCCAGCCCCCTGCCCAAAGGGCAGGAAGTCTGCTGGGGTCATAGGATCCCAGCAAGATAAGCATCCAGTTTGCTCTTGAAGGTGTTCAATGTAGGCGCTTGAACCACCTTCGGCGGCAGGCTGTTCCAGACCTTGGGGGCTCGGACAGTAAAGAAATTCTTCCTTATGTCCAGCCTGAAACGGTTTTGTAGTAGTTTATGACCATTCGACCTAGTCGTCATCCCTTGGGGCGCTCTGGTGAACAAACGTTCCCCCAGATGCTGGTGGTCACCCCTGATAAACTTATAGGTGGCCATCAGATCACCCCTGAGCCTGCACTTTTCCAGGCTAAAGAGCCCCAGGGCTCTCAGCCTGTCATTGTAGGGTCTGCTTCCCTGACCTCTGATCATGCGCGTGGCTCTTCTCTGGACTCTCTCAAGCTTCTCCACATCCTTTTTGAATTGTGGAGCCCAAAACTGGACGCAGTACTCCAGCTGCGGCCTCACTAAGGCCAAGTACAAGGGGAGAATGACGTCCCAGGATTTGCTTGAGAAGCATCTATGGATGCAAGCCAGCGTTTTGGTCGCTTTACTAGCCGCAGCATCGCACTGCAGGCTCATGTTCATCTTGTGGTCAATGATGACCCCCAAGTCTCTTTCTTCCTTAGTGCTAGCCAACATAGCACTGCCGAGCCTAAAAGGATGCTGCAAGTTTTTCTTCCCAAGGTGGAGAACCTTGCATTTATCGGCATTGAACACCATCAGTTGTTAGAACAACTTTTCTCATCATAAAATGAGAAATGTTTTTCAATTATGTAGCTATTACATATCCAGAGGAAGTTATCAGTTAGATTTTAGTGCTAAAAAGGGGGTGGACATTTTGGAAAAGAGTCCACTTTTATCCAAACTAGCTTAAGCTAACAACATGGATTCTCCCAGGAGAAAGCCATTTATTCTGGGTTCATATAGATATAAAAACACATCGTACCACTTCATGTACCTGTGAAGTATCAAAATAACAGTTTCTGCAGGACAATCAGGGCTAATTCAAGTTAATTACCATTTAAGCTGCATGTGCCTGTTTTGATATGTCAAAGCCCTGGGACAATCAAAGCCCCTGGATAAACCTGATGTCTGTTTTAGTCTAAGTAATACTTCATCCAAATCCATTTGAAAAACTGAAACCTTTCTGCTCTTTACCATGGAGACATCATAGTTAATAGCCTTCTGGATAATCAAATCCAAAGTACTCCATTAAATTAACCAAACATCAATAACCAGAAGGCCCCAGAGGTAAATTAGAGTAAACAAAGTGTTAAGGAATGAATGAAGGAGAAAACTCAATTTAGGATTGAAAGAACAGAGAACAGATACATAAAGACAATAGTAACTGGGTACTATTTTAAGCAAAGTCCATAGAAATCTCTGTATGTGTGGGTTCTGGCTGAAATCAATGTATCTATATTTGGGCATGCCTTGAAGCTTCAATGTGAACTAGGTGCATGGAGAATCTATAAACACTTGGACAAGCATTAACAATAGGATCACTAATACAACTAAAACAGTCTCCGTTTACATTCACTTTGGCCATCACAGCAGCCCCTTGGCAAAATTCAGGTCAACTAGAGATGACAAACTGCATATAATGCATGGTCTACCTTTGTATAGAACTGCCTGTTTTCCTTCTCATAAGCAGCCTACAAATATATAGCTGTTCAGTGCCCCAAAGCAAATTGGTGTGATGCTTTAGAAATAACATTATTAAAATAGGAGACCATACTTATCTGCCCAGCAATGGGTAGCAAAGAAATTCTGAATGAACCAATCTGAGAAGCTTTTACTATTTGAGAAAAGAAATAACTTAAGAATTTCATTGTAAATATAATGAATTGCATACCTAGCTGGCCTAGTGCCTTTGGCTTCTGTGTATCCTAGCTGAGGATCTACCTGTGCTTGACAACTGTAATAATCACTGACAGTGGAAAGAACATTGGACAGATTCTCAGTTGCTCCTAGCTTATGATATATGCAAGCAATTAAACACTTGAGTATAACATAGCAAACATTGTGCAGTACAGCTTGATGAGTCTTCCAGTGTTCCAAGCTCATTGTGACTGTTTTACTTTGTCAGATTTATTTCAAGCAACACTATTGAAAACAACTGTTATATTGCAAACTTCCAAGTTGTGCTATGGGTGAACATTTGCTTCATTTTTGGATCTGGCATGAGATATGCTAATCTAGGCACTGATTCAAGAAAACACTGAACAGTATGCTTATGTCCCATTGACTTCAGTGAAATTTAAGATCATGCTTAAAGTTAAGCTTTCCTGAATTAAAATGCTTTTCAGAACTGAGAACAATGATTTGGTACCATCAGCTACATAGACCCTATCATGTTAAGTCAACCGGCAAAACTTCAGTCTCACTTTTAGACTGAGAATTAATCCACAGAATAATATTTTAAGGCATTGCTCCATGGTCTAGCAAACATTAGCTGCCAAAAGAGTCATCTGATCTCATGCAGGAAAAAATGGAATATTACAAAAAGCAAATGTCTTTAAAAGCCTTAAGGCCCACAACAGTCTGCTATATGGAAACCAATTTCAAGCTATTACTCCTACAAGCAGAGATACATTATTGATCCCATGGAAAGCTATTCAGTTATGGAAGTATAAACATACTTTTATAAAGGAGACCAACATTTGCCACAGGTGGAGAACTCTAGACTCTTGTTTGATAGTAAATCTTTCTGCCAATATTTAGTCTTCCAGAGGGCTAATCAGAACTTCACATAATCCAAAGACAGAATTAATATGTTTAAAAGAAAGCTAAAACTCAGCTTTACTTGCTTTAGAGGAGGCAGCTATAATGTATTCTCATCCCTGATCTATTTACAAATAATTTGAGCCTACTGACACCAGATTTATTTTAAAACATCTGAAACAGTTTCATCACACTTTGAAGTTTGCTTCCCAGATGGCCCTTCTTATCTGAAAAAAGAGATGAGTTCTTGATCAATATATCGTGGAAACAGTTAACAAAATTACGCTTGAGTCTAGTAAAATCCATCTATAGCTCCATTGAAATCAACACATTTCTATCCATCTATGCTAGCTGAATATCTGCAACTGTGTTCTCAAAATGAATTTGCTTTCCATTTCAAATAAGTATTCTAAAATTTTCTCAGATAATTTGAAATATTCATGCCATCCATTTAAAGAAAGTGTGCATACAGAGGTTATTTAGAATGGTTTCCATTAAAAATGGTAATATTTGGCAATGGAAAATTTCCTACTTTTGTGCCACACCATGATCAAACCGAGAATGGAATAGCTCTGTTAACACAAGCAGACATTTTAACTCTTTGATCTGTAAGTTATAGGTCTTATGCTAAAATTTTGTAATGTATTTTGTATAAAAAAATTCTAAGATTTCATAAGGGCATGGTGAGTATATGTATAGTCAAAAAAGTTTTGTGATACAGAAATTCTGGAAACTTTCCTTTTAGATCAGGGTTGTTCAACTGGTAGTCCATGGGAAGCATTGTCTTATTAAGTATCCCCTTAACAAAAAAAGTGGTATTATAGTTGAGAGTTTATCATACAACACAAAATATTAGATCCCAAGGTAACTGTACATCTAGATTGATAAACTGAGTATTAAAAGGTGTGCTAGGCACAAATAGAAAAATTGGTGTATATTGTCAAAACTCCACTGACTTTGAAGAGTTATAACAGTTTATACTGGTTAAAGATCTGCTCCTGAATTGGTGAGATATACATGATGTGCCTTTTTTCAACAGGCTTCAATAAGGAAGCAAGGAGCACACTAATGTGGTCATATGAACACATGTAATAATAAACACATGTAAATACATACTGTTGTCTTAATTTGAATATAAATCACTCAAATGCATGTTCCATTCTCATCTCAAGAGTTAACAGAACATATTTGTGCAGAATGAACCATTGAAATTGGCACTCAAGAGACTAAGGAAAGGCAACTCAGTTATATAACCCGCTTTAATTGATCTTTTAAAGATAAGGGAGGATTAGGAGAATTGTAACACATTAGTCCAGAGTCACACGGGTTGAGCTATTATGACTATGTTTAACTCTGTTAACTTCAGTTAACTTAGTTTAAATCAGTTAACATCAGTGGAGTTAGCCCTGATTTGCACCAATATGAGAAGTGAATAAAGCTATTTAACTTTTAATTGCTATGGTAGTCAAGTAGGTTTGTTACTTTTTATTTTATGCTTATTCCAAGTTTTACACACTGTGTAATTGGCATTAAGCTCTAGGGTAAAGAGCCTTGGAGTGTTCAAAGGTGATTGCATACACTAATCATATCTCCATTATCTAAGGCTTCAAGGCAGGGATGGCTGGTCATGATGTGGGGAAAGTCCAGAATGGTTACAATTAAGATGGACCAGCTGAACCTTTATTGACATCAATTTAGACTAAGCATCAAAGCCTGTGACCAGACAAGTGTGGATGTGCGGTATGCAGTGCTGTGACCCCATCTGTGGCACCATACACCACATATGCTGCATATGCTGCATATGCAAGTGTTCTTTGTGCTGCTAAATTGCAGCATGGGAGGTGGGGGAGTGGGAAGAGGGCTGGCACCGGGAGATCCCAGTGTCAAAAAAAGCTTGCACCTTTAAAAAGTAGGGTGGTGCATGTGGCGGCCGCATGCATGGCTGGAAACTGGAGCCTAGCTGGCCAGAGCCATACTCCAGCTGCCAGCCAGGCTCTGCACTGCTGGATCACCACTGCTGCAGCCCTCAGAGGCCCTCAGGACCCCCGGTAAGGCTGCTGGGGCCAACCCAGGAGAAGAGGACATTGATGTTTTTTAGGGGAACTTTCCACCGAAGGGTTGAAGAATAAAACCTAGTTTCATTTAAGTCAATAGGGGTGAACCTGAGAAAGAATGTAAAGGAGTGGCACAGGGTCTGACCCAAAGTCCCCTGAAATTGATGGAAATTCTATTTTGACTATTGAGCTTTCTATCAGGGTCCTGCCACGCATGTATATGACACAGTTTTCTAATTCAGTGGTGCTGCTGATGTGTCATATTGCCTGCCTGTAACACTGTTAGGCAGAGAGTAGTCCTTCTTTGGGGAGTCCACGCTAGACTGCAGAAGGGGAGAGGAAGGAAGGCAGAATGGTGTAACAGGGTGCTGTCAGGGTGTGGGTTTGAACAATGAACCCCTGGGACTGGGTCAGCAAGGTGTAAAACAATTTTTGCAGTCAAACAGGGTTTGCTAACCCAAGACATTTGTTTTTACTGATATTCTTCAAACTTTTTACTAAAAAACAAACACTATGCTATAGTGTTAAACTCCTAAATTTCAATCCAATCCTTGTCCAGGGCCTGGCACAAGTATTAAATTTATATTATGTAAAACACATCAATGAAAATAAGTCAGTAAAAAAGTTTGGTTGTCAGTAAAAAGTTTACAGACTTAGAAAAAAAGTGTGTTGGGTAGTTAGCCATGTTAGTCTGAAATTATGCAGAAGGCAGGACAAGGTAGCATATTATAGACTAACTTGTAGAGAGGCATGAGCTTTCATAGGCTACAATCTATTTTATCAGTCTACTTTCATAGCATCTGACAATGTAGGATGCACCCTATTAAAGATAATGCCTCTCTGATGAGTTAGTCTAAAGTACCACTGTGCCATGCCTTAGGCTTTGAAGATTTATTATTGACTCAAACAGTTTCAAAGAACTTCTCCTTCTGACTACATCCACAGTGATTTACTATTTTAAAATTAAGGAGTATTTGGATTATCTATTTGGCAAACAAGTGCTTGGTAATATTTTAAGGTGTAATATACATTTTTTTCAGGGTCTTAGTAACTCCAAAGCAATAAATTCAATTAAAAAAATTAAAACCAAAAAAATTAAGAAAAACAATACCTTGTGTCTGAAATGAACAAGAGAAATATCAGACCAAAGGATTATTTTTTCACAAAGTTTCATGCATTAGAAAATAGGGGTTTATAATGAAGGTGCCTCTTCAACCATAACGAGAGCATTGTGACTGCAAAGCTATCATAATACAACATACTGTACCAGTGGGAAATAAACACACATCAATAAATCTTATTATTTCTATAATCATGCTACAATATGAGCAATTTTAATGAGTAGAACAATAAGAGCATCCCTACAGTTACTCTGCAGGCATACTGTCTGGTATAGAGTATAATATAATCCAAAGGTTTTCAAACATTTCCAGTATATAAGATATTTAAGAGACATTGTCTTTTGAAATACCTTGCTTCCCACTTGATCCGTGTAGATCACTTCTTTTCCCAGCATCCTCAACTCATTAAAGCAATTGCTTACAATGGAATGTAGTACACGTGTTCTTGTATTTTTCCTCACTTTAATGTGATAAGTGTTTTTGTCCTTTTTGTAAAAAAAAGTTAAACATACCATCTTCTTTTATTCTTTGTTTCATCAAATAAACCTAGGACCATCCAACTTTGCCAATGCCACATAAAAGTTATTTCATCAAAATTAATGGACCAGAACTAATGTGGGAGAGAATCATGTATAATGTTTTCAAGTCTCAAAAATAGGTGTAAATTTAAGAGATAGAGGCAAAGCTCTGTAGCAGTTCTTATTTTACCTGAACCAGATGGACAATCCTTAATACATGCATATATGTATGTACCTAGATAAATACATAGGAGACCTGGATGGATCTTTGGGCTTTAAATGTTCACAAAAGTTCAAGATCCTAAGAAATTCTTCATGTAAATAAACTACTACCTATTCCATTGGTTCATAAGTTATAACTACTCCATTTAAAATAATTTTAGGAATAGATCTTCACCTGACATAATGAAACTATGCCAATTTTTTTCAGGTATCTGTCTACAAAATATCCTTATAAAATAAAGGGCTTAGTCCATCTGTCTGTCCATCCATAACACTCTTGAAGCACTCTTATTGGTTAGTGAAACAATCAATCAGAGTGCAGAGCACCGCTATGAAGGCAGGAATGGAGTGGAGGGCAAGACCAGTGCTGCTGGCATCACCTTCCCCCTCAGCTGTACTCCTCAAAGGCAGTGGAGCACTGCTATGATGGCGCACACAGAGTGCGGAGGCCAGTGCCTCACCCTGCCACTGCGTCCTCACTGTTATGGCGGTGCTCTGCTGCCTCCAAGGAGCAGGGCTGGGGTGGGGTGTCGAGGCCAGCAGTGCTGGAGGTGGTGGCAGCATAGGGTGCTAGCAGACGAGGAAGGAGGGAAGGTAGCAGCACTCCATCCCTGCCCCCCATCATTCTCGATAGTCAATTCACTAGTATTGTTATAATTTCCAACCCCATCTCAGAATGCTGGAGGCTCAGGTGAGCGTAGGTGACGGTATGCCTACCAGGCACAATGCTCTAAATAAGTGGTGACAGGTAGCAGACCCAATATAACGGGTATAGTGTGATGATCCACTTAGACTGCTACATCCAGCTTCTCACAGTTGTACAAATCAACTACAGTGGAGTGCCATGCTCATTCAGCAATAAGGTGTCTTGTACCCAAGGCAGTTTCTTTAGGCCTCACTTGGATCTCTCTAAGCATCGCTGCTCTATACTATGCAGGCATACTCATAGAAAAGTTTGGGCATTACAGACATAAAGAACCCAAACAAACAGTGGTTTAATTTAAATTCCCTGCATCCAGAGCTGAGTGCAGCACATGCCCAGAAGAGGCATTGCGTTAGTTGGACCTGGTTTGAATTGGACCTGAATTGAATCAGCTATTAGATAAAAGTACCAAAAAGCCCCGCTGAAGTGCCTGATCTATACAGACACTGCAGAGCTGGGTTGAATTAATGCGCTGCTTCTTCCCATAAAGCACTTCCCCCTTCCCCCCTTACATGTGTCAGCACCCTTTATTATGAATTTGAAAGGGTTTTTATTTTCCAAACATACTAGGTATACTTTGTTTTCATGATCCTGATGACTTTATTCATTAGCTTTCCTCATTTTGATTTTTTTCTTGATTAAATTTACTTTTATGGATATTTGTGTTCAACTTCTATGCCTTTTTATTATGTAAATTGACAACTGTTTTCATTGTGTAAAATTAGAGTTTCCATTTTTCATTCTGAGGCTAAAAATCACTGAGAATGATTGGTGGAATTAAAACTTGTCCTGAAGTGGGCTATCAAGGACAATGGTTGTTCTGCATACTGGGTGCATCTACACATGCAAATGTTCTGGGGTTGGTTTACTTTAGAGTAATTTACTTTAGAGTAAACCCATCCTGGGCAGGCATGTACATGTGTAGAGAAGGAGGAGAAGATTTGCTGCTCATGGCACCAGTTTCATCCTGCCACCACTGGCCCCCTACCACAGCCAGGGGAGACTCTGGGCTCCTCCTGGGTGCTTGCTGAGGGGCTGGCAAGGAGCACAGGGCCCGGAAACAGCTGCCTTTTGGCAGGAGCTGGGAGATTTCTCCCTGCCCCTGGGAACTGCCTGCTGCTGGGGTAGGCTCTGCCACTGGAGCCCAGGTGGGGACAATGGCCCCCTGCCCCAACTCCCTGATTGGGGGCAGGAGGCTTGAAAAGAACTGCAGGGGAGGGGCAGGTCTCAGCCCCTTGCCCTGATCCACCAGTGGGGCAGCTAGCAGTGATCCCCTGGCTAGGCAGGGATTCCCCATGCCTAGATCACCCAATCGGATCACAGGACAGTTCCGGACAGCCCTGAGCTGCCAGGAAAATCTGAATGTGTAGCCTGGAGTTGATTGGGGACTGCTCAAAACTCCCAAGCCACTCCAAACTGCTCATGCAGCCTTCCCTGCATAGCCCAGGACTGGCCAGGAACTGTCCTGGTCAGGGTCAGATCCCAGCCAGCTCCAGGCTGGGCAGAGAACTCTCCCTGTGCAGGGATCTCCCAGCCTCCACTCCATGATCATGGAGTGGGGGCTGGGAACAGACTAGGAGCTTGTTACCAGCCCCAGCTCTGTGATTGCAGAGTGGAGGTTTGGAGATGATTGTTTCCAGTTCCAGCTCCATGATCACAGAGCTGGGGCTGGGAACAATCATAGCTCAGCTCCCACTCTGCAATCATGGAGTGGTGGCTAGGAGAAAACAATCCCAGACTGTTCCTAGAAACAATCATTCCTGCCCAGGATCCAGTGGTGGAGCCCACCCTGGCAGCAGGCAGTTCACAGGGGTAGGGAGCAATCTCCCACCCCCTGCTGCCCGGTTGATCTGGAGCAAATTTGCTCTCAGTCAGCCATCTACGTGTCTCATTCTTTACAGTAATTACAGGTAGAAAATTTACTCAAGATTAGAGCAAATTGCTGTGCAATGAGCATCTGCATGTATAGACGGCGACGCTTACTGCACAGTAATTTGCTCTAATCTCAAGTAAAGCATCTTGTGCAGACATGCCCACTGAATGTAAAATGGTAATTTCTATATGTACATAGTAAATTAATATATGAAAGCATAATCCAACACAAATCAGGATGTGTTTCAGTCCTATTGCTTTATGAGCTTCAGCCCAAATTCAGGTAATCCAAACAGTATCACACCCCTCCTTGACCAGGTACAGACATTATACTTTTACCAGTATAAGTGATTGGAAGCTAGTCTACACCTGTAACAGAACAGAAGTTTGGTACACACAGTCCGATTTAAAAATGGCAGAACCTAGTCTAAGATTTGCTCGCTCGCTTCAAAACAGTGAATGTGTATTCTGTTCATTACTGATCTAAACTATGCTGCTTACAGAAAACCACGTAACTTAGATTGATTCCACCTCAGGCTTTTGAATGCCTTTGTTCCACGTGCTCAGCTTCCCAAACTCCCAAACTTTGAGGGATCTCTAGCAACCACATGGTAGGAAAGAAAATCACATAATTTCTCCAATGTGTTGTTACTAGAGAAGTTCCATCCTGCACTGGATGGAATCCATCCTGTAATTTTTTATAGAAAATTGCATCTATGTTAAGAACAAGGAGAGAAAATAAATAATATTAAAAATCTGGGAAAAGATTATTTTCTTACTTGTGTTAGGAGATTTCATTTGCTTTCTTATACATTTGCATGGCTGGATACTCCAGAAGATGATAGCACAGAAGAAACAGCAATAAAAAGAATAAAGAGTTATAGCTGACTGGCAAGTATCCATCCCATGCAGCTGAAACCAGTCACAAGCAAGTCTAAAATACTTGCTACTCCTTAAACTTTTTAAGAGTATCTTGCATTCAACAGGCTTGAATAAATCTGTGCAGTTATGCAGTATATCCTGTATGTCACTGACCTCTCATTGTAAGACCCAATACCGTTGTCTAGGTACAGATTTTACACTTAATGTGCATTAAGTACTCAGAAAGTGCTTTAAACCTGTACCAGAACAGACATTCCTAGCACTTAAAGTACTTTAAAAATGGCCGCTTGCATACTAAGTTAACCCTCGATGGACATGCTATCAGATTAAATTTAGTGCTTTAGGTCAGAGCATTTTTTTGAATATCTGTTCCACATCCATCATGCGTTAAGCTAGGTCACATTTGCCAACATCCGAGAGGCCCCTCACAGGGCAGCATGGTCAGTGGTCTTTCTGGGGGACAGCCAGGGCCTCCCCTAGGGCAGGGGGGCTCCTTTCCCCCAGCTGCAGCCAGCAGTGGCAGTGCAAGTGCCCTACACCACTTCTTGCTGTGCTGGGAACTCTGGTGCCAGGAACTACTGTCTAGCTCATTTCTGTTCACTGAAGAGTTAAACTAAACACAATAACTTTGAAGAGGGATTGTGTAAACTGCTAGATTCCAGGTAATAAAAATAGAAAAGAGTTAAGTTTGGATTAGTGCCTTTCCTATTTTAAGCAAGTCTTCCCAAGTGCTTAATAAAGCCGTGAATTTGATGCTTGAATAGTTTAGTTGCAAATCACCACTAAAGTTACCTTCTACTGGTTTTAAAACTTGCCTTGGGGTCTTTCCATATGGTCAACAAAATGAGTCTTTGATTTAATATTTCACCCGGAAAACTTCTTATAGAACAGCAGCTCCCCTTCCCTCTCCTAGCACTGCACTGCAGTATTATCATTAGTTATTAACAGCATCTCTTGAACCCTCAGCCAAGTTGGCCAGAGACAAAATGGGTGCGACTGGAAATGATGGATGAGCTGCCCTGGTACTATTCCTGATTCATGCCCATGAAGTCAGCACTAAGGAAAGTTCTGCGCTTTGCAAACTTTCAGTTCAAAAAGAATTTCAGATCAAAACATTTGCTATCAAATTGTTGGTAGTGACAGCTCAAAAGAGCTTCACAACCACTGTCTATGAGCTGATGGTCTTTACCTGCCTCTACCTTAATATCCACAGAACCTTTTGATGCATCTTTCATCTTGAGAGATCCCTGGATCTGCCTTATTTGACACCCGCTAATGCTTTTGGTTATGTTTGTTCATTCCTCATTACTGACTTCTCAGCATAAAAAGGCAAGATTTTAACCCTCACAAATGCTGGCCTTTTATTAAAGCAGAAGAATTAAATGTGACATGAAGAATATTCTTTGGAACTTTATCCTTGAACACACTCTTAAACACATGGATACTTGGTCATATTCTTTACTGAATTGGGAAATCCAGGGAAAATGGAAATATTTCCCATGTCCGGAGGGTTTTGTCCAGAAAACATGCAGCAGAGACTTAGGAACAGATTTTTCAAAGGAATTTAGGCAGAGATTGGAAGTTAGGAGCATACCTTTAAAAATCGGTCTTCTGGGGTCTGATGCGAAAACCTTGTGATGAGAATTTTCTCCAGTTTTTGTAACCCTGTGGGTTGTTGAGAATGTTCAGGAACTTTTAGGAAGCATTCAAGACCTGGCAGGATTAAGCCCTAATTTTCTTCTAGTCTCTCTGTTTTCCTTGTATTCTACTTGGATTTTTGAAAGTGTCATGCAGGGTGCATCTACACGTGTCGCTATGATGATGTTGTTATGCACCGTGATTTGGTACTTCCAAAATGAAGCACTAAATCACAGCACAGTAACAGCCTGTACTGCACTGTATGCATGGTGCATGGTAATTCTGAGCAGCTACTTTGCCATAGTAGCACACTATACTGGGCGCAGTAGCCACTGGTCACGTGTAGATGCCCACGGATGCTACGTCACTGTAGCGTATTGCTATGGTGACATAGTGTCACATGTAGACACATCCACCATCACCTTGTTCTGAGATGCCCCTTTATATTCAGACTCAAATTATGCTGGTTATTTTCACAATCACTGCAAACAACTATCTTATTTCTAGTTGAGGTCCACCTATCCCTTTTCTTCTGACATTAATGTTGTATTTTCCATATTATACATCTTACCTTTACCTACAATATGCCTAACTAGAGCCAGTTGGGCTAAAGATGATAAACTACTTAGGGTAGAAAAATATCTTGGAAAGATACAGACACACGTGGAACAATTAACAAATAAATACAAAAACAAGAATCACAATAATAAAAACTGATAATAATAATGTGTCAGCA
>NW_005842039.1:2420285-2426427 GCF_000455745.1 Alligator sinensis | reverse complement strand
GGATACAGCTTGATTTGCTCCTGGATGTGTCTGTGCCATTGTAGAACAGTGAAAGTCCATGCATGCGCCATATGACTAGAGGTGAGAAGTTTCTAGAGGGTTTGAATTCCAAAATTTGATGAAGTCATGACCTACTTTTAAGGTCTGGGCATGTGCAGTGTATAATGGTAATGCAACTGTTTATTAATGCTGATATGTTAGTTATGATAACGTTGCTTGTATTGGTTTGAAATAGTTTGAATTGATTGGTCCTTTTAAGTATTGCCCAGGTTTGAATTTGATTGAGTATTGTGAAAAAGGTGATGACAGGACCCTTGGGTGAGTGACAGGTGGTGTGATTAGAAGGCAATAAATCCTGTCCAGAGCAGACAGCAGGAGCTCTGGGTGTTCTGCTGGGCAGTCCAGACTCCGGGCTCTCGGGGTGTGGGAGTTCGTCGACTGCAGGTTCCTTGCTGTGACCTGGTCGTTGGGATTTTGCTCACTGAGGCTGACCTCTCTCATGCTCTTTCCTTTGGGCTTCGGCTGTGGAAGCTGCAGTTGGGTAAAGTATCACCCTTTCCCTATTTGAGCTCCTGAGTACCCAAGCAGGAAAAAGCTAGAAATCCTCAGGGACTGTTATAGGGTTCCTCTTGCTGACTAGGCCCAGGGTGTTCTTGCCTGCGATCTGTGGTTTCTGGGTTGTCTGTGAGGTTGCACAGCAGTTAACTGGGTAGTGGCCGAAGCTCCTTGTTATTTGTGGTTCATTGGTTGTGTGACCAGGGATACTGGGTTTGGGACTTGTGTCGGGTTATTGTCTCGTTGGGTGTATTTTATTGTGTTGTGGCTCGGGTGTTACAGGAATATTGCATCGGGTAGTTGTTGCGTGGGTTTTGTTGTATACTACAGCTTATATTGGTCAACCTACCTGTGTTGTAGTGCATAGTTACTTCTTCTAACTCTGAGTGGGGTTGGGCAGTAGATCAATGCTCAGGGAAATTAACTTACTGTAATGCTCCCGAACCTGACTACTGTGGGTCATAGAGGATTAACGACCCTCTGGATTAATTAGTTAATTGGCATCCCCACGGTTGGTCCTTCACCATTGACAGCTACGGCTTTTTTTTTAAATGTTGTGCTTGTAAACTTTTGTATTTGTACACTGTACTTGGCCTGGATGTCAAAGAGAGACAATAGCATAGAACCCCTGTGACATCAGAGATACTTTTTAGATTAGAAATACACTTCATAAGCCAATATCTTTAGATGCATAAAGTAATATACATATCAAAAGAAAGTCTTAAACTAGGAATTACTGCTTTCCCATTCCCTTTGGGAAACAGTTGTGCCTCCACTGAAAAAGAAGATGAACGATCTGTAAATGTACTTTTCCCTTTTCCCCAGACTTATCAATTATAAATCATACTCACATGGAAAAGTCCAAGAAGTATACTGCATAGCGTGGGCAGCTTCAAGAAAGAAAACACATTCCTTCTTTCCAGACAGATTAAAGGTTGTCAAGATCCCACTTACTGCTTGAGAGATGAAATTAGCTTTCATTTCTTTGTTAAGTTTAGCATCAATATAGTATTTTTCATGTCTGTATCACTTTGTTATGATTTTAATTAGGGTGCTAATATCTCTATGAAGTAAAATGGGAAAATAGAACATATTTTTGGAAACTGGCCTCTGATGCTGTTTGTCCTTATTTTTGGGCACCTCACTGCAGAAACTTGGTAATCAGAGTTTTAGAAGTGCTAGATGCCCAAAATCACATCTTAAGTCCATGGTACATTCAGGTCCCCAATATCTCCAAACACTGGGCAAAAGTATCTCCAGTTTCAGACCCAAAAATGGAAGTACCTGAAATCATTGGACAGTTTTGAAAATGTTGGCCTAAATGACTTCTAAGTTCACAGACAGAATTAGTGTCACAGCTAAGATTAGAGTTCAGGAAGTTGTTAGCCTTGTTCTCAGGCCATACTTCTCTTAGCCCTCTGATTAAGGATAAATGTTTTTAGGATTTGTACAAGGAGAGCTAGGGCTGCTTGTTAGGGAATGTCAAGTTGAACATCTACTGTGTAATGGGGAAGAGGAGGAAAGGACAGAACTCACTGAACCGAAAATTCATGTTGAAGGCCTGAACGCCTTTCTGTCCAAGATGAATCAGAACAAAAACTAATTACTGGAAACAGGGTTTTGTCTTGCAGGATCAAAATGTAAGACTAACCAATGAATGCTTGTATGATCAAAATAACGAGTCCAAAGAGAAGACCCTTCATAGAAAACCATTTGAGTCTATGACTCGTATTAAAATTCTATAGGTCATGACCAAATGTCATGATAGATTCTGAAAGCTCTGACTTAGCAACTGTGGAAAACATTAAAGGAGGAGAAAAGGAAAGAGACATCATAAACCTCTCTTTCGCTGAGGGAGTAGAAATTACAGGTAATGTCTGACAGACACGTTGCTTCAGAAGTAGGTTTAATCTCGATAAGGTTTGGATATTTGATATGCATCAGTACTGAAAAATGTGGCTTCCTAAGGTGAACTTCTTGGGGTTGCAAAACTGGGTTAGAAATTTAAAGAGAACAGGCTTCTTTAAATTAATATTTGTGTCATTGTGTTTTCTCTTTGCAGCCAGGGGAGAAAAGTCCAAATTCAAACTTTCCCAGTCCAGATCTTTTGGCCTGTCTGAACTTCAACATTGTTGGGGTTCTTTTGAATAAAAAGGTCAGGTTGGTTATTAGTTTATCCAAACAAGTGCACCCAGCCACACTAGGAATGCAAAGTATAAAGTCCCACTTTGTAGGGGACCTCTGCTAGTGTCACAGATGGCTCTGCCAGACATGTACCATCACTATAGGAGCCCACCGTGGGCAAGGAATACTAGAGCAGGCCTAGGGTAAGGTAGATAAGGGAGTAGCCAGGACAGTCCTGAAACTCAGGCTAGGAACAGACATTGCATTTGTCCTTGGAAAGTTGTGGCTGTATTTGTTCTGGAACAGAAATATCCGGAGATTGGCGTGTACAATCGTTGCCCTTCTAATCAGGCTTTAGTGATAAACCAAATGCACTGTTGCTTTTCTGCCATTGATTCAGTGATTCCCTACAGTCTTATGAAAGATGAATGTGGGGTACAATTTAGCATAGCTGTCAGTGCTGCATTCACCTATGACAGGATGTGGTAGGATTAAGCCACAGAGGTCGCTGTGATGCCCCCTGGTGACCTTGTGACTCCTGTCCAACTCCATCTCTAGGCCCCTCCCTTTACTCCTGGTTGCCACACACTGATGTTCTAAATTAAGTTTTGGAAAGGAGGGTGCCCAAAGGTCCTAGAGCGAGCCTCTGTCTTTCTTCCTGTCAGCAGATCCCTTCTCATACCCCACCAATCCCTATCTCCCTCTCATTAGGTAGGCCTCTTGGCCCATATATGCCCCCAGGGCACTCACCAGCCTTATGGGCTATTCATAGCCTCTGACCTCCCCTATAACTGTGCCTATGCCCCACAGGTGTTAACTCTTAATCATACCCATGGGGATTCTGCCCCAATCTCTTTTCCTATCATCCAGGCCCTAACACCTGTATTTTCAGTACTTCAGGTCTCTATATGCCTTTAATTATTCTTGGGCCCCTTGGCTCTGGTCTCGCCCCTCTAGGGCTGTCAGCTGCTGGCCCTGTCACCACCCTTTTTAGTCGCTGGGTCTCCGACCCTATTTCCTTTCTCCCTGAGCAATGTGGGATAAGAACTGTCTCTGTCCTTCCTGGATGTTGGGCCTCTGGCCCTGGCTCCATCCCTCATGGACACTGGGTCCCCCCACCCTGGCACACTCTCTCTCTCTGTGCACTGTGGCACTGCTAGGACCTCCGCCTCCCCTAACTAGTCCCAAACCTAGTCCACCAGTAAAAACTCGCACACACAAAATAATGCCCTATGGCTATAAGTAAATTTTTAACCCACTGGCTCTCTAATAAACCCCTATGCATCCTGGAGTCCTAATTTCCCACCAGCCCTCAGCCCCTTACTTGCAGTCTTTAGGCATTGAAGGATCTCAGTCCATCTCTCTCAACAATATATATCCTACTGCAGAGTTCTTCCCCCCCACCCCGGTCTACAGGGCCAGGCTGACAGCCTTCACTCAGGCACTGGCTTATATACTGCTCAGGCTCTGCCTACTTCCAGTCAAGTGACTTGCTAACTCTGGCACAGCTGCCCCTCTCTCATTCTAATGGGTAGCTAGTTGTTGCTACCCTGGCTACTATAGCAATGTCTCTGTTGCTTCACTCTGTTGCTTCAGCAGGACTCAGTCCCACTGTACTACTGCTGTGCAACTAGCACAGCAATAGGCACTTTCAGCTTCTGACCTCTGGCTGCCTACCCCTTTGCAGTCAGCCCTTATTTGTCTGCCTAAGTGCTGTTTGCTACTGTTTGTCCTTCTGTAAGTAATAGGAGTCATGGGCTCCCTATTACACAGAAACTGCACTGAACTGGGACCCACTAAGGCCTGCAGGCGGGCTGTTAGGAAGGCCAAGGCGGATATAGAGCTCGGATTAGCGTCCAGGATTAAGGATAACAAAAAGTCCTTTTTCAAATATATTGGGAGGATGAAGAAGGCGCCGGGTAATGTGGGGCCCCTGCAGGATATGCGGGGCAATCTGGTGGTTGCGTCAGAGGATAAAGCGGACCTCTTTAACCAATTCTTCACCTCCGTTTTCTTGTGCAGGGACCGGGACTTCCCTGCTGTGATAGAAGCCGGACGCGAGGGGATCGCCTTCAGACCTCAGGTTGGGGAGGACCGGGTTAGAGAGCTTCTGGAGGGGCTGGACGCATTCAAGTCAGCGGGTCCGGATGCTCTCCACCCCAGGGTGCTGAGGGAGCTGGCTGGGGTTGATCGTGGTGCTTGGGCCAGGTGCCAGATGATTGGAAGGTAGCTAATGTGGTCCCCATCTTCAAGAAAGGGCAAAGGGAGGACCCGGGCAACTATAGGCCCGTCAGTCTTACCTCAATCCTGGGGAAACTCTTTGAGAAGATCATCAAGGAGCACATTTGTGATGGGCCAGCATCAGAAATGATGCTCAGGGGCAATCAGCATGGATTTATTAGGGGGAGATCATGTCAGACCAACCTGATTGCCTTTTATGATCAGGTCACAAAGGCCATGGATGCAGGTGTCGCGGTGGATGTAGTCTTTCTGGACTTCAGCAAGGCCTTTGACACCGTCTCTCACCCCATCCTAATTAATAAACTAGGCGACTGTGGCATAGATGCCTACACAGTCAGATGGATTGCAGATTGGCTGAAGGGTCGCACTCAGAGGGTGGTGGTGGATGGATCATATTCGACTTGGGGGGAGGTGGGTAGTGGAGTCCCCCAGGGCTCGGTCCTGGGGCCTGCGCTGTTCAATTTCTTCATCAGCGATCTTGATGTTGGGGTGGAAAGCAACCTGTTTAAATTCGCTGATGACACCAAAATTTGGGGGGAGGTGAGCACGCTAGCAGGGAGAGAGAGATTGCAGAAGGATCTGGATAGGTTACAGGGGTGGGCAGACAGGAACAGGATGCGTTTCAATACGGACAAGTGCAGGGTGCTGCACTTGGGTAGTAGGAACCAGCAGCACACTTATACGATGGGGAACTCCCTACTTGAGAGCACGGAGGCGGAAAGGGATCTTGGTGTCATTATTGACTCCAAGATGAACATGGGCCGACAATGCGAGGTCATGGTTGGCAGGGCTAACCGGACCTTGTCGTGCATCCACAGGTGCATCTCGAGTAGAGCCAGGGAGGTGATCCTCCCCCTCTATGCGACGCTGGTCAGGCCGCAGCTGGAGTATTGTGTCCAGTTCTGTGCGCCCCATTTCAGGAGGGATGTGGACAACATGGAGAGGGTCCAGAGGAGGGCCACCCGCATGATCCGGGGACAACAGGGCAGACCCTACAGTGAGAGACTGCGGGACTTGAACCTATTCAGCCTCCACAAGAGAAGGCTGAGGGGGGACCTGGTGACCGTCTATAAACTCACTAGGGGGAACCAGAAGGGTTTGGGGGAGACGCTGTTTCCCCTAGCCCCCGCTGGCATAACAAGGAGTAATGGGCACAAGTTGATGGAGAGGAGGTACAGATTGGACATCCGAAAAAACTACTTCACAGTTAGGGCGGCTAGGA
>NW_005842039.1:2414925-2420257 GCF_000455745.1 Alligator sinensis | reverse complement strand
TTTTGGGTTGTTCTCCCGCCCTGGTGGGGGGTCGGGCTAGAAGATCTATTAGGTCCCTTCCGACCCTGTAACTATGAAACTATGAAGGCAGTTCTGACCCTAGCACCCACTAAGGCTGCCTCAGTAGGTATGAGACAGTTCTGACCCTAGCACAGGCTCAGAGATTACTTCTTTTTGTACCACCATGGTTTTAGAAGAGGAGATGGAAGAAAGGGTACTTGTGCACTGAAAACTGAGAGTGAGTAAGCAAAGGAGTACAAGATGTTAAACACATCTGGCTTATATTATATAGAATTTGCTATTATCCTCAACTGGGCTGCAATTTCATCCAGGTTATGATGGTACCCTCCTTTTAGCATGAAAGCTTGGAGGCAGGTGACAGTGGATATTTCCTCTCTAACCTCTTTATTGACAAATGCTTCCCTCAATGTTGGATATAGGATTGAAAGTGGGCAAAATATTCTGAATTTTCATGAAGACTTACAATTCTCTTGCATGTACTTGTTTCTCCAGGTTCACTGGAGACTGACGTAAAACAAAGGAAGTTGTGTGTGGAAGAGAGCTGCACATAATATCATGAGCAAGTGCTTTTTTCAGAGTAGGGTCAGGACTTAAGTTCTGCATGTTCTGAATAAACAGCCTAGTTTGTTTTGTGGAGAAAATATACAATTAGATTGTCTGTTTTGAAACTGGGACCATCTCAGGGGACATGCAACAATGGAAACTCAACCATATTTATTACTATCAATATTACTAAATATGCATTTTCCCTAGTGCACTGGATTTGTATTGCTCCCTGCTTTGGGGCCAGAGAGAGGATAATAATGAAACAGCATACAACACTATGCATACCGTGAGCACTGTGGCATACCAGTCCTCAGTTCTATAACTGGAATGTCAATACAGCCAAGAGCTGTCTATATATTTAGAGAGTCACTGCTGCAGTTGAAAACATTTTTAGATGTAGGAAGATACCAGTTCTTTCCCTTTCCTAGTTTCATCTTTCCATCATTACCAGGACATGAATGTATAAAAAGAATCTTTTTCTATTCTAATCTTCCTTCTACTTCTTGGTATGCTCATTACCCAGAGGTGATAAAGATGAGCTGTGATGTCAAAACCAGGATTGTGATGACATTGGTGGATTAATCAGAGAAGAGAATCCTGATGAGAAAGAATAAGGTGGGCCTATTTATACACAGCTCTTGTAGCCTGGTAATCAGATCTGACAAAAAAGGAACCATAAAGGGATTTAATATTTTCGAACAAAAGTCTGATCTCCTTTCAAATAGTTTAAAACTGAAGTGGAAAGTCCACTGTAATTTAAGCAGCAGATTTATATGGAAGTTAATGGAACTGTATCAGTTTATAGCAGCTAAGGTCTCAATCTATATAGACAGGATGTTCTTCCATTTAAGTATGCTCCGACTGTAGCCAACTTTACAAAAACTAGTGACTGTTGTTTTTAAATTATCAGTGTCTAGTAATTAGAACAAGGGACAGTGACTCAGACCTTCTGAATTCTATTCTCAGCTCTGCAAGTCTCTCATTCCCTAGGACTCTATTCACGTGAGGCATGTTTCACAGAAATGCTGAACACCCACAACGCCAACTGGAGGCAACAGGAGTTGGGAAAGCTAAACACCTTTGGAAAAATGGGGACTTAATATCTCTGCAACTCATTGTTGCCACTAAATGACAGTCTGTAATTACCCATGGTGCTTTGCACTGTGAATTCCCCCTACCCCCTGAAAGGAGTTTTGATTTTCTTGCCATTCACCTTAATCCAATGATTTATTCTAAGAAAATGGTAGACAAAAATACAAATAGTATGTTTCAGGAGGTTATTTTTAAGAGATGCAGTAGCTGTAAACAGATTACAAAGTAATCACAGAAGGAGATCACTTAGCAGGATAAAAATATTTTTCTGATGTAATTAGTAGGCAGAATTTAAGAGGAACATACGCAGATTTCACTTTTTTTCAGCTGAAGGACTAAAATAAATCTTTGCCTTTTTTATAGCAGTTTAAAAGAATAGTTTTCACTGTAGGGACCTGTCAAAGCAGTTTTGAGCTAACTCTCCAAGGCTAGGGACAGAAGTTATACATAAATGAGTTTAAGTCATCAGAAACTGGTTTAGACCTGTAACAGAACAGAAGCTCAGTGGACATAAACCAGGTTTAAAATGGCTGAAATTGGTTTAAGATAAACCTGCTTGAATGTAGTATCAGACTTTACTGATTTGGGGCAAACTTATTTATGAAATTTCTGTCCAAGACCCCTTCCTGGTTCAAGTTAAATCACAGTACCCCAGCATCCCAGTATGCTTTCCAGCCCTGGGCTGGGCTAAACTGTCTGGTGCAGCAGAGAAGGGTTGGGGGGGGGGCAGGCAGGGACTGTTGTCCCCCTCCTCCCCCAGCAAACCCCAACTGGGGCTTGGGGCCAGGGTGGGGGTTAAACCACTTCCCCTGAGTACAGAGCTGTCCTGTTGCTAAACTTACTTTAATTTACTGCTGGCTGAGACTGTGAACTACAAATTCCAGAGGCATCTGGAAGCAAGAAGAGGAAGTGATGAGCAACCCTGGAGAGTGCTGCTACTGTGATTCTGGACTGCAAATCCCAGAGACCTTGGGGGCCACAGGAAGAAGAAATGAACACACAGCCTGTGCTGGCTACATGCCACAGAGGCATGCTGTAGTGCTGCTTTGAGCCACTGCAGGCATGTGGCTGCAATTTCTGAATAAAAAGTAAATGTATGTCCGGTTGTTTCTCAGTTTAATCTCGTCAGTTTAGACTAACCTGCAAAGACTGAATCAATTTAGCCTTGGGCTTTTTGACTGTCTGTACTTAGCCCAAGGGATCAATATGAAATCAACATGACTATAGAGATGTCTTGTTGCTACTTCCCCTGGCTTGGAATGATAAGACTTGTCTATACTTTGGGTTAGCCCCAAATCCACAGTCAAGAGCAAACCATGTAAGCATCCAATGAAAATCCCACAAAGAGGCAAAGGAAACCATGACTCAGTTTCAAGCAGATCAAAGTCAACTGATTCAAGCTGTGCCTTTGCTTGCTTTCACTGCTGCAGCTGTACTAGTTACTGATCATCCACTTCTGGATCTCAAGTAGAAACAAGGCCATGGAAAGCAAAGAAAAGGTGTCTTAAAAACCTTGTCCACTTGTTCAGAAATAGAGAAACTTGAATTTCCAAATGCATTCTCTGAAATGAGTTTGATATGGATAATGGCACACACATTGGCACATACATATTTCCCTGCTCACAAGAGCTTTTAAGTTTGTGTTTCCAGGTGGCAAACACAATATATTTAGGCCAAAATCCATCAACTCCTTCATGGTGCATTTTTCAGAAAAATGCTTGAAATGAAAATTCAGGAGCTATTGCAGGAGACATAGGAATCAGGAATTTAGGTCCTCTTTGAGCAATTGACTCAACTTTTTGACTTTGGATAATAAACATCTCTCTGTCTCCATGTACCATGCTTTAAAAATGTGTACAAGAATGTTTACCCCTGCACTGATGAGTTGCAGACTTTAATCAATTAATGTATGTGAAATGCTTGAGATCCTAGGATGCTGGGAGGAGTCTGAAATCTATACTTGAAGCAATAGAAAGAAGAGGTAGTGGTTTAATTATGGCAGTGTGCACAGTTAAATAAAAAAAGTATAATATGGGTGTAATGCTAATGTATTACACTGGAGTTACACTCCTTCTGTACTCAAGGGATTGAAGCTTGCCCCAAACAGCATATCTGGGTCACAAATGGGAATATATGAGAGAAATACCTGACTGCAGTTTTCTCTGCTGTGGAGGCATAATGAGTTTCGGTTACATGATACATTTTCATGGGACATCAGCAATTGACTTTTGCACTCCTAAAGACAATATCCCTAATACATTTTTGGTTGTTCAAGAGAGGCTCACCATTTTATGAGGCAGGTACTCTTTAATTTCATTCAGGCGGTATAAATAATCTATTGGCATGAGCACATCCAGAAGTGTGGGAAAACAAAAATTAACTTGCAGGTGACTGGCCTGGGTGTTCAAACATCTTGGGGGGGGTGGAGGGGAGGGGGTGGCATGAAATCCTAGTCCCAGAGAGGTCAATGGAAGCTGTACCAATGACATCAATGTAGCCAGGCTTTTTACCCTAGTCTTTGAGGTTTTCTCATTTAGTTCACCTGGTTCCTGTCTCTCTGGAGCTCTGACTTCTTCCCCACTTCTGAGCTACCATCTCTCTTTAAATTGTACTCCCTTCCCTTTCATTTTTGCTCTAGCTTCTTCATAAGGTGCAGAAAAAGAAAAAAACTCTCCTTGCCACCCAAGGGTTGAGGTTCAATTGTATTCCCTGAGCCCTGGGGACTGCAGAGACTCCCCCTTAGGGGCTAGTAAGGAGACAGGGGCATGATTCTGTCCCCTCTCCCCAGACTGGGGCATTCTGTAGTGAAAAATAAGGTGAAGATGCATGACAACATTTCTGCTACTCTGATAGTTGTGCTGCAGTACCACTGCAACCCTTACCACTATATACCTTAACAAACACTTGGTGAGAGTAAAAATGACTTGGTGATAGGCCCAATAAAAGAATTATGTGATATTTGGCCTTTTGGTGACATTTTTATAAAATATTGTCTGGGAAAATCTGTTGTGGAACAATCTTTCATATTATCTGGTTTGACTCTAGCCTTCTAGTTCAAGTACAGGCATATAATGTGTTTCAGATAATGTCAGTACTAGTTAGAATGAGAGATTCTCTGCACTGTACGTTTGGCTTATAGAGAAGCTAAGTATTCAATTTTGTGTTGGTGGAAGGTCCCTCATCCCAATCACTTCATACTCACGCTTAGCCCCTAGATATGACATTAGTTGGCATGCATCCTGTGCATCTGAGCAATACAATTATAGGAACCCCTCACACAGCCAGTCCCGTTGAGTAAAATCTGCATTGCAGATAGGCCAGTGCTCAATTTCTGTTGTCATGTTTCCCAACAGATCTATGTATGGATCCTCCATAGAGTAGACTATAGTCATTAGACTGCTCTGTTCCTTTATTATAGCAAGCCATACGACATAGTCTATCCAATTAAGAGATCAGGTACCTATACAATGTGTAGTTAAGCTTATGGGTGTTGTCAGAATGTTGATTAGATCAATAATTTCTCCCAGCATGTAAAGATCTGGTGGCTCTTTTAATATGTCACATTGCTTGCAAAGCATAAATTATGGTGACATTATTAGATCTATCACATTCTTTGGTGCCTCCATTTGCAAGAAATATACTAGTTGCACTGTGTGGCATATCTAGTCACATG
>NW_005842039.1:2372162-2414915 GCF_000455745.1 Alligator sinensis | reverse complement strand
GAAATTGCAGGAAAGAAACAAATTAGTTGTACAAGTAGAAGCACCATCTAGTGGAGGTTTGCATGAGAACATGTACAGCAAGTCCTTCATACTTTTTAATGCCTAGGTCTTTTCAGTGGCATCATAAACACTGTTCTCAGCACTAACAATATTTAAAGCAGTGCTCAGAAACTCAATTCAACCAGAGTCTCTTTTTAGATATGTGTATTTTTTTTTGGTATTTGTCTATGGATTTTAACACGGCTTCCCAGGAATTAAAAGATCAGCCCCTCCTGCTGTTGTATATTTACCTCCAAAAGGGCAAAAAATAATTGGTTGATTTGAGTCTCTTATTTCGCTGTTACATCACTTGTGGCCATAAGGGACAGAATTAATAAGCTAGTCAAGTGAGTTGAGATAACCATACTTGTCTTTCAGTCCCACCAGAGATCACTTCCAGGAAGTGAATAACTGCACCTGGCAGAGTGGAAAATTTCCTGAGTTTGTGGTGGTTTAAAGGGCAGGTCTGAATGATATGAGGAACAAAGTCACTGAAGGCATTTGTTCAGTACAGTGGTTATGCAGCTCAGCTGCTATTCATTATATTGGAAAGTACTGTCATAATATTATGTTCACCTCACCAGTACATAATGATTAAAGCATTTTCAGTAATTAGGAGATCTGGCTAGAGGCGGTAAACCAGGTGATATACACTGCAATTAGGTCTTAGAAAAGGTAATGTTCTTGTTTCCTCCCTTTTATGGAAGGCAATGAATGGAAGTGATTTAGTGTTCTTATTTCGATAACTAACCAGAATGAAAAGTAACACTATCTTTTAGGAGTATACATGAAGTCATGTCAGTCTTGCCTTTGGGCTACTTCTGAGTGCCACTGTGAAACACACCATGCCCATTCACTTTGTAATGTAGCTACCACAGAGCAGCCAATAAGCAGGTGTGAGATAGCGAGCCAGAAATTGACAGTGGGCATGCTCTCAGAGTCATCCCAAAGTGGCCATGTTGCCTCATTTTCTGAGGATGGAGTGCATGGACATAGTGATAGCAAGGTGATGGGGTACGTTTCATAGCATGCTTCATTTGGGGTGGTATAAGCATGTACTGATTTAACACCTATACAAAATGGGCCAAGTCCTCAGCTGGTGTAAATAAATGTCACTGCCTTGAAATCAATTACATTAATTAATAAATGAATTACTTAATCAATGAATTAATGTCACTGCTCTGAAATGCAGCAGTGCTAAATTAACCCCATCTGGGGATAGGTCTCAGTGGGTACAAACTGAACATAAAATGTTATCAGATTAGAATGGAAGCACACTACATTCCCCTTGCAAAGCTGCAGGTGACTGCACAAGATTAGCAAGTAAAGCAGTATAAAGCCATAATCTAAGGAATGTTTGAAAGTACTGTCTTAATATGGCTTATCTTCATCCATTCAGGCAAACCAAATAGAGTGTAAAACAATTTAGCTGAAACTACATTTTGACTGAGTTTAAACGCAGTTTCTAAAAGAAGTTTAAAAAACCCCACTATAGACAGAGTTTCTTGAGTTCAGGTCTAATTTATCTAACTCTAAATGTTCTCCTAACCCCAGATCTTTTATTTTATATCTGTGTAAGAGTATTTGGAAAAGTGAAATTATAGACTCATTTTCCTTGTGCTACAAATGAATCATAGGAATTACTTGGGAGTTTTGGTTTGAAGGAAATTTAAATGGATTTTGTATCAGCTCAGATAAAAAAATAAATATCTCTCTCATAGCAACAAATAGAAGGCTTTTTGGCTGTAATTCTTATAATATTTTTTGAGAAAGGAGGCTCTTAGTTCATTCCATAGGCACCAAGTACCAAGGGGCCTGCCCTGCCTTGGGAAGAGGGTAGGGTGACCACCCCTCCATAATTGGGCAGGACATTCCCAAAATGGGAACATCAAATCCCAGTCCCAGGCTGCATGACTTCGGGACAGCATTTGCCCTGGATTCTCAGTGTCGTGCAGGGATCTGGGTTTTCCATACACTGTGGAAAAATGTAGGAAATAGCGGGTTACCCCTTGCAGGCTGGCAGAGTTCCAGACTACAAGGGGCTTCAGGGAGCAGGATACGGGAGGTGCCATGTGCATGTGTGCATATGCACAAATGCATGTGGCCAGAAATACAGCCCCAGACAATGGTGGAGAGCAGTTTCCCCAGTTGCCTGCAGGTAAGTCTATGGTGGGGTGGGGGCAGAAGTTGGGCCTCATCAACTTCTGAATAAAGATTTTCATGGCAAAATCATAATTAGGAAAAATGTGATCATGTCTACTTGATGTCAGAGCAGTAAAAGAAGAATCAGTCCTCTGGTTTTGACTTCAGTAAAATTAAAAGCTGATCAATGAGGTTTTGGAAGCCAAGCTCCAGATGCAGCTCATTTCTATCATCAGCCAAGGAAAGCTAGATGATGCACTGAAGCCTTTTGTTCTCCTCAGCCCACTTCCCTAGTAAGCTAAGAAGAAAAGTAGCAACAGTTACATCCTCTCATTAGAAGACCGGGGGAAACTTTATGACAAATAGCCATGAACATCAAGAAACTTCTAGCACTTTTACCATTGATCTCATTTGTACTTTTCAACCTGGTACAGAGGTGAAGGCCTCGGAAATCTTAACTTCAGTAATATAGCAAACGGGCAAGAATCTCCCCCATCTATTCTTCAGGTACCTCAGATCCAAACGCAATCATGCATGTGGGTAAGAGTCTCTAGGGATTGAATAGAAAATTCAACACAAACTAGACTTGTTTCCTGGCTTATCTATACTGATGAAACATAACCAGTCCAAATATCTATGGTTTACCAGTGAGGGAGTTAGTTATATAAAACCAGATTATGTCACCTGACAGGAGACTTCCTTGAAATGGAGGGAAACATTGTTAGAGTTTCTTTTGTCAGGTGGCAAGGACAGTTTGTCAAGATTTCTCTTCATTGCTCGGAAAAAAATAGTGATAATTCCCAAGGAGAACATTGATTTCAACAAAACCGCACTATCCTGTGGAAATTTTTGCTGGAAAAATATTCAATCAGTTCTAACAATAAATGATTAAATGGTATTTTTATTGTCAACCCACTGTACAAATATTAGTTAATTAAGTCTCATGTCTGTGAGGTGGACAAATATGATTATCACCATTTCACATATGGAGAAATTGAAAGACAGGCTAAATTACTTGCCCAAATTGTGGCTAAACTAGGGTTATATTTCTGGTTCTCAGCCCTTTGCTGAATCCACTAGATAACATTGCCTCTTCACAGTAAGTAGTCTTGTTTAACACTAAAGATAGAATTTGAATTCAGGGACAACAATTCTGTCATTCAGCACAATAAGCAGAGTCCTCCTAGCTATAGTATGAACATTGTAGTACTTACAGTTCCTTCAGACCAATCACACAAAACAGCAATAAATATTTTGGATGTAGAAAGAATTTGGATGATTGACTATTACTCCTTTTAGATTTAAATTAAATAAGTAGATTAACAAGAATGCTCCCAAAAATGGCTCACAAAAGCTGTATTGTGTGAGAAATCATTGTTATTTAGGTGGTGCAGAGAAATGCTCCCACACTCTAATGTACTGGTATCTATGCATGAATGTTGGGACAGTATTTGAGCAGATTATTTAAAGAATACACGATAAACCCGATATTTTCTCCAAGAGCTGGGCTGAATTCCCATCCTTCCCCGACTGTTCAGAAGAATCTTCCGACTGACACACTTGGAACCACGTTCTAAGAACAAACTGACACAGGCCAGTGGAAACATCAAGGTAAGATAGGATCATAGGAAAGTAGGGCTGGAAGGGACCTTGCAAGGTCATCTAGTCCAAGGCTGCCATGACACTGGCATGTCAAGTATCTATGAAGCCTGGCAGTCCATCTAGAGTGGACCCCATAAATCCTAGGAACCTAACTTGGAGGCAATCCACCAGGCCTACTGCTGAGTTAGGATCCAGAAAATTAGGATCCAGAAACCCAAGGCTGCTGAGCAGATGTCAGTTTGAGCTTACAGGTTTTCTGATGATATTTCAGTGAAAGTGACACATTCCCCTAGAACATTTCCTGATGGAAAAATATATTCTGCCCAAAAATTGTGCAGTCAGCTTTAGCAAAAACTCTTCCTGAGATGGCAACTTTAGTTTTGATATAGATAGAGATATTTTGGATTCGGGCTGATACAGACCAGGGACTTGAACCTAGATCTTCCACTCCCCATGTGAGAACTGAACTCTAATTTCTGGCCACTCTGGTTGGTGTGGTCTTGGCTTCATATGGAGGTGGAATAACACCTCTTCTGAAATCTCAACAGTTTTCATGGGGTGGAAAATCTGTTTCCTGCGCAGCCATATTAAATTCTTTTCATGTTTTCCCACAATAAAATGTTTATCCAAAATGTCTTTAAAAAAAAATTCCCGGGTAGCTGCAGTGAAGACTGAATTTTGATCAGTGGCCCATCTGGACAGCTATGTTTCTATAGGTCAAAGCAGACCATAAAACCAAGGAGGGACTCGGATACACAGTCACATTTTTGAATGTATATTCAATATATATATTTGAAACAGCCTTCAGAATGTGACTAATGAACAATTGCCTCCAAATGAATGGGGCAGGTCGTGCATCTTCTGTGTACAAGCAGCAGTGCCCACCCAGTTGGTGTTGGTCTAGCTGGTGTTTCTCCTTTGCTTGAATGCCCTACGACTGGGGCATTATAACTGTGGTGTTTAATCCCAGACAAGTTTTTGTCTCTTCTCCTTCATGTGTACTTCAAATCTCTTGTTATCATTATGGTAGAAAAATAAGCAGTAGAACACTGCTGCATAACAACATCCAACCCACAGAAGACCTGGTCTTTCAATAACAGCTAGCCTCTCTAACAATTAATTCTGCCACAATAATGAAGTGATACTTTTTATCTATTACCGGCTGAGTTTTGCTTGCATCAGCACTTTGCTCAAAAAGTTTTGCAGATGAAAATCTGTGGAAACAAGACAGAGATAGAATTTGTTCCTTCTTGATTGCATAGCTGACATTAGCTCCTAATTAAAAAACAATTCTTTTTCTAGTTCAACTCTGAACTCATGGGTTAGTAGAAGCTAAAGGCTAGCACAGTGACCCATTGCTTCCATCAACATGAGACCACTGCCCCACTGGTCAGGATTAAATTGCAAACTTAGACATCCAAAGGGAACAGTAAATACCATGAAGTCTTATCAGCAGCTGTCAGCTACACAGAGGTCAGAAGGTTACTGTCAATGGAGAAATTATGAGTAGGAGTTTTACTGACTATAGGAACTTCTAAAACAAGAAAACTCTTGAAGTTGCAATGATAGAATTTTGAAAGTTAGCAACCTTGAATGATGCTCCCTGAATAAGTGGGCACAAACAGTGTTTTGACTTAATTAGGACACATCTGCATAGCATTGTTACCTACTTCTGTAGCCATTTAAATGACACCTTTCTTCAGCATTTCACCACTGTACAGAACAAAGCCTCACTGAAAGAGGTGGGGAGGATTCTTTGGAAGCACAAAGAAACATGAAACCACAAAACACTAAGCTTTATTTGTATAAAATTAAACAAATTAAGAGCCATTTCTATTAGAAAGCAGACCTATTTGTACAATACCATGCGTATCTTGTATTTCTGCTGTATGATTCATAGATTGTAAGGCTGGAAGGGACCTTGGAAGATCATCTGGTCCAGCCTCCTGCACCAAGCAGGAAAGACAACTGGGGTTAGGTGACCCCAGCAAGGTGACTGTCTAGTCTCCTTTTGAAGATTTCCAGGGTAGGTGATTGTACCACGTCTGGAGGGAGCTTATTCCACAGTCTGGACACCCTAACTGTGAGGAAGTTTTCCTAATGTTGAGCCTGAATTAATCTTCCAGGAGTTTGTGGCCATTACCCCTAGTTTTCGCCTTGGGTGTCCTGGTGAACAGTTGTTCACCGAGCCCTTAATGTACTCCCCTAATGTAGTGGTCATCTGCTACCAGGTCCCCTCTCAGCCTTCTTTTCCTCAGGCTGAAGAATCCCAGATTTCTCAGCCTTTCCTTGTATGGCTTGCTGTGTAAGACTCTGATCATATGGGCAGCTCTTCTTCGGACTCTCTCAAGCTTGTCCATGTCCTTGTTATAATGTGGTGCCCAGAATTGGATGCAATACTCCAGTTGCAGTCTCACCAGTGCTGAGTAGAGCAGAAGAATCACCTCCTTGGTTTTGGTGGAGATGCATTGATTGATGCATGCCAGTGTATTATTTGCCTTACTGGCTACAGCATCGCACTGCTGGCTCATATTCATAGTGTGGTCTATTATTACCCACAGATTCCTTTCATTAGTGGTGCTAATCAGTTTGTTGCTGTCAAGCCTAGAGGTATGTTGGAGGTTGCTCATCCTGAGGTGGAGCACTTTACATTTCTCAGTGTTGAACTTCATCAGATTGCATTCCACCCAACTTGCTGGACAGAACCAACATTGTCCGTCTCCTACCCCACATGGAAAAGCACCATATGTAATCGTGGGGAGGGAGATGCATAAATTAAAAATTGACCCCAAAGCCATTTCTCTAAGTATTAAGAGGGAACAATCCCTATGCTTCCCTATGTGCCTATGGGCTTACAACTATATTATGCATGGGCTATGCACTAGGGCTGTGCGAAACACGATCGTTTCTTTTTGATGTCCGTTTCACCGTTTCAAAGGGACAGTGTTTCATTTTGTTGTTTTGTTTCATTTCAAAGCACTGTCCCTTTTTCATTTCTTCAAAACTGTTTTGCTGTTTCAATGCTTTTCAGCATTTTGCCCATAGGCTATGATGGGGAATCGTGAAAATGTCCAGATTTTCTGATTTCATCTGGACCAAATCAGCAGGTCCAGATGATCTCCACCCAAGGATGCCGAGGGAATTGGCAGAGGCCATTGCAGGGCCCCTGGGTCAGGTCTATGAGCACTCGTGGTGCACTGGTGAGGTGCCAGAGGATCGGAAAAGGGCCAATGTTGTCCCCATTTTCAAAAAAGGGAGGAATGATTACCAGGGAAACTATAGGCCTTTTAGTCTTACCTCAGTCCTGGGAAAGCTCTTTGAGAAAATTATCCAGGAACACATCTGTGAGGGACCAGCAGGGGAAATTATGCTCAGGGGCAACCAACATGGGTTCATTAGAGGCAGGTCCTGTGAGACCAGCCTGGTTGCCTTCTATGACCAGGTAACACAATCCTTGGATGCAGGTGTCGTGGTGGACGTAGTCTTTCTGGACTTTAGGAAGGCCTTCGACACTGTCTCTCACCTTATTCTCATTAAAAAATTAGGCAACTGTGGTGTCGATACCTACACAGTCAGATGGGTTGCAAATTGGCTGGAGGGCCGCACCCAGAGAGTGGTGGTGGACAGGTCATTTTCGACCTGGAGGGATGTGGGCAGTGGGGTTCCCCAGGACTCGGTCCTTGGGCCTGCACTGTTCAACATCTTCATCAGCGACTTGGACGAGGGGGTGAAAAGCACCCTGTTCAAATTCATGGATGACACTAAGATGTGGGGAGAAGTGGGCACATTAGAAGGGAGGGAAAAGCTACAACTGGATCTGGACAGGTTACAGAGGTGAGCAGATGAGAATAGGATGGGTTTCATCACTGACAATTGCAAGGTGCTGCACCTGGGGAGGAAGAACCAGCAGCATACCTACAGGCTGGGGAACTCTCTTCTCATCAGCACAGAGACAGAAAAGGATCTTGGAGTCATTATTGATTCCAAGAGGAACATGGACCGCCAATGTGGGGATGCGGTCAGTAAGGCTGACTGCACCTTGTCATGCATCCACAGATGCATCACGAGCAGGTCCAAGGAGGTGATGCTCCCCCTCTGTGCGACATTGGTCAGGCCACAGTTGGAGTACTGCATCCAGTTTTGGGCACCGCACTTCAGGAGGGATGTGGACAGCATTGAGAGAGTCCAAAGGGGGGGCCACTCGCATGATCGGGGGCAGCAGGGCAGGCCCTATGAGGAGAGGCTATAAGACCTGAACCTGTTCATCCTCCACAAAAGAAGGCTGAGAGGGGATCTGGTGGCTATCTATAAACTTACCAAGGGGGACCAATGGGGAATGGGAGAGACCCTGTTCCCCTGAGCACTACCAGGAGTAACTAGGAATAACGGCCATAAGTTGACTGAGAGTAGGTTCAGGCTGGACATCAGGAAGCACTACTTCACAGTCATGGCGGCTAGGATCTGGAACCAACTTCCAAGGGAAGTGGTGCTCGCTCCTACCCTGGGGGTCTTCAAAAAGAGGCTGGACAATCACCTTGCGGAGGTCATTTGACCCAAACATTCTTTCCTGCCCATGGCAGGGGGTCGGACTACATGATCTGCTCAGGTCCCTTCCGACCCTACCAATTCTGAAACTATGAAACTATGAAAATGCCTAAAACTTTGTCATTTCTTGCCTGATGTGGATAAATGTTGCAGGGTTGGTAACCCCTTCTAGGGGCTTGAAGCCTGCCAAGTTTCAAGGAGATAGGTGCAGAGATTTCCAGAAACTGCACCGCAAACTTCAAAAAGCAAAACTCATGGCACTTGCTGACAGTGGCAGCCTCCTGTCATCCGGCAGAGATCCAGGGGCCTGCACCCCTGAGAGGGCTGTGCCAGACTCCTCCTAGGGGTGCGGGGCCCCCAGATCTGTGCCTGATGACAGAAAGATGCCACTGCCACCTGAGACTGGTGCTGGCGCTGGAGAAGACTAATGCTGCCGCTAGCTCCTGTCATCTGGCCCAGTGGTGGGAGGCAGGGGAGAGCCCTGGCTCTCCCTGCCTCCTGCCACCAGGCTGCACTGCATGGGGCTGCAGAGCCGCTCAGAGAGCAGCCCTGGCTTTCCCCTTCCTCTCACCACCAGGCTGCTTTGAAACTACAAACGTTTTGGAACTTTCAAAAACTTTCAAGTGCCCTCATTTCATTTTGAAGCTGTTTCAAAGCTTTTTGTTTCACTTTGATTTTGCTGTTTCAAGCTCAAAACACATCGAAATAGCTTTGAAACAAAACACACGGTGAAATTTCTCACAGCCCTACTATGCATTAAGATCAGATGGCTCTTTGCCTCTTTCCTGGGCCCTAAGTCTTGTGCCCAGTAAAATCAATACGAAATGTACCTTTATTTTTAGGGATACAAGATCATGCACAAAGATAAAAGCCAGTACCAACTAAAATGACATGTCAAAACTGCCTAAGGAAGAAAGAAACACCTCTGATTTGTATATACACATGCAAAAAATGAAGAGAAAAAAATTGCTGGAACAAAGAAAACACCACAGCCATGAGTACAGCCAAGTAATGTTCATTTATGCATCCAGAATAGTTAATATCCATATACACAAATTCAAGACATTTCTTTGCACTCATCCTTTGCTGTCAGGGGCCCGGAGGCTTTGTTATAAGGTTGGAAAAGGACATCACCTTTGTGCCACTATAACAATTGCCATTGTGCCTTTGTGGCCACAACAAAAGGCAGTAATAATTTGCACTGCTTTTTCATGGCAGCCCAAAGCTACCTGCACTCTCCTGGCACTCCTGGAGCTTTAAGTGCCTGGTCTTATGCACCCTGGAAATTCCCACACAGGATCAGTCGGCTTTCCAGGGATTCCTGGGGGCATGACTTTAAGTGGGAAACACATCCATGAGGGGGCAACTTGTCATTGTCCTGCATGATCAACAGGCAGGAACAATGGGCGTTGTGTGTTTCACTGAATGAAGTGGATCAGCTGTGTCAGGATACATCTTGACATAGCTGATCCACTTCATTTGGCAATGTCTATTTATAGCCTCTCACACTAGCTTTTTGACTGATAGACTGACTGATATCTCCCTCCACACTGATTGATGGCAAACCAAATGACAAGTCTGAAGATTTCTCCTGTGTCAAAAATCAAGGCTGCAGAACTCTTACTTGCAGTACATAGCTTTTTAATGTGACAGATATCTATCCAACACTGAGAATTCATGGAGTATTCAAGTAAGTTTCAATAAGAGACTATTTATACAAAATAATGATTACATACCTCCAATACTTATCTCCCTACTCTTTCAGTGCTGCTGAAGAGTTTTAGTATGTCAGTATTGATTCTACATTCCAAGCCACTTGGGCTGCATGATCCAACCCCTTCTTTTCTTCCTGATTTCTGAGTGTAGAAATGGAGACCCTGAAAATAATCCCCAGATGTAAGTAGTAGTATAGATATGAATTCCAAAATCCGCCTACCGGTTCATTTCTAAGCCTTCAACCAACAAAATGCATCATCTTCCTTCCTTAAATCTTAAGGTCATATTAAGGCCATTGACATTAATGAAGAGTTTTTACAGGTTTGTTTAGAATAAGACCGGAAAGTAGCATTGCTTTCTCTACTCTGCTCTTCTGCATAACACAGTTTGTAGAACTGTATTGCTTCCTGCTTCAAGCTGAAAAACTGTTTGAACTGTACTAGAGCATATCTTTGACACAAATATCCCATCTTGATGTAAAATTTGCAATGCTGAATAACAAAAAACCTTTAGTAAGCTGGCATTCCAAAGATTAATGGTTTCCAATTGTTAAAATTTGCTTTATCTCGTCTGAGTTTGTCTAGCTTCAGCTGTTACAGGTTCTTGTTAAACTGTCTGTGACTGACATGCCATCAAATTTCTGTTCCACATGAAGGTAATTGTAGACCACAATCAAGTCACCCATTAACCTTTTCTTTGATAAGCTAAACAAATTGAGCATTTGAGTATGAGGCATGTTTTCCAATCATTAAATCATTCTCATGATTTTTCTCTGAACCTTCTCCAATTTTTCAAAATCCTTCTAAAGGTATGGACACTAGGACAGAACACAGCATTCCAGTAGCAGTTATACCAGTTCAAAACACAGAGGACAATATGATCTCTGTGATTACCTTGTTATACATCCAAGAGGACATTAACCCCTTCTGATAACTGTGTTATCTTGGGGACTCACGTTCAGTTGAGTATCATACTCTTAAGTCTTTTTTCAGAGTCACAGCTTCCATGGGTGGAATCCTCATCTTGTAATTGTATTTGTTGTTCCTTAATATATGACGTTACATTTGGTTGTACTGAAACATATTTTTGTCTGCATCCAGCTGGCCAAGTAACCCAGATCTGTGTGATTTACCTGCCTCTTTCATTATTTACCTCTCCATTACTTATTTTTGTGTCTTCTGCAGACTTCACGGGTAATGATGTTATTTTATTTTTGCTGTTTACCCACATATTAATGATAAAATTACTAAATAGCCTAGGGCCCAAACCGATCCCTGTGGAACCTCATTAGAAACACTGGGTTTCAGCATTTCCCTGTTTATAACTGTATTGAGACTTAGCATTTTGCCAGTTTTTAATCCATTTAATGTGGAACATTGTTTTTGTATTGTTTCAGTTTGTTAATCAAGATGTTATGCAGCACCATAATCAAACACCTTACAGAAATCTGAGTATATAACAACACTACTGCCTTTATCAACTCACCTTGTAATCTCATAAAACAATTTTACCAAGTTAGCTTGACAAGAACTGCTTTCCATAAACCCAGTTGATTGGCATTAATTATATTAACCTCCTTTAATTCTTTTTTAATCAAGTTATTCCATTCTTTTGGAATTGATATTCAGTTGACAGGCCTATAATTGCCAGGTCATTCCATTTATCCTTTTTAATAATTGGCAGAACATTAGATTTCTTCTAGTCCTTTGGAATTTCTCTACTGTTTTAAGGCTTATTACAAACTAACATTAATGATTAAGATAGCTCTTCAGCCAGTTCTAGGATAGAAGGAAGAAATGTCTCCCAGGGAGCAGGCAATACAGTAACACGGAGGGACACACCTTTAAGCACTTTGTTTTACTTCAGGTTCTCTCCTTTTCATTCACTTTATTCTTTGTTTCTTTACTTTTGAGCAAAAGAACAGCCTTCTTGCACAAAGCACAGGAGCTAGTACATTCCCCTCCACAGATTATCCTTAAGGGTGCTGACTTCCTTCATACTGCTCTTCCCTGAACTCCTTTAAATGTAAGAGCTCCCCTGCAACTGATCAGGTTCTTCTATTTAACTTATATTTATATCTGGGTATGGTCCCTGATTGGCTGTCTGAGCTGCCTGAGTTACTGCTGGGTCCTAATTCTCCTGGGGTTCTTGCTTACCATTAACTTCTGTGTGGAGTCTATACTCTTTCCTTTCTGTCTCCTTTCTTTAAAAACATCTTTTTTTCTTTGACTAATCCCTCTTCTTTATCTTTTTTGTTGTTGTTGACTTAATTCCATTGTCCTCCCCACATCTAGTTGTTCCTGTTTGATCTCCATTACATCCATATCATTACCACCTTTTTTGGTTGTTTCTACTTCTTGCTCTGCAACATCACTCTGTAGGTACTCTCCCCTGGCTTTTGCCTTGTACTTCCCCATGCATTGTTTCCTGTCTTTCTTCTGCCTATCTTATCTCTCTCTACTCTGTCAAACAAATGAAATACTAGATTATTTTAGGGGTTTTTTGGTGGTTTTTGAGCAGGGCAGGACAATTTTCTGGCTGGCTGATTCCTTCCTTCCAGAACATGTTGAGTCCAGGTCACCTGTGTATGTATAACACAGGAGCTGGAGCACTGGAAAGCAGTGCAGGCTATCCAATGAAATATCTTCCTTTGAGGTAATATGGCATTTTTTCCATCAAAATGTAAATTTCCCTGGGAATTGTCATTTTTGGCGTCTTCATCTGTTCTGGTTTTTTTATGAAAAAAAATGTAAACCCAGAAAGTCAGTTTCAAGTTGCTAAGACCATGGAAATAATTAACTGAATTATTTGGCCACAAATTGTCAGAGAACAGATTTAGGCTGGACATTAGAAAGAACTTCTTCATGGTAAGTGTTGCCAGAATTTGAAATGGGCTCCCAAGGGAGGTGGTGCTCTCCTCTACTTTGGGGGTCTTCAAGAGGAGACTGGACAAGCATCTAGCTGGGGTCAGCTGAGCCCAGCGCTTTTTCCTACCCAGGGCAGGGGGTCGGACTCAATGACCTACTGAGGTCCCTTTTACCCTAACATCTATGAATCTATGAATACTATCAATTTCCAACACCCAAAATTAATAGAAAAATAATCATTCTTCTAGTGAGGAAAATGGAAATATGGGTTTGGGAGTGTTTCAATTTTTTGCCAAAACTAAACTTTTGACAAAAAAATCATTTAAAAAAAATTTTCAGTGAAATTTTAAAGCAACCAAAACACACCCAGTGCTAAAATAAATGATGTAAGTATTAATTGTTGTAAAATAATTAAAGGACATAATAATTGATTCATTGATTCATGGAGCTGATCCAAATGGCTTGCATGTTTTTCACTTAAAATTATCTTTGACCTCGTAGGTGTGCAGTTTTGAAGCAAAAAACAGTTCTCCGCGATTTTATAGTTTTATCACAAACTAATGAGCAAGTAAATTTTAAAAAGTTAAAATCCCAACACAGCTACATTTTATAATCTGAAGTAAGATTTTGTTAGTAACAACTAACAAAATTAAAAAAAAAATGATAATCACGTTAAGGTTACAATTATAATAAATATTGATCAATGAATTAACATTAATATGTAATGAAACCCACAATCAATCAAATCAATGGATGAATATGGATACGATTTAAATCAGGAAATAACAGGATATGGCTGACTTTTACAAACATTAACTCTGAAAAACTAAGGAGTAGAGTGTGCTTTGCTGCTGTTTCAGGCCGCAACAAGGCCTATCAAGGTTGCTATTTATGGAGTGACCTATACCACCAACTCTTGTTCCAGTGAGAAAGTTTGTTTTATTACAAAATAGATTGCAACTTTCCATTTCTCTTTTTGTGGCTGATCAATTAATTCAAACACATCTTTATAATTCAGCATAACATAGGCTGATTTATGTAGTATTGGCTAGAAACTTTGATATACACATGCTGTCACTTAGACACATGTACATTCATTCACAGGTAGGCAAATGTGAGGAATATGGTTTTCATGTTTCAAGCAAGCCTGCACCACATATCTCAGGATAACAAGAAGATGAAACCCAGGTGAGTTAAAGATCACAAGAAACACAAGAAAAAGAGTTAAACTCGTCATTTCTCACTCTCTCCTTTTTTTTTTTTGGAAGGACATGCTTCATCTTTTTTCCTCTTATTTTTCATTTTTATATGTGGGCATTTGGGTGTTAGTGACATCTTCCATAGTTCTTAAAATAAACACCAGGATTTTATGAATTAGTTAGGTGAGCATCTTGTGTCAAAAAAGAGTTTTATTCAAGAGCTGCTATTACATGTGATTAAACTATAACCTGTGCCTGAGGCATAGAGAAAGATTATGTGTTGTTTGTGAGGAAGGATTTGACAACCATGCAATAAGTGAGCTTTACAAGGAAGTACTAAAGGGGAGTTGCTGGAAGCGGACCAATGAACTTCATAGCCCGTGTTAGACAAATGCTATGGCAATATCCTAAAACTAGAAAGGGTCCTTTTGCCCTAGAGAACTGTGATATCTAAGTCCTTTACCAACAAAGCAGATATACTGTATTGTACAGAACAATGGACAGAGTCCTAGATTTCAAGGATGTTGATTCCTTTAATTCTCCCAAAACTAGTCTAATACAAAAGACATTTCTTTTTAAATGCCAACTTTATAACGCTGTTTGATTACCTGTTGTATTAATTTGGAAATGTGGTCATTTGAAATAATTGATTTCTTGATTTAATCTTACCTGTTATCTTAATCTGATTATTTAATTGTTTCATTTGTAATTAGGTTCATGAATTTGTAGTAAATTTGCACAGTAATATGCTTGCCTCAGCATACATTTAGTTACTTACCCTTTTTAATACAATCCATAAAAAGTACATAGAAGTTGTTTATGCTGTCAAATTGCAACATGAGGCAGGAACACAGGTGTAGAGATAACTACAGCTATGAAATTTTCAGGATCCTTGGCTCTGCTTCTAAAGCACAATTAAGTCTTTCTCTTAAGTCAGCTACTTGTCTGCACTGGTAAGAAAATCATCTTACTGTCATCAGCAGTCCTCAATATGAAGAGGACAGTTTTCCGGTGAATAGGAGAGTCACTGGTAAGTCTGGAGATGACTGAGGAGACTATCTAGAAACCCAGGGTAGAGTGTGTACATGAGAAAAATGGCAAACATTGGATATGGCCTACTGAATTGTTCACGAGAGCTACATTTTAGGGGCCTCTAGGTCTAGACATACTGGATAATATTAACAATTAATTTGTTCACTAAATGTAGCTTCATTTGGAAGACACATCAAGCTGATTGGAAAAAAGGGGGTAATTGTGCCAAAACTACATTGGAAAGGAGCATGAGCCAAATTAGTTAAATAGTTAATTTTTGTATACAGTCCACTTGAAGGTGTGCAGCAATAGTGTTATATACCCTCACATACTTAGAGTCATTAGGATCATAGGGTGGGGAAGAAACTAACTAGATTATGCCCTTCGGTCATCTAATCTAACTTCACTACGGTGCTCAAAGAGTTTTATATCTCATGAACCCGGGACATGAATATGTGGCAGCAGAATAAATATAATCCCTGTTCTTTATGATTGCTTATGTAAAGCAGCTCAGATGGAAAAACAGGGGGGGAACACTATTTGCTCCACTGTCTAATCAGTAAACTGCTCTTTTAATGAATGTATTGTTCAGCTCAAAGCACTTCTATTGAAATGCATTGGTTAGCCCCAGTAATACTGTCGCTCATCATGCAAATCAAATAGCACTTTCTTCAGCTTTTCTAGTTATAAAATACCGGCTCCTGGCAAGTACAAAGACAAATTACCTTGTCCTTCCTGTGGTCTTATTTATAGAATACTTGAAAAAGTTGATGTAACTCAAAGGCCTATTGGCTTTACAGATTCACACCATGGAATGAGCAACATAATTTTTCTAGATCTTTGGTCAGAGTACAAAGTAAAATAGATTATCACCATAACCATGGAGGGGAAGCAAGGGAAATAGCTGGTAGCTTTTGAAAATTGGAGCTTCAATACAGACCCATTCATTCTTTGAGAACTCTTTCAATAAATATAATTTAGGATTGCTTTAGATATATGTGACTTGGCTAGCAAAGACCTGGCTCTCCTGGATGCTTAAGTTTCTACCCTTGCCCCTGGAGGATGCCCTGGAAAGACAGCCTGACATTGTTGCCCAGAGAAGTGGAATTATAACAATAAAGCAGTCAGAAATATCCTAGTGTTATTTAGGAAATATCATTAGAGGCAGAGCCTTGCCAACATACAGACTGATCCAAAGTCCAATTAAATTAATTGGAGACTATTGAGGCCATAACAAGATACTTTACCTGCTCTGCCATTATATTGTCTAGTCTCAACATGGCAACCAGAACTTTAGATGAACAGCTTTTTAAATAGATTAAAAAATAGGCAACATCTTCCTTTTTTATGCTGAGAGACTCAGGGAACACCAGCAGCCCTCTTTGAACATCTGGAAAACATTTAGGACATAGAGGAAGGTACTGAAAATTAATAATTATTTATTTTCTGAGACCTCTTGTCCATAAAGGAAGACACCTATCAGACATCCAGAAGACACTGAAAGGTTACATAGCAAAATTCTGTTTCATCAAAGAGAAATAATGGACTACTAAAGATAGGAATTACAGCTTGAAATTTCAAAGAGGGCATAGGATGTGTAGAAACTGTAAGTGTATAACAGTGCCACCAGCCTTTAGATTTGTGAGGGTGCTAGCTGCCTCAATGCAGTGAGAGTAGAGAAGAGCTAAAAAAAAAAGTAGGCCATGGGTGTTGTTATCTTGCCACTGGAATCTGCAATAAGACTGGTGTGTATGATGAAGCGCTTACAGGCAAGGCAGGGCATTGAACGGCTGTTTGTGCTTAAGTCTTGGCATGGGAAACAGGCTGGCAAGAATTTCAATAGACACTTGTAATTAGATACTTTGGTACTCCAGTTATTCCCTGCAAAATGGATAAAATCAGCTGGTGAAACACTTGTTTTGGCTGTGTCCCATGATAATCTTTTTAGACATTGGTTCATTTTGCATTAGAAGAGATTTGACAGAGGCATTCCTTCTCCCACTCTGGGCTCTCAGAGCCCTTTCACACCATTGGTTCCTTTTAACTCAAAGGGAAAAGTGCCATCAACTGCATCAATAATCATCAAGTGTATGCTTTCAGCTTCCTAGATTTACTTGGCAGATCTCTCTTCCAAGTACTGTAATTTCAAGCACTAGCCTTCTTAAAAAATATTCTCTGGACCTGGGCTATACAGGCAGTTTCTCTGTGGCCCAATATGTATTTATGTATACAAAATACAACAACGCCAACAAAAGAAAGTAAGAATGGCCACCAGACTAATGTTTAGAGTGCTCAGCTGGGAAGTAGGGGTGGTAGAAAAAGGACTTGAATGGCCCTACTATTAGCCATTCTGGGCTCTCTATCTCCCACTCCAACCCTGAACGCAAGGAAACTTCACTGAAAAAAGGTTTATTGAAATTGGCATGTTCCTTTGAAAAGTTGTGGATTTGATGAGTTAGTGATTTTCAATAAAAACCATTCTATCATATATTTCCCAACCACCTCTAATTGCCAACTCTCAGATTAGGAATTGAACATCAACTGTAGTCCATTTTTATTATAGATGAAGCTTAAATTATCTGACAGATTAAAAAAGTGAAATTGCTGTATCATTTGGGTGTGGAAAAGTCACAGGACAATGAAAAAAGGGAAACAGCTGAAACATTGAGATAAGCCACATGATCATTGTAGATTCCTTTATGGTACTGAAAAATAAGAACAACAACAGAAAGTTTAGAAATGGAACCAGGAACTTTTTGTGAGCTCCAGATATCATGGTATAGTTTTCACAGCCTCCATGCTATCCAGATATCTTGAGGAGAAAAATATCTTTAAATTTTCTCCCTTTTTGGTCAAATTTTGAGGTCTGACCAAAACCATACTTGTTAAAATACAAATTTCAAACCCCCCTGATCTCATCCTATTATATCATTGTGTCAACAAAACAGGGATTATTAATCAAAATGATTGCTTCCCTTGCTAGAATCTCACCCAGTTTAGGAATATCAAAGAAGACCTATGAAATCATTACGCTTAATATCTTTTCCTGTGAATTAGTTTCAACACCCCTCTTCCCCCCAAAAGAGAGTCTGAGTTAATATTGTACCACCTGAGTTTAAAAGGATAATTGCAGTCAGCTAATGCATGAGGAAGGACCACGTATAATAGAACCTGCCATGGCCTAAATTACATATTGTATAGACTTTACTCTTGAGAATAAATATTGTAGTTGTTATCCATATATCCCACAACTTCTAGCTGCACAACAGATGGAGATGTTACTAGGGACCAATAAAAAAAAAGGTAGGATAGGGATCACTTGTCTAACCTGGATTTCTTTTCCCCTCTCCTCCTTCATGTTTTATTCCTTTGTTACTTGCTTTGTTGGATAAGAAAACCTTGCTTAATGGAAGTAGTAGCTGGTAATTTTCAGTAGGCATGAGATTGCATGTGAAGGAGATCTACAGGCAATTTGGAACAGAGTGATCAGAATCATCCTGGAGGAATAGGTAAATGCTACAGTCCTGTATGTGATGGACAGCTGACTTAGAAAGAAGGAAAAAGGTCCTGTTCAATTCCTGACATCTGCAGCAAAACCAAACACAAAAGTGATGATGAATAAGAAATTTTGTTTCTGTCTAGATCTTAAGGATAAAATGGTGCCACTTGCTTCCCAGTCTACCAGGCACTGTGACACATTCAGAGCATGGTACTGAAAACTGAAAAAAGCATAGCCAGCTTGACAGGAAGTCAGGTCCTACCTATTAAAGACAACAACAGTAATGTGGTACAGGATCTATGTTGCTGGTCAGATATCAGACGGTTACCCATGAATTCCAGCACTGAGGTCAGTTAAAATGTGAAAAACACTCTCCCCAGTTTGTAATCTGCTGTTAATTCTATAATTGTTCCAGTCACCTATACATTTTTTATTAAACAGTTAAAAAAATCATAAAATAGAGGAAAAAAACTAAGGGTAGGAAAACATATAGAATATTTCCCACTCACCATTTATGAGATGTAGGATGGGAAGATTTTTTCAGTGAATAGTTGGTTTGAAATATTCCATATGACATTTTTTTCCTCCAGGTTTTCATTTCATCAAGAAAAAAATTGTTTCCAGTCTGGGGGTGACGTGACATAATAAATCAATTATTCGCACTGTTCTACCTTAATGAAAAATGAAACCTATGTCAATTTTTTCAAGACTAGGTGTCTGAAGTTATACTCCTAAATCCTAATCTGGACTGATGCTCCTGCAGGCTTTACACTTATTTAAGAAGTAGGACCTTGGTGGATTCAGGAATTTAACTTTAAGTGACTGGTTTTGAAAATGTTGACCCCAGTGTCTTTCTCAGACAGCATGGATCTGAATGAAACCATATTTCTTGCCTTGATGGCTTTTTGTTCACACTCTCCCTTCTGCTAGAGCTAACCCCTGTGACTAAACCAGATCTCAGAATAGTTCTTGTATGGGGAATGAGATCACCCTACCTCACTGACTCATCTGGAATAAATGGGTTGATTGATAGTACAGGTTTGTGGTATAATATGAAGAGTCAGAAGTAATCTGCAATGATTCAAACTTTAGATAACTCTGTGCAATTATTTTGGGAATCCCCACACTGATGCTATTAAGACTGTTAAGTTAACTGTACAGACTGACAGGCAGGATCACTATAACCCCTACTCTGCCAACATGTCTGCAACACTGTTTTAAGGAAGCATAGGCTACAAAGTATTCCATGATGGGCAAATGTGTGAGAATACTATCCGAGGAATACTAATTGTCGCACTGTGATGCAATCCATTTTGAGCTCCTGGAGCAACCCATGATTGCTGTTGGAACTATCTGGGAAATATTGTCTGGGTATCAGTTCTCCAAGCCCCAAGTCCATCTCCTAGTAGCAATGAAGTTAGAAAACATGGGCACAACTGAAAAACATCCATGAAAATCTCTTGAGGTACTCAAAAGGCTATGCATCCATGCTCAAGTTTTAGGTAAAAATGGCCTTAACTACTTCTGCTTGAGTTTATTCATTGGCAAAATAGAAAAAATATTTTTTCCCTACCTCTCTAGGGATAGTGGGTAGAATGGTCAAAAACACCTTAAGTCACTTAAGAAGCCTAAGGGTCATTGATGAGTTAAGGTTTATCTGTACTACCTTCATGTTGATCACAGAATCGCTACCAAGAAATGAACCCTGCCTACTCAGTCCCAGAAATGAAGCCGTGTAGCTGGCTTGGTGCAGTTCTGAACATGTACCTAGATCTGCTTTCAGGTTGTTTCTGGCATGCTCCTTGGCAGATGCTTAAGGTAGCTATGTTGTCTCATTTCTGGTATTCAGAGAACCCTGATCAGGATTGAAAGGTTGAGGCATAATCCTCAGCAGGGTACCAGGTCTGGCACTGGGGTGGTATAAATCTGTCCCCTAGGCATTTACCCTATTGGAGCAAATGGAATTAATGTTTTAAGTGCATTAGTATCCTTTGCTTAAACAGTGCTGTGTAGTGCCGAGTCTTAATTTAGTATTTTTAATTAGTGTTGTGCTCTGTTTACTAGACAGTCATGGAAACAGGGCATCCGTGCTTCCAGGGACAATGAACAGTCAGTCATTTGGTGACATCAACGAAGAGGGAATCCTGCAACTGAGAGCTCAGATAAGCATTTGAGAGAGAGAGAGAGAGAAAAGTGCAGCAAGTAGTGTTTTGCATCTGGCAAGCTTTTCTTGTGTTGAATAAAAAAAGAGGCTAGAGATGTGCTGGCAATACAAGATAAACTGTTCTGTGTAAGATTAGGAAGATAAGGCTTATCTCTTCCAAATGATCAGAAAAAATGTTAAGTAGATCCTTTCCTTCCACAATGGCAGTAAACTGAGCAGGAAAAATGTATTTCAGGTGCACTTAAAGAGGTGAAAGTTAAGAGCCCTGCAGATAACATATTAAGACATATTATTATAGAGTCAAATTCAATGAACAGGTATAGATTCAAAGCAGGAGATGGACTCACTAACTTGTGAAAGACAGAGGTAAGTGCCATGATAATATGCAACATTTTATTAGGGATACAGTGCTAACCCCCATTTTTATGGTTTAGCATAGGACTGTCCAAATTGCTGCCCACAAGGGGTTACAACCTGGGACCAGAGGCTCCCACCCAGCTGCCACTCTACTCATTGCTCTTGCTGGAGTGGCAGCAGGGGTCTCTGGGCTCTTTCTCCCTCCTCTGGCTTCTGGTTCAGCAACAGAGAGCCAGGCTGGTCATGCCATGCACAAGGTTGGGGAGGGAGCCAGGCTGTGGGCACTGACTGTTCAGCAAAAAAAGAAGTCAGGCTGACTGTGCTATATGCTGCAGGTAGACTTCCTGTGTGACCTGTGCAGCTGGGAGTGTGTGTGTGTGGGGCGGGGGGGGGGGAGGGGAGGGGAGGCGTGCTACCTGTGTAGGTAGCCAGGCTGCCAATGCAGCCCTGGCGGCTGGGAGAGGGCAGCTGCCCACACAGAAGGCAAGGAGCTGCGCTGTGCGCACAGTGCGGGAGAATGGGGCTGCACATGCCAGGGTGCAGGAAAGGGGTGGTCTTCATGACATACAGACCCCAGGTCTGTGGCCCATACCGTGTGTGGCCCCCAGGTCCTCAGAGGTTGAACAGCCCTGGTTTGGCAGTACAAAGATTTCACCGCTTCAAAATAACAAACATATTAAGAGTGGCAAATGTGAGAAAATAGCTATGATGTATTTTTTCCAAATGAGACAGTTTCCTAAATGCATGGTGTGCTTCTCCATTTGTTGCAGAAGTCAAGTCCAAGATTTGCTTAGGATGTTTTAAAATAAATACAAAATAAAAATACTAAATACGTCAGGGAGAAGATGGGAGTCCTGGTGGGCAAGTAGTCATGTGACATACCTCACATTTATAGGAGCATTTATTCCTCCTTGATTCATGAGTAGCAGTAGCAGAAGACAGAGGTAGGTTTCTCTACTGTAGTGGTTCTCACCTTTTTAGATTTGAGATACCCCTCAGAAAATACCAGTTCTTAGTTTTCACTCTTTTGTTTGCCTACAGAAAAATAATGTAACAATTTTGTTGCAAAGAACTCTAAAAGATCACAACAGGTAAGAACATTGGTAATACTGTGGATTCCTGTTTGAAAACTCTAGTATTATCTGGTGAACATGTTTTTATACCTAACAATGCCAACATTGTTTGGCACCCTGAACATCTTTGGCGCCACGAACTCAAGGCACCCAGGTGCCATGACTCTGGTTGAGAATCACTGCCCTATGGTGTGTTTATAAAGGGGAGGGAAGGGACTAGTTCATTATTATGGATAAGAAAAGATATGTCAAGTTGCTCTTAATGTGCTGGCTGAGTACATCCTTGACTGAGGAGAAGGAATAGAAAACTAGTTGTTTTGTTGAGTTTTTAGAAGAAAGCAAAGCAGGAGGTAACTGAGGGCTTGACAGTGGGAAAGAGAGAAATTTAGTAAAAGCTAGAGGTTACGTTTCTTTCTTCTACTTTTTCCTGAAAACTTCCATAAGCGAAAAGAAGAAATGTTTGTCTGTAAATATTCATTTGAATTCAGAATCTAATATCAATTCAGCTATGCCCAAATCCAGTTGTATGACTCATTTGCCATGAGTATTCATGCTAGGACAGTTTCTCTGCTAAAATGTTCATGAAAGAGAATTTTAAGCTCAGTTTGTGAATAATGCCATAGCATCTCTGTAGCTAATACTGAACCATTTCAAATGTCAGCTGTTTACAGTGAACTGTTCCCAAACAGCTTTGTGCCAAAAATTATTTGTCAAAGAAATTTGCAAATGATTTGAAATAACAAATATGTTCGAAGACTTTGTGATTTCTTCAGGGACACGGGTGAAAAAAAAGGAAAGATAATTGAATAATTTATTCATCATAAATTATAATAAAGCTCTGCTTAGTAGGTCTGTCTCTCCATTACTAGTTCCTGAGGCCAACTCTATATTGTGGCTGCAGATGAGCAGAAAGAGATGAATTAGCTACATGGAAACGAGTGAGGGAGATGTCTGGAATCTAGAAAATGGTGGATAAGAGTAGAGGAGAGGTGGGTTGCAATAGCATCAGACTTGGCCCTGATGAGGGACAGCATAGGTTCATCTACATGTGTGCTTTACTGTGGAGTAGACTAATTAGCTCCACAGTAAAGCATCACCCTCTACACGTGGGCCAATATTAGGGTGCAGTAAACTAGTTAGCTCTGCCATAAAATAGTACCGAGCGGGACTGTACTTTCTTATAGCAGAGTTATTAACTGAGATCAAATGCATATGTGGACAGTGACCACAGGCATACATTGTGCCTGGTCAGCCTCCTGCCTACTGCCAGTCCCTCTACCATCTGATGCCACCAACCAGAGCCTGGGACTGACCCCTGCCAGCCCAGGCCTGCTCCAGCCCAGCTCAAATTGCTGCTGTTCTGGGTGCACATGTAGATGCTGCACCTGGGAGCAGTTTACTCTGGCTCAAAGTGCTCCAGAGTTTATTGCTTCACCTTAAGTGTATGTGTAGATGCATCCCATAATTCTGTTCTCATGTGAACAAAATGCACAACCTTAGTTCATTGTCTCCCTCACCCCAGTTTTGGGCCTTCTCTTGTCTACTGAATATAATTCTAAGTGGCCTGTCAAAAGATATTCATTTGCTAGCTAGTCACTGCTTACGTCAGGTACTCTCAGCCCCTTGGATAATTACGATTCACAAAGAATGATAAATAAAAAAATATTTTTATAGCGTCTTTCATAATCCAGGTGTTCCAAAACAATGCTGGATAGTGATAGTGTGGCAGCTGTGTAAATACATGGAACAAGTATTATATCCTCCTTAGGAGCTCACATACAACTCCTTGTTTTTACATTCTGATGTATTAAGGGAGAGGATATTAAAATATTGAGCATAGCAGTGGGTGTGCTCAGCACATACTTTCTTTGAAAAATAGGCCATGGGATCAAGTTTATCACTGACATGACTCAATTGTTCTTAATATGTTTTCAGTAGAGTTACAACAAATATGAATTTAGCCCACTCATTTAAAAAACACCACCAAAGATAGCGCAGCAGAGGCAGTGCTAGCTTCCCTTGCAACACCTCCCTCAGGAGTATTTAATCTGATGTACACAGACCATCTTTACATGACAGAGAATATTCTACATGCCCATTAAATTCTTAACCCTATGAGAAACATTTCTGCTGGTAGAAGATACTGGCCATGTCTACACAAGATGCTTACTGCACAGTAGCTTAATAACACTGCACAGTAGCATGCCCAACAAAAACTGTGCTAATATGCTACTGCACCATATTATTAAGCTATTGTGCAGTAAGCGTCAGAAAAAAATATGCATTGGTGCTACTGCACAGTAGCTGTAGTTACTGCACTTTTACTTAGTACTTCATTAAGCAAATACTAAACTAAATATGCACATTAATGAATATGTAGATGCATCCACAGAGTATTTTTTTAGGCCCTTCCCTACAGCATAGTAGCCTAAAACCACCATTCATTTCCTACAGGTCACCCACATACACCATTAAAAATTAAAATTACACCACGTAAAAATTTTAAGTCATTACAGGAGGAACCCAGAAACCCACCAGAAGGTTTCTTTCAATCTAAACACAGCATCTTGTTATGCAAAGCCTTTGTTTCCACCAGTTCCTCTATGGATGTGGCAAAATTGCAGCAGCCAGATCATGGCTCTGCCCCACTTCTCTTTGTGATTCATACTTATTGCATATTGATGTTTTAAATGGTATAGGGAAATGGGTCTGTGCAAAATGAGTCATATCACCATGGGAAAGAGGTCTCTTAGGAATCACTGCTGTAGTTTTGCAGTTCTCTTTATTGTCATTTGCATTTTCAACTCATTAAACCTGCTTAGGTTAGTAAGAGTAGAACCTTCTGGTACCAAATGTTTTAAAAATATGAACTTGAAAAGAACCTTTTTAGGCACAGAGTTTATTTTGCTTTGTTTAAAATACATATAATAAAGTGACAGAGATGGAAATGCCTGATTGGTCCTGACAGGATGCTCCTGGTTGCACAAAACATTTTGATAGGCTGACTGGCTTTTCCTGATTAGATCAGACACATTATTAGAATGGCATTATTTGATGGACTATGAGAGCAGAAACTGGCACACAACTTCAAAGCTAGGACATACCTATCTTTGCAGGAGGCTCAGTTTCATTAGTAACCCCCCTCTCCTGCTTCTGTGCCTATGTGCCCTGTTTTTTTGACAGATCTATCTTCAGAGATATAAGGTATTGAGGTTATATTCTTTACACATGCCTACTGTGCATGGCATTATGGTGGCTGACAATGTAATATCTCGGTCATGAGTGTCACTTCTGGACTTTGAGGGGCAAAGGGAAACACAGTCCCATTTGCTCCCTCTGCATGTTATGCCTATTACAAGTTATCTGAAAGACAAACGGAAAAACAATAATGTTAGCAGAGGCTTTTTCCGCTGTATGCAAGGACCCTTGTACAGTATCCTGCTGGAAGGCATGGTAGGTATTAAGACGTAGTCTCCACTGTCCCCTGAATAACCAAATAAACATACAAAGCATGCAAAACTAATCATGGCTGAAAAGGCTAGTCTGTGGTGTGTGCCTTATGTTGTATTAAGACTGTCTTTAAACCAAGTGAATATATACCATATGGAATGCACGAACTGCAAACTAATAACTATTCCTTTTTCATGCAAACAGTAGATTGACAGAATTAATGTGGCAATCAAGGCAACAGCACCATTATATGGTCATTATAGTCATACAGTAATTTATGGAGCTCTTGTACCTATTGCATTCATCATGCATCTTTGCCTGTGTCCCCTGCACTCTGCCCACTAATTTCTCTCACTGGGAGTTATTCTCACATTCAAAACTTTCATACATCTTTAAAAAGCAACTTATTGTTATAGGCAGGGCTGCCTATTATTAAAGCTCCTTGACACTTTTAATTATAAAACCTTTTTCTCATTATAACTTGACCAACTGCTTGGGCTAAAATCCAAATGTCCAGCTGGAGCACTAATGAGGCCATAGGAAAAGAAAATGAGGTCCCATAGAGGACCACATTAAGGCAACCTGACATTTTCTAACTTTAGAGCACTTGATTTTGTAATCTTAATGATATTGTTTTAAAACGCTTTATATACAGCACCCTGTAGCCTACTATTATAGCACTTAGCAGAGACATATTTTAAGTAGGAAACCAACAGGACAGAAGGCCAGTGAATGAAGATCTTAGCATTAATAGGTTTTGGACTTGGGCCTAGGTAGTTTTGGAAAGACAATGATTATGTAATGTATAACCAATATGAAGAACTGCAAAGCAGCGAAGTAGTTAAGAATGCCTGATAAACCTCAAACATACACAGAAAAGAAGTGTTTTAAATTTGGGAAGTTTTGGGGAAGTAAAATGTACTGGTTGTTTCCATTTTTAATTGCTTTTTGTCATAGTAACGATGTTAATAAGTTTTAATAATAAAGTCAAGTATAGAGTGTATTGATTTTCAGATTTTTGGCATGATAAAATGTTACAAAGGACATGACCCATTTATATGTAAATCAAGAGGGATTAGGATATAAAAAGGAATAGACTAAGAAGCAAAGGTATGGGGACACAAGACAAAATTCAAGTTCCTGCCATTCTGGCTGCCCACCAAACCAGGAGAAACTCCAAAATGGAGGCAGGAGCAATTAATGGAAAAAGCACTGCTTATTATGGCTTATTTCTCATTCATAGTCTAATTTGCTAATCCATTCTTGGGTTAAAAAAAAAAAGAGTTGCATTCTAGTTACTTTTCCTCACTGATTACTGTCTGCAGGCTGCTACACATCTGTAGCAACTGAAGCTGAGACTGATAATGTATTTGACTCTCAGATATAAATAGTTTTTCTACCCAAATGTGGAATTTCCCCCCACAGTGGGCGTGTCTACAGAGACACTTAATACACAGAAGACTAATTCTATTGCGCGTTATCATGGCTGGCAAAACCTGTGCTAATGTGCTAATGAGCAGTAGATTTAGTTTAATGCACATTTATGTCATTAAAAAGCATTCATCTTTGCTAATGCGCAGTAGAGCGGATTACAGTCCATTAAGTTAGTACATTACAGGTACTAAACTTAATGCACTGTAATTATGGCACATTAATGAATGTATAGATGCACTCACTGTTAACCTTCTCTGACAAATGAGACTGGCTTATGTAGAGACATAAGAGAAAGCTCTGCTTGGACTGATTGGACAGCAAGGATGGATCAGATTAGCCACACCTGCTGCCTTCTGATTGCTTGACAGGGGAGACAGGACTCCTACTTAACACCACCTTGGGGCCATGGTCTGCAGGCTATTCAACAGACGATGCCAGACAGGCCTATATTACACTATATTACATATGGTATTATCACTCATTGGTAACTTGGTTATCTTGAACTCAGATCATTACAATCTTTATAGAACACTACAACATCCGCTATAATACATAAATACACATGACAGGTACTGATTGCTTCTACTCGGAGCCCAGTAAACTAGTCCAACTTCTTGCCCAACTATAATTCTACCCTGACAAATCTCTTCATAGCAATAGTACACATATTAGCATAGCACAGTGCTCTTATTAGAAGCATGAGATACCAAAGTATATAATGGTATAATGCAGTGAAGCATTAATCAAACTTCCTTAACTGTGCAATTCATCTTGTCCACAGTGCTGCCCCCTGGTTCTCTGCTCTTCAGTGTGAAATCTCATTTCCCTCTGACTTAAATGAGCTTTAGGATATGGATTGACAGAATTCATATTGGCTGGTCAGATTCTTTTGATGGTGTTATCACTATGTACCAATCCACAATGATGCACACAAGCAAATAATATATCTGTATGTGCATTGTGTTTTAAAGAGTAGAACTAAAAATAGTAGAAAGACTTATTAATCACCTTATTTATACCTTCCCCCTCAAATTTTGTTTTGATGTAATTAAATATTGGCCCATGCATGAGCTCATATATGTACACATGTCCAAACACATATGCACACATTAAATCAACAGCATTACAACTTAACACGTAAAAAAAGCTACTTATTTTCAATGGTTCTCATTGTATCCTAATGTAGTAGTGCTACATAGTGTAAATGACTCATCACAGAGATAATAATAATAATTCTTAATGAGTGAACATATGTAATCTGCGTTCTCATTTAATAGAAAAAGAGCCACTATATCTCCAAAGTACCTACTATCAAAAAGGCATGTAAATAGCATCTTTACAAATGTCAGCTCCTTTGTGGCCTCATTTCATACCTGTCATCTCACATCAGAAACTACATCCTTCAGTGGCTATTTAGACCACCCACTCATACTCCCTTTTAGCCTTAGAGCTATAGCACTTTGTGTATTTAAGCTCCTTCAAAGCAAGATCCTTGAATAGAGAAGATGTAGCTGTCTGAAACAATGCTGATACCAAACAGTTTTCTGTCCATATAAGATGGTCCCAGAGGCCAACTCTGAGATCTAATGCTCATTAAAGTCAATGGAAAGAATTTCAGTTACCAAAATGGGTATTCCATTAGGCCTTTAATTTGTATATTTATCTCTTTTCTACAGCCAAACGCATTTCAATACCAGATGGACAAGTGCAATTAGTGCCTATTTTCTTTCTCTCCAGGAGCACTGCATGCCAGTTGTATCTTTGACACCCTGTAAGCATTAGGTAGCCCTTGTGCTAAAAGGAACACACACTGGTATGCTTTAAACACCAAGAAAGTGATGGATAGATCATCTAAGGACCTCCCTAAGCTCTCAAAAAATATTAATACTTTGAAATGCATTGGGTAGCCACATGAACTCTTCTGTGCATTATGACAGTTTTTTTCTTAATCATTTTAAACCTGAAAATATTTTTTATAATCATATAAATCCTATCAATCAGGCTAGCACAACTGTTTTCTTTGGTGTGGCTGTTTTCTTTTGGTGTGGTTCATGTTAGATTTCAGCTTGACATTTCACTGTTGAATGGCCTGTGCCATACTGTAGTCATGAGGCACCACCCCCATCACATTTGCAATCACTTTTGCTACTGCAAATGAGTGATTTACATAAGAGTGGGCATTCAAAACTGGGAGGCAAGTGATGGAAATCTCCATCTCAATCTCAACATAAAAAGGCAGTATAATGTAAGCCATGACTTCAAAATTATATTCTAATAAAAACTATGGATGGTGGTTGACAGGAGGGACAAATCCTGTGAGCCTGAGCTGAGCTTCACAAGAATAAGTAGCCTACATAACTGTCTCTAAGGACGATCAAACAAATACTGCAGAATACCTAGAACCCTCAGCATTTGTGCAGTCAGGACCGGCATGTGTCTGAATAGTTTTTCACAACCTCTGGATGCTGATTAGACAGAAAGGAAAGGTTTCTCCTCTGATTCCCTTCCATGGCATCCCTCCCGGTGCTCACTACCCTAAATGGACAGGTGGGGTCTCTAAAGGAAGGGGTCTAGGTTGGGATGCCTGGTGAACTGGTGGTCTCTGCAGTCTAGATTTGAGTATGGCTTCAGGAATCCACCTAAGCTATGAACATATGTTTGGATCCATTTGCACTCAATGTGTGGGTGGCTTTTGACTTATTAAAAATAATGCCTTTATAACAGGGACTCTATGGTCTACATGAGAATGAGCACAAGATTGGATCCAGGATATTCTGTTTCTGGTTTGTGATTGACTCACTGGCTTTGTCCAGGTGAGCGCAAATGTGCGGTATGTGGTGCTGCAGACCCATCTGCATGTGCAGGCATTCCCTGTGCTACTACCTCGCAGCACAGGGGTATTTTTGACCCCAGGATCTCCCAGAGTAAAAAAAACCCCTGCACTCTGAATTAGTTTGTTTAGGACTAATACCTCAGACAGAGATACGTGTTGACCTATGAAAAATGAGTTAATGTTCTCTGCCCTTTTCCTGAAAACAGGTGTCCATGACTACATCGCCAAGGCTAGTAAAATAACCCACCATTGGCGAGTGTTGTTTCAACAGGGAAGCCAAGGAAAGACTGGACATAGAAAAGGAAGTTATTTACTTTTCAAGGGCTTGATTCAATGCTCATTGAAACCAATGGGAATTTCTTTTACTTTGTAGGCTTTGCATCAGGCCCTCGCTGCTGAAGGAAGTCTGTCCAGAATGGTGTTGAAATACGTTGTTTGGGATTTTTGCACTGCTGCTGAAAGCAGACTATAATGTGGATAAACAAAGGCATTTAGACTCCTACTTCTGCTGTTTTGGCACATAATATACCAGCCCTAGATTCACTTTTTATTTAAAAGAAAAAACAGATTCTCTGCAGGAAAGGTAAACACAATAATAGCAGAGACAACTTCCCAAGAGATGTTCATAGAAAATCCCCATAAAATTTTAATACCAGGGAAGGTGAACATTTACACTCTCCATTTGCTATGTATAATAAGATTAAGATGCTGACGTAATATAAAATAAAGTCCTGTATGTGATCACTTTGTACAGTGCAAGATCAACTTTCAGTAATGTTTTTTCTTGTTAATACAATATAAAAACCACACTTAGTGGTTAATATGAGTTTCTGCAAAATAACAGCCTAAAAGGAGAGCACTATTATAAATTTCAAAATGACATGGAAATGAATGCATTAAAGTATTTTCCTTTTATTTTAAAAAGAGCCGTAGAGAAGGATGTAATCTATTATCCTGTAACTTTACAAGTCATTTCTCAGACACCACCTACACTAAATGTATTATTTAACTTCCCTAAGGTGAGTGCCATGCAGAGAGCTGCTGAATGTTATTGATGTTTTCAATTTTTAAGGCTTGCTGGTCCAACTGGCAGAAACATTTTCTTCTTATTTTGATATCAGTTAATTTTGTATGCTTCTGACTGTCAATGCATATCGGGATAAGGCTCCTCAGCTGTAAAATTATGCAAAAGCACACATATGAACCCATGTTAAACCCACAAATAATACTATTTGTATTAGAGATAATGTATAATTCCTTTTGTGTTATGGATGAGGTAAAGAAGTTCCGGCTCTTGGTTTCAAATTGAGTAAATAGCTAAAGATGTGGTGAACATATTTGTCCTTGTGGTTCTATGAGCCTTTAAAAGGAAGGTTGGTATGATTTTTAAGCCACTGTCTTATGGGAAAAACTTTATAGCTGAGATTTTTGCCAAATATCACTAACCTGAATACAAGAAGCTTTTTTTCTGACACTGAAACTGGCCTGCTGTCCTGCCATGTCCCACTAGTACCTGTTTGGCAGCCAATAGAAAGCAGTTTTCTTTATCCCTCATCTATGCCTTCCTTTTTTGACAATGTCCACATATGCAGATTATTTCCTTGTTATCTTAACTAGCTCAGCTTCCTCAGAGCTAGAAGCTGGAGTGATGGGTAGAAAAGTCTTTATCCATCATAGCAACTTCAGCTCTTTCCATTTATCTTCCTCCATAAGTATGATTTCCTCAACCAAAATGTACTAGGACACCTGAAGATTCTTTACTGTGATAGAAGTATGGATCCCACTCTCTGAATTATCCCTTTCTTTGCTCCTGTACAGCAGAAGCTCTCTCTGAAACAGTCTACTTACTCGACAACACCAGTGGCCATGAACATATCAAGCTAGTTTTCAAGTTCTTTGCCCTGAAAGCTAGAAGCCTAGGATACCTTATCCTCTATGACCTTAAATTCCATTGACCCACTACAGCCAGGAAACTCAGGACTGTGGGCTTGAACTTCCATAGAAGCTGAACCTAGACTGTGGGATCCACTTATGAAAAATACAAGATTTGCAACAAGCCTCATCTTATTTGGGAATGAAGGCACAAGCCATTTCCTCCATTTAGATCATCTTTAATAGTCCTATCTCACAGCCTACTGATACTTGTAGATACTGGGAGAAGAAAGCGTGAGGGTAAAATTTACCTCCCTTTCAAACTACTCCTATAAGAGGGGAGGGTGCATTTTTTATTTTTGTTTTATTCATTTTGGAGGCATTCATTTTGGTACTACTAAGATCTCATAGAAATAGACTAGGAAGATGGTCCAAGTGCCCTAATAGGAATCACTCTGCTATGGCCTGTGTACATTTTAGGCAAAGATGACCCCTTCTAAAGGAGTTCAGGAACAGAATGATGACACTTGGAAGCCCATGGATATTGAAGAAGGAATTAAATTAAATAGAATGGTGCAATACACATCCATCTTTAAGTTCCAAGTAAATCACAATACATACACTGTGATAATCTCAATAAAACACTTATTTTTTAATTAAAGCAAGCACATTAAAGCGGAATCTGAGAGAACGAAAAGCTGATGTCACTCCCATTGACTTCAATGGGCACTGAATCAAGCCACAAAATATCAGTCTATTCACTCTCAGAGCCGTTTCCCCAGCATTTCCACAGCTCAGTAGACAAAAAAAGAAACTAATTAGATGGGCACAGCTGCAGACTGGCACAAATTACAATGTATCACCTATTGCTAGGACATCTAGGAAAAAGGAAAAATAACACTGCAAATGAAGGGAGGATAACCCATCAATATAAATACAGGTTTGAAATACCTACAGTTCCTGCCACCTCAGTCTAAAATCCCAGCAGTATCAGCTCAGCCTTTCATCCTCCCAAGTTAAATAAATTCAATACTTCGTAGTTTTTAACTACATGTGGGTCATTCTGCTGAGCTTGTAGTGATTTCAGTCCCATCTGTTCTTGGTGGATAATGAAGATCTGAGAACATTTTCTGTAATAAGGTTTGTCCTGATGTCTCTACCAAAATTCTGGGTTCATCAAGCTATTTTCATTTTTTAACTCTTCTTCACTCAGCTCTATCTTTCACCAGTATCCATGGAACTGTGCATGTATCACAATTATGATATTAACATGATATATATCTGAGTCATGTGATAAACTATAGTCATTGTGCACTAGGGGTGTGCGAAGTGGGCCCTATTCGATTCGGATTTGGCCTGAATCAGGGACAGTGATTCAATTCATTGATTCAGATCACTGTCCCTAATTTGATTCTGCCAAATCCGAATCTGAAGATTCAACGCTGATTCAGAGAATCAGTGATTCGGCCATAGACACAGTTTTAAATGTTTTTTCTACATACCTCGAGGTACCAGTGTGGCTTGTGAATGCTGCAATGCTGGGGTGCAGGGAGCATCCCGCAGAAGTGTGTATGGGGGACCCTCCACCTGCTCAGCAGCAAACCCAGAAGTACACTGGAAGTACTTCTCGTCCACTTCTGGGTCTGTCAGGGAGCGTGCAAGGGGATCCTGCCCGTGCCCCACCGGCTCAGCGGTCGGTTGTGGGGGGACCCCAGGTGCCCCTCCCAAACCCAGGAAGCACCAGTCACTGAGCCGGAGGGAGTTGCCGGGGGTGGGGCAGAACAGTCCCCGATGGACCCAGAAGTAGACTGGAAGTGGTTCTGGTCCACTTCTGGTCTGCTGTTGAGCATGCTGGAGAGCTCCCCGTGCTTCTGTGGGACACTCCACGTGCCCCAGCATCGCAGCGTTGACGAGCCACCTGCTACCTAGAGGTCTGTAGAAAAAACATTTAAAGCTGTGTCTATGTCCAAATCTCTGAATCTTTCCGGATCTCTCTGAATCGATTTGGAGGGATCTGATTCAATTTGGAGAGATTAAAGGGTCCTCTGATTCAATTCGAGTTCAGAGATTTGGCCACCAAATCCGGCCGAATCTCCGCCAAACTGAATCAGGGAACGAAACTTTGCACAGCCCTACTGTGAACCTTTAACCTTCTCATCTTCAAATAGCTGCTAAATCCTTTTTCTTCCTTATCTTATATATGGATTATATTCACATGAAATAGAGTTTCTATGGATCCCATTTACATATTGGAGACGTTCATGTTACATCCACATGTACATTACCAACACCCTGTATCAACTTCCTTTCACTTTGTATGTTGGTTAAAATCCTAATAAAACAATAAATTAGGTGGCTGGGATTTTTATACCCTCTTTACTTCAACTCTTACCCATTTGCAGTGACATACTCAGAGGGATATTTCCTCCCTCAACAAAAAACAAACTTTGAGTCCCCTTCTCCAAATGTTTAGGCCTTCTTGGCTCAGTTCTCATCTACATCCAGACTGCATTACACAGCTCTGGCACTACAAGTGGGTTTTAATAGCACATAAATGTAAGTCCTACTTTCTTGTTACTAACAGTATGGCAAAAAGGGACATAAGCATAAACTGGAATCTGACTTTAGATGCTGTTCATATAATTATCACTACATTTTAATCCTGTTTTGCTTCAATGGTAGAGAAAAATTATTAGTTTTATTCTGCCAGTGTTCAAAAACAAATTAACATGTGCCAAGGACTATCCAAACCAAATTCACTTTTAGCCAGGTGTCTTAAAGTACTGAGGGTTTCAATAATGTATGCATGTCCAAAACCAGAGATTTTGAAAGAAATGCTTATCCAATATTAGCTACATTAGCTCATGGCTTCTGCTGGAATAACTATGCTGGGTCACAGAAGTACTATGCAGCTTCAGGTCTGAATTTTCTCCAAGTCTGAGGGTGTTTGGATCCTGTAGGAACAGAATAGCTTTAAATGGGGAGATAGCCCCTATTAGGCATGAAACGTATGGCCTGATTTACAAAAGTGCTGAGCTCCCTCTGATTTTCATTTTAAGTCAGTGCTCAGATCCTGTGAAAAAAATCAGGCCATTCATAAAAAAAAACATTTAACAATTTTAAAGCTGCTAAAAGTTAGCTGGTACTGTATGTGCATATAAACTCAAGGGGGAAATCCAAGAGAGAAACTAGTATTGGACTCCTAGATTATGCACCCACTTGAGGGAATAAGTTATAGCTACCTGAGCTATCTGGACATGGGATCTGGGTATGTAAAGTTATGCAGAGATATTCTTTCCCATACCCTTTCCCTGGGTTAGATAGACTGGCAGAAGCAGAAAACAAGCAAAGGCTTGGCTCTGCTTGATTCTAGTTTTTGGCCACAATACCTGAGCCAGAACAGAAGGTGCTGTAATTTACTCTTGCTATATGGAAGCATTAAACTATTATCCTGAGGAGCTAGAAACAAGAAAACAGGAGAGGAACTCTGTCACAATGTCACAATGTCTCTAGATGGTGCCCAGAGTTGTTCGCAGAGGCACGATGTAACCCTGAGAAAGCAGAGGCTAAAGATGTCTCTCTTTGGATGGAGCACAGGATTACTGGGGTGTTTGCTTATAGGACTCTGTGGATTTTAAAGATAAGATGTATGTGTTAGAATCACCAGGTCAAAATTCTGCCTTCAGATATTCATGCAACCGTTAGAGACTGGACCAATATCAAATAATGGGTCAGCAGGCTAGGACGAGCCTGACATTAATTTGATGAATCTCATTATGCTTTTAGCCCAGCAAAAAAGATTGTTAGAATTCTTAGATAAGGCACAAATATGAATGAGTCACTGCAGAGAGGATAATCTAGTCAAAACAAACATCCCAGTTCAGATAGGCTTATATTTTTGATGGAACAAAAACATTAAAGTATCATGTGTGCTGTGTGTATATAAGATGCTGTTAATTTAGCAAGGCTGGTGTTTGCTCTGCAAAGAGTTGACATGGCTTCCCATGCGTGTCGAGCCTTCTCCACTGCCCTTTGATTAGTTTTGGTTTTGTTTTCCAAGGCAGGCAGGCTCTCTGCTTCCTTGATTTCACAGCTGCAGATAGTCAGAATTAAATACTGATGTTTGATTGATTAAAAGTAAATATATATGACATAGCCTCTAGCATCCCTGGTAAATGGCTAACAAAATATGTTGGAATGAACAGCCTGTTGAGGTGACTGTTTATTTAATCCAAGAAGTCATACAACTCAGTGAACAGAAGACTAGTAAACTCCGTGCAAGTTGAAAGTAGGCGATTGTGTCTGCTTCCATTGGGATTTAAACCTAGGACCAGCTGGACAAAAAGCCTGAAAGCATCCAGCTCCTTCATTACTGAATTACAAGAAAGAGACAGCTTAGCTGTTTTGTCATTGCTGTTGCTGTTCAATTAAAGTTAGCTGACTCTGTGTCTAACATGTCATTATTTTGATGCTGCTCCTTATCTTCTCTCTCACTTAATCCAAACTATTGAAATGGTAAAGACATCGCACTGCTGGCAATAATTATCTTTGCTGGTTTTTTCCTCAGACCATCAGCTTAACTTTATTTTTTTTTAATAAAATTGACTTTTAAAGAAATTGCAGGACCCCTGCATTGCTAGATAATTGTATCTTCCTCAAATTAATAACCAACTCCAGAGAGTACAATTAGGAATGAGAAGTGTGGTAGAAGAAAGATGTCTGAATTGTCTAGTTTTTCATTAAATAACTGAAAAGCAATAGGCAACCCAATTATTAAAAAACAGTTGGAGTCCTGGTTGGGCCTGCTTTTTTTCCGGCTCTGCAGCAACAACTGCTAAAGAGTATTGTCTCTGCTATGAAACTCTGAGATGTATGACACCATTATTCTTAGTTTGCTTCCTTTTCTTTTTTGTTACTTAATGCTGTAGGTTTTCACTCAAACTGGGTAAGTTACATGTTATCTTATAACGTTAGTAGAAGTCTACTTCAGATGTATTTTTAGAGGTGGGATGGATAGATAATAGCAATCCTGACTAGTATGTGGCTGCTCTTACCCATTAATTGTGGCTATATGCAAGAGTGAATGGCTTTGTTTATAGTTATGAGAGCTGGACAAATGCTATTTAAGAAATCTTTATTCATCATTCAGTATAAATCTGCTCTGAACATGTTTGCAGCTTTTTGCATATATTTTCAGTGAACTTCCAACTGATCAAGTTTTACTTGCATTAATACTCACAGCAAGCAAATTTGAATCTTGTTTGCTCAGATACTCCCAAAGGGTAAAATTCACATCTATGGCTAGCTCCAAGCTCCTGCATCATTAAACACTTTTAAACCTTTTTTTTAAGATATATCCCAATGAAGTACCTCACCTTACCATGTGTCTCTATACAGTAACCCAGGCCCGTAACACCGTTAAACTTGATCATTGTGATTCACTCATGAAAAATACTCCATGAATGTTTCTCTACTGACTACAAACTGACTGGAATACAGAAACACATCTCTTTATTCATTTGAACAAGCATGATCGTGTTCTGTTTGTCCTAAATTAAATTTTTGCATTGGCTGCCTATAAATGAGCAGATTAAATTTAATTTGGCCATCAAGGGATTTAAAACTCTTAGTGATAATGTTTCAAGGGACATGTGAGGTTTTCCCATATAAAAAAATGCACTGTGACACAGCAAGTTTTCCAAGCATTTTATTAAGTTTATGGTCCATTATTCTTTCATTGCAATGGATGGGAAGGAATGAAATGGTCTTCCCCCTGACATATGTTTCAACTGCTACTTCTCCTTTTAAATAAAAATTGGGTAATATTCCTTCTTCAAGACTTTAAGAATAACCATTATTTGTACCATACATTGCTTACTCTTTCTTTTGTCATATTTCCTAATGGAAATCTAAGTGAACTCATTGGAAAGACTTGACTGAGTAAACTGTTGCTCCCAGCTCTGTAACCAGCCACTTAAGGATGGTCATATTTTTGACCTTTTCAAGGTAGAGAAACATATTAGTTGTCTTAGTCTACAAGGTGCATATCTACCCTCCCTTCCACTTGACTTCAGAGTATCTAATCTGCGTGAGTGTGGGTGTATGTATGTGTATACACATGCATGTACACACATATAGAACAAGTTTTTGTGAGTGGAAGCTAATGTTATCACATAACATCATCTGATGAAATTAACTTCAGCTCACAGAAGCTTGTGCTATGTATATATATCCACTTTGGTTAGTCTCAAAGGCGATGTCCCCATGAGCAGGAGCATGCAGTTGCCACAGGGAGAAAAGCAGTGGCACAAATTCGTGCTGCTGCTTTTAGCCCTGATGCACGCCCCTGTATGTGGTGTTAGCATGGAGAAAAATGCTCCGGGTGTGGTAGGAGAGGCTGGGGCCAGCATCTGGGCTGACCCCAGCAGCCTGACCTGGGGTCCTCCCAGGGTTCCAGCAAAGGCCATCCAGGCGTGCAGAGCCTGGTTGGAAGCTAAAGTGTGGCTCTGGCCAGCCAGGCTCCAGTTTTGGGTGACTCACACTGCTGCCACGTGCACTGCCCATCTTTTTTTCCTGCACCCGTTTTTTTGGATACCAGCATTTCCTGGTATCTAAATTGGAGTACCAAATCACATGTGTGGGGTACATTTTTCAGTGCCTCAAATGCCTTTGAAGCAGCACAAAATGCACGTGCATGGCCATGTGGACATGGCCAAAGGTGCAAATCTTCCCTGCTTTTTCATGGTAAACACAGTTCTGTGAAAAATTTATGGAACATGGGTGAGAAGTGAAAACACTTACAACCGCAGTATTTGTATGATGTATATCCACAGTATTTGGATAGATTGAGATAGCTGCTCAGTCTAACTTAACATATTGAGGACAGTTTTCAAATGGTCAAATCACTGAAGCTGTGTTCATTGATCTAACAGGCACCTATGATACAATTAACCACTGATGACCACAAGACCCTAGAAATGACAGAAGATCTACACTTTACACAGCTGACATGAACCCTGCTCTAAAAGAAATTTTTTTTTTTTGTCAAACTGTATGGGAAGTGAAGCAGATAGACATTACAGGTTAATGGTCCACATCCAGTTTTCTTGGAGCCACCCTCGATTGAAGCCTCTCATACAAAGAACACAGACGGAAGACAAAAGCAAAGGTGAGCACTTGGAACAACATTCTGTATAAGGCCACCAACTCAAAATGGGGAGCTAGCCCCTCAACCATCCACTTTGGTTCTTAGCTTCTCCTCTGCTGAGTGTACATGCCATGTATAGGAGAAATCTATATGTGCTATGTGCCTTGACCCCATTCTGAATGATAGCTGTCAATGAATCACAGGCTGTCTGAAGCCTACTAGACTAAACAGTGTGTACCTGCTGGCTGGCATTGCTCCACCTAACATCAGAAGAGCAGTGGCCAGAAGGATAGAATGATCAAGACAAACTGGAGATGTCAGACACCTACTGTATGATCATCTTGAAGCATACAAATGCCTGAAGTCACACAGGAGCTTCCTCACCAGCACCCAACCTCCTGATGCCACACCCAAGGAGACATGACCACAGATATGGGACAAGAAGCTGTAGAAAATACTTGACAGCAGAAAAAATGGACATTCCAGAAGCTGAGTCCTTACTCTCAGGGGCTGACAAACCATGGCAAAGGTGCCGATGTCTCAATTGCCTATGTACCAGAGTTGGATACTCTAAGGAATTAAGAAGTGGGGCTATACCATACCACTTCAACCTGTGACTGGCACAGAGCCTCAGACTATGTAACACCTGCTGTGATGCCTGCTGCTTGAAGGCACATGCAAAATGAAAGAACTTGCAAAATACAATAAATGAGCACAAGCATGTGTAACAAAATGGTCAAATGTGGTGTAGAGACATGAGAAGAAGACCACAATATTTATATTATACCTAAATTCACAGGGTACACATCTTCCTATGTTTGTTTATGACTTACTAAAGAAAAAATCTACCTGCACCTTGAGAATTAACTATAGGAACTGAATTTTAGATTTTATTTTGTACACATAATCCAAAGTGCATAGAAGTCCTTTGGAGGAGGGGGGAAGAAGAGGCTTTTCATTGACTCTAAATCAAGTCCTTGGTTCTTGATGTACATAGCTGCAATGTATAAAACAAGTTTTCCATATAGGCTAAATTTTATTTTATCCCCAGCAGTAGCATCTTACTTAAATAACTATAAAGCTAGGAACAGACATTACACATAAATTGTCTTAAGTGATCAGAAACTGGTTTAAACCTGTAACAGAACAGATGTTCAGTGCACATAAACCAATTTGAAAATGGCTGAAACCAGTTTGAGATAAACTGTGTTGAATGTAGTATCAGACTTAAATGATTTGGGTCAAACTGGTTTACGCAATGTCTGTTCCAGACTGCTTGCTGGTTTAAGATAAAAAAAAGACTTCCCCAGCATCCCGGCATGCTCTCTGGGCTGGGTGGGGCTCTACAGCAGGGCTGGTCACTCCCCTCTGGTCCCTCGCTGGAGTTCTGGTAGAGACTGCAGGTGTCTGCCTTGCTTCTCCCTGTTGAACAGGGATTATTCCTCCCATCCCTCTGTTTTACACAGATACCTCTCAGCATTAGCTAGCAGACCACATGCTGGCTACAGTCCATGCTGTAGGAGATTACAAAGTCAAACAGGCTTTTTGGAGCTAATCAACAGGTAGCTGGTAATGTCCTTCCTTTGAAAAGCTGTTTAAGAAGAGCTTGAATTAATGGAGGGAGGCTTTGTTTTCTTAATGGGTTGATAAACACTGAATTAGGGGTGATAAACATTCCCTGCTGGGCTGCTTGGGAGAGGCGGGGGGAACATCAGAGCATCCTGGTGGGGCCTGGCTACATCCCCCTTAGCTCAGCCCTGTGGAAGGAAAGGGAGGGCTGCTTTAGCATTCTCCCGCGTTCTAGCCTGAGCCACTGCAGGCATGCACCTTAATTATTTCAGTCCAGAGGGGATGTCAGTGCAGTTACAAATCGGTTTAACTTAGCCAGATTAGACTAACCTGCAAAGATTGAATTAATTCAGGCTCAGGCTTTTTGAATGTCTAGCCTACATGTCACATAAACCTTTGTGACATTAGCTACATTTCCTCAAATTTTCTGGCTTGGCTTAAAACAAAGTCCACAGCTAATAGCCATCAGAACTAGTAATTTATTTGCCTATACAAATGCTTTCTGTTCCTAATTTCCACAAAGTAGCACCCAAGGCAAGCAGTTGTAACACTGTAAAATGTAGACCCTACTACACTTACTTTAAAGATAAGTTTTCTTTGAAGTTTTATGTGAACAGAAATGGGCCCAGAGCATAATAGTAATAGTAATAAAGGATTTGCTTCACATTCCATGTCCAGGGTTTTCTTTGTTAACTATGTATCCTCACTCCAAAGAGTAAATCTTCTTGGATTAGAACTGTTACATTTATAGCTCCATCACACACAGATTAATTTGTTAGTTTGATTTGGATTACAGTTTATGCATACTCTACCAACTTCTTTGTTATACATGTTGGTATTTTCAGTCATAGTAGCTCTAGAATCTGTCCTGTATTGGAGCAGGACAAAGCAGCTCCTTAACAAGGTGCATCACCTTCACTAATCAGAAAGACAACATTGCAGTCCATGAATGAGGTTACTATAGCTGTCTAGACAGCTGCAAACCCCTTTGCCAGGGTTTGCCTGGATGAAGGAAGTCTCTGGCCCAAGGAAGCAATGCACCAGGGTGACCACTCCACTGGAACTGCACAACTGTTTTGAGCCCCTCACATCAGGAGAGCCAGGCAAGCTGCCGGACTCAGCATGTGAGGATGGAGGGCCACCAACAAATGCGTACAAAAGAAGATGCAGAGTAATTGTGGTGGTTGATTCCCTCCTGAGGGGGACAGAGGACCTGATCTGTCACCCCAACCCCTTATCCCATGGGGTCTACTGTCTGCCTGGGGCTTGTGTCTGGGATATGACTGAGAGGATCCCTAAACTCACCCAGCCTTCTGACCACCATACCATGCTACTCATCCATGTGGGCACAAATGGCTTGGAGCAATTCCAGAAAGATCATATGTGACTACAGGGCTGGGCCCCAGAGGGAAAGGTGCACCGGTGAGGTGAACAGAAGACTCCGGTGATGGTACCATTGTGAGTGGTTTGGCTTCTTCGACCACACTTTGCACTTCAGTGAGAGAGGTAGCGAAATTTTGGGAAGGGATGGCCTCCACCTCACCTGGAAAGGAAAGAAGCTCTTCGTAGCCAGAATGGCTGACCTACTCAACAGGGTTTTAAACTAAGATCTCTTGGGGGATGGGTGGTCAATAAACAGTTCTTGCCCAGGTCATGCCAATAACAGAAGCATCAGCTTGGGTAGCCCAAGGGAACCCACTCTGGCAGCAATCCAAGGAAAGATCACGTCCCATAACACAAGGAAGCCTCGGGCTTCCCATGGCAGACTCAACTGCCTCTACACAAATGCCAGGAGCTTGGGAAACAAGCAAGAGGAACTGGCTCTTCTCTTGTGCAATAAAGATTATGACCTCATAGGGATAACAGAGACCTGGTGGGACTCCACCTATGACTGATCTGTGGGTATAGGTGATACCCTGCCTAAGAGAGACCATTTTGGGAAGAGGGGTGAGGGTGTAGCTCTCTACATCAAGGAGCAGTACACTTCCCTAGAAACCAGGTTCACTAATCAAGAAGTTAAAATACAGGGAGAGCATGGGGGAGGGGATATAATTGTAGAAGTCTATTACAGACCTCCCAAACAAGAAAGATTGGATCGAGAATTCAGTAGGGAACTGACTGAGGCCTCATGATTCATAGATTCATAGATTCATGGATGTTAGGGTCGGAAGGGACCTCAATAGATCATTGAGTCCGACCCCCTGCATAGGCAG
>NW_005842039.1:2371252-2372071 GCF_000455745.1 Alligator sinensis | reverse complement strand
TTCCAGACCTTGGCCACTCTAACTGTGAAGAAGTTCTTCCTAATGTCCAATCTAAATCTGCTCTCTGCTAGCTTGTGGCCATTATTTCTTGTAACCCCCGGGGGCGCCTTGGTGAATAAATACTCACCAATTCCCTTCTGTGCCCCCGTGATGAACTTATAGGCAGCCACGAGGTCGCCTCTCAACCTTCTCTTGCGGAGGCTGAAAAGGTCCAGTTTCTCTAGTCTCTCCTCGTAGGGCTTGGTCTGCAAGCCCTTAACCATACGAGTGGCCCTTCTCTGGACCCTCTCCAGGCTATCCGCATCCCTCTTGAAGTGCGGCGCCCAGAATTGCACGCAGTACTCCAACTGCGGTCTGACCAGCGCCCGATAGAGGGGAAGTATCACCTCCTTGGACCTATTCGTCATGCATCTGCTGATGCACGATAAAGTGCCATTGGCTTTTCTGATTGCTTCGTCACACTGCCGACTCATGTTCATCTTGGAGTCCACTAGGACTCCAAGATCCCTTTCCACTTCTGTGCCACCCAGCAGGTCATTCCCTAGACTGTAGGTGTGCTGGACATTTTTCCTCCCTAGGTGCAGCACTTTGCATTTCTCCTCGTTGAACTGCATTCTGTTGTTTTCTGCCCACTTGTCCAACCTGCTTGCAGCTGTTCCCTGTCCTCCGGCGTGTCCACTTCTCCCCATAGCTTTGTATCATCTGCAAACTTGGACAGAGTACATTTCACTCCCTCGTCCAAGTCGCTGATGAAGACATTAAAGAGTATCGGTCCAAGGACCGAACCCTGTGGGACCCCACTTCCCACACCCTTCCAGG
>NW_005842039.1:2369373-2371135 GCF_000455745.1 Alligator sinensis | reverse complement strand
GATCTGCCTGCTATGAACCCGTGCTGGTTTCCCCTCAGCATAATTTGTCCTGCCGGGCTCTCGCATATGTGAGCCTTGATAATTTTTTCAAAGACTTTGCCAAGGATGGAGGTGAGACTGACTGGCCTATAGTTGCCCGGGTCCTCCTTCCTCCCCTTCTTGAAAATGGGGACCACATTGGCCCTTTTCCAGTCCTCTGGGACTTGGCCCGTGCGCCACGAGCGTTCAAATATTCCCACCAGTGGCTCTGCAATGATGTCGGCCAGTGCCTTCAGCACCTTTGGATGGAGCTCATCCGGGCCTGCCGACTTAAAGGCATCCAGTTCTTCCAAGTGACTCTGCACCATCTCAGGGTCTACGCATGGAAGTCTGGCGCCTTGCTGCTGCCTCTCTACAACCTGATGCATGATTGTCATGGGGGACTTCAACTTCCCGAACATCCTCTGGGAAAGGCACACAGCCAAATCTGACCAGTCACGTAGCTTTTTCACCTGTGTTGATGACCTCTACCTAATACAGGAGGTCTACGGGCTGACTAGGGGAGAGGCACTGCTGGATCTAGTTCTGGCCAAAGGGGATGATCTGGGGAGCAATCTGAGGATTGAGGGAAAGCTTGGTGACAGCAACCAGTAACTGATCACCTTCTCTATTAAACGCAGGGTCGGCAAATCCCTCAGTAAAACAGAAATCCTCAACTTTGGGAAGGCAGACTTTCACAAACTCAGGAGACTGGTCAGTCAGGCACTAATAGACCATGGCCCTTTGGGAAGAGGAGTCCATGAGGAATGGTTATTCCTTAAAAACTCAATCCTAGAAGCAAAAGGGAAATCCATCCTGTCCCTCAAGGAATGCAGTCAGTGGGCAGGATATGCGAGTACTACTCCTCACTCTGGTAGTAACTGGGGCAGACATCTATATGGCAATTGCATGACTTTTAGGGCATTAAGTCACTAAACATGATACTATTCCACACTGAACAGGAGTCACAGAACCACTGAGGAATCTAGATTCCTTTATTTGCTCCTGGAAAAATCCCTGGATAGCTAGAATTTGGCTACTACACATATTCAAGAGTGGCCCAGAATGACTACTCTAGACATTTACCCCCGCTTAAGTTCTGTTTTGCTCCAATTTTGTGTGGGAGTTGCAGACTCTGCCTAAGTTTTCAGTTTCTCAAATGGAGAAAAAGTCCATGCCAAATGTCTGTTTGAGTTTGAATATATTTTTCTTAGCATTTTTCATTAAATAGTCATAGGGCAAAAATCCATAATCAGCACTAGAAGCAGGGGCCAAGAATCAGGGCTTCTTCCTTCACAGAAGCCTGGCCACTTCAATGAGCTTTGGGGTCAGGTTCAATCCTGCTTAACTCCACTTTTATCCCAAATCCTTCTTGCATTCTTTTACTCCTTGGTGGATGGAGGGTGTTCTCAGTCCTGACTAGCTTAGAGTTTGGTAGTCAGGACAGTGTCTTTATTTGGATTTTTTTTCTTTAACTGGAAAATTTTTCCCCAAATCAAGTTGTCCATGCACTCTTAATTTGACTTTGTTGTACATGTGCATTTAGATACAGTCTTTAAGTCCATGATACCTGTACTGTTTTTTTCACAGGACCCCTTATGCCTTCAGTCTATCACATGTATTTGTATATGCAAACCCTGTATGAATTTGGGTTGTTTACCTAAGGAGCTTGTTGTTTTTAGCCCCATGCCTCCTATATTGCAGAAGTGGGAAGGAGTATAGTGAATGAGGCAAGGGAGTGTAG
>NW_005842039.1:2351023-2369342 GCF_000455745.1 Alligator sinensis | reverse complement strand
TAGGGAAAAAATGGATGTTCTCATGATTAAGCCCTAGATTCTGTCCCTACTTCTGCAGGAGAGTTTCTGTGAGATCATAAGGACACCGTAAAATTAGGGCCAAGAAGTCTCAAAATGGGGACACAAAATTAGTAGATACTCATAATTGTAATCTCTGTCCTCAACTCCCCATCTTCCAAAAGCACATAGTAATATGGCCTCACCTCACAGGGCTGTCATGGTGTTTGTGAAGTACCTTGATACCTTAGTGATGACCACCTTGGAAAAGCCCACAAGAAAATTAGTAATCCTGTTTTTGGTGCCAAGTTTTAAAAGAATGCAAAGAATAAGGCCGGCTGCTATACATTGGAACCTAAAGATAAAACTAAATATTTAACAGGTGCTCATCAAATGTAGCAATGTCCATCCTATGCTTCAGACAAAGTAAGGAAAAATAGTATGCGATCATGTAATTAAAAACTAACTAATGTGTACAATACAAAGGTTTCACAAGCAAGCTCACAGTCTAAGACACAACAGACCATGTTTGGAAGCAAGAATGTTCTTTACTAGGAAAAGTTCCAAGTTGTTGTGGTGATTCTGGGTTGTGGTCAGCTGTCCATAGGGAACTGGACTAAGACCAGCAATTTATTTCACGTGGACCACTGAACAATCATCAGGTGGCAGTGGCTTCTGACCAAAGAAGAGGGCAAGCTGCTGACTTAGATGCACACAGCTGTTCTCCCTTTCCATTAGCACGGCATTAAAGCATTCGTTGCTCCCTCCCTTTTTAAATATGTTGTACTTTCTATATTTATGTGTGATAGGCTGCATCAATATCCTCACAGGTACTGTATGGAGATGCCACCAGCCTTGGGATAAAAATCCAAATAGCGTTTTCATTCCTCTTCTTTCAAAAGAAAGAAAAAAAACCCCAACCTGTCTCCCAAAGCAAATATAATATTTCAGCAATAAATGGGTGCCAACTGCAGATGTGTCCTCATCCTGACAAAGGGTTTTTAAACCCAAAAGCTTGCTAAGAATTTTTTCTTCCAACTATCTGAGTTGGTCTAATAAAAGATATCAGATTCACCCAAAGAACCTTGTCTGGGTGACAATTTTGGCATGTATCTGCATTTGTCAGCCTTTTTTGTTATCATACCACTAGTATATCATACATTTAGGGACAGAGGGGAGGGAAAAAATATTGTCCTCCGCATGTTGAACATGCTATGCATAATCACAGTACTGAGGAGGATTCAGTATCATTCAGATGAGAATAGCAGAACTTCCATAACAAACCTTATCTAAGTGAAATTAAGAAGATTTACTTTATAGTACTCCTAGGTAGCAGGGCCTCTGCAAGTTCCATCTACTCCTATAAGATATCTAAATGGCTCCCAACACGGTTGTATCTGAGCAGCTCAAAAACTTTTGTATTTTTTCAAGCAACAGTCCTAATAGGTAGGGCAATGCTGCTGTCCTCATTTAAATACAGGAAATGGAGCCCAAAGGCTTATTCTGAAAAAAAGATATTCAGCTGTCTAATTTCCTTTGATTTAATCTATTTCATCAGGAATCAGATGCCAAACCTATGTAGGTATTTTGCAAACCCCATTAGGTACCTAAATACCTTTAACAAAAATGTATCTTCGCCTTTCTGGCCCAGATCCTCAAAAGTATTTAGGTATCTAACTCCTTTGTCAATGCTAATCTGGATAGTGGCATCTAAGAACATACTAGGTAACTATATGTAATTTTAGGCAATGAAGTATTTATAAAAGTGATGTAGAAAAAGTATAGAATTAAATCAAGGTCTGTCAGGGTCCACAGAAGAACCTGAACCTATGGAACGCTCTTCATCTCCATCTATTTGATTATACAATATTCTCCCTTTTCTTTGTCATCCTTAAGTTCTCTGTGGTGGAACTATGGCCTTTAATAGTGTTCAAAGGGGGGCGAGAGTAAAAGAGGTCAGACACTTTGATCCAGACTTTAAATTAAAAAAATACATTCCTGTTTATTAGTACAAAGGGAAAAGAAGCAGTTCCTCACAGCAATACAGCAATCAATAAGAGGAACACAAAATAATACAGATTCACCCTAATGCATATAAAAAGCAAATGAGATAAAAGAGATCTAAGAATAACAAGTATTTTTTTCAGATTACAGTTGGATAATGGTTATAGTTTTTATGTATTTATATTGAATCTGCTGAAGATCATCTAGTTTGACCCTCTGCTCAAGGCAGATCATCCATGTTTAAGACATTCTAGACAAAAGTTTACCTAACCTGCAGCGAAAAATGTCCAGTGACAGAAATTCCTGTGAACATAGCTAGAGCTAGAAAGTTCTTCCTAATATCCATGTGGTAATACATCTTGTCTGGGTCCCTGTGGACAAAGAGGACAGTCAATCACAATCCTCTCCTTCCCCCACTCCCCTTTTTTTTGTATTTTATTCACCTCCACCTTTTTATTTTCATATTCAAGATTGTTATCACATCCCTGCTCAGGCTTCTGTTCTCCAGACTGAATAACCCCAGTTTTTTCAACCTAGTCTTGTGTGTCACTATATTCTTTAAGAAATGTTTATGTAAAAGACTCTACTTAAAATATTTTGCTGCTTCTGGTACTCCCCTTCTTGTCAGCTGCAATAATGCAATAAGCCATGGCAATAAATGATCCCATTAACAGTGCCAGCAGGGAAACGTGCTTTTTTATCTCTGGATTAAGTTTTCTTTTAAGGTTTGCTTTTTTGTTAAATAAATGTACAGCAGGCAGGTGGAACCTGTTCTGCAGTTCTCAGTGGTTGAGGAACTAGTTCATTCAGGGCCATCCATTACCATGGCACAAATTGACTCATTCTGGGTGTGCAAAGGCCTCTACTCATTTTCAGGTTGTTCCTGAAGGCAGCACAGGGAGTGAGATGTCGCCATGCTCTCTAGTCTAATGGTTTGAATTCTATTTAAAGTTTAAACAGGAATGGACCACATTTGCAAACTCTTGTGTGCTTGCTTGCTTTCAAGTTGTCAGTATTAGGGAAGATCCCTAAAGGGAGCTTACAAAAATTAGAAATAGCTTTTCAGCTGCTAGGTTGTGTTTCCTGTTAATGACTGAATGAGGAAGAGCTCCTGGAGTAGTGGAGTTGTTTGAGAGCATTTTTAAATGGTCTAGAGCATTGGATTTCAAACTTCCTGAAGCCGCAGAGCCCTTTCATATCTCATCTGCTGCTACAGAACCTCTACAATGTTCCCAAAGACTGATGCAGAGCCTGGCAATCCAGCCCAGGAATAGCAGCACACTGCCTCCCAGTCTCATCCACCATTACCCCAATCTCTGAGAAACCAATTGTTGAAGCCCGAGGTCCTGCAGAATACAGCTTGAACACTACTGCTCTAGAGCAAGAAGGACACTCCTTTTTACTGAGTACTGAATTGTAGTCCTCAACGTAAATAAAAACAGTAACGTTTGTAACATCCTTAAGTCATAAACCAAACTTTTATTTCTGAAGTAAGACTGCCTTCTGAGTTAATGTCTCAGCACTATTTTTTTTTTTTGGCTCTCTTCCTCTTTAACAAGAGTAACTTATAGTTTCTCCCAGAAACCCAAGTCTGATTCTGAGCACTAAAAGCAGTAAAAGATGTAGACAGGTATCTACACTGGCATCTCTCTACATTCAAATCAGGCCAAACTCAGCCCTGGCACAGACTGGCAAGGAAAGGGTCTATATTACACAAACACACACACACAATCTCCAAATTCCATATCCCCCAAATTTCTTACTTCTGCCCATATTGCTACCATTGGGGCATGTCTAGACAACACATTTACTGCACAGTAGACTAATTAGCTGTGTGATAAATGTCCCAGCATCTATATGTGCATCTCTATTAGGCTGGAGTAAACTAATTTACTCTGCAGCAGTAAAAAACTGCACAGCAGTGCATGTGTAGATGCTGTCCTGGCTGGCTGGGACATGGGGGGGGGAAGCTGCCTGCCAGCTAACCCCTTAATAAAGCACCTTTGTGCACCAGCCAGCATGTTTAGCTGCGGGGAAACAGCCTCAGGCTGGCAGACTGACCCCCTGAGCTCCCTGCTTGCTGGAGCTGCTCCTACCTGGCTCATGGCGCTCTGGTCTGGGTGCATGTTCAAATGGCAATAAACTCCAGAGTTTATTGCTTCACATTAATTGTGCATCTAGATGCATCCATAGTTTCCCAAAATGCTTTCCACTTTCTGCTGTGAGACTTAACAAAAGGATTACAACGCATGTGCCTTTGTTTTGTAATGGTTACACTTATCCCTTCTGCAAACGTGTGGCCAAGGTGTTATTGCAGCAACAATAAGAAAATAAGATGATTGTGGTGTTCACTGCTCACTCAAGGCTTCAGGAGCTTGCAAGAAAATGGTTTATTGTGCTTAATAGCTATGCTTAATAGGGGTGTGCAAAACGGGCCATATTTGATTTGGATTTGGCCCGATTCGGGGGACAGTTATTCAATTCGTTGATTCGGATCACTGTCCCTGATTCAATTCGGCCAAATCCAAATCTGAAGATTCTATGATGATTCAAAGAATCAGTGATTTGGCCATAGACAAAGCTTTAAATGTTTTTTCTACATACTACAAGGTACCAGGCACGGTTCATGAATGCTGCAATGGTGGGGTGGATGGAGCATCCCACAGGAGCATGGGGGGTCCCCCTGTGTGCTCGGTGGCAAACCCAGAAGTGGACCGGAAGTACCCCCCTCTCCCCCCCCCACACACCTACACGGCTTGGCAATCAGATGTAGAGGGACCCCCGGGTGCTCCCCCAGACCCAGGAAACACCAGTCACTGCGTGCTCCCCGGTGGACCCAGCAGTGGACCAGAAGTGCTTCTGATCCACTTCCGGGTCTGCTGCCAAGGACATGGGGGAGCCCCCCGCACTACAGTGGGATGCTCCATCCACCCCACCATCTCAGCATTCATGAGCCACCTGGTACTTTGTGGTATGTAGAAAAAACATTTAAAGCTGTCTCTATGTTTGAATTGCCGAATCTTTCTGAATCTCTCCGAATTGATTCGGAAGGTTCTGATTCAATTCAGAGAGATTAAAGGGTCTCCTGATTTGATTTGGATTCAGAGATTCAGCCACTGAATCAGGCTAAATCTCGGCCAAATTGAATCAGGGGGTGAAGGTTCACACAGCCCTAACATTTAACAACATGAGTTTCATGTGTTGTAACTAAAAAGCTCAGCCCATCAAGGCACACAGCCCCAAAACTGTACCTTCTCTTTTAACCTGAAACTTAACACCACCATCACACAAATACTTATATAATCAATCTACTAACTAAAAATTTGCCAGGACATGAGATCCATATTAATTTTTTTTTGTTTTGCCTTGTATCTTATACTTCTGCAAACCCTTTTGCCTGTAAATCAGTTTCTAACAATGCAGACATTCTTGCTTTGAATTTCCCGTTGAACAAAATGTCCTCACGTGACAAATCATGTATTACTGGTGCTGTTTTGTAATATAATAGTACTAATTATGGATTAGAGTCAGACTCCACAGTTCTTTTGGTAGGGTATTCTATTTTTCTGATTCTGTTTTTCACCAACTTGTTGAACTAGGAATAATAAGGACTTATAGATATATATCTAAACCCATATGCCATTATAAACTACTGAAATGCTTACCTAGCATGCTCAAGTTTCCTTGTGCTCTTACCCATTTATTTCTATCCATCTGTAGTCTCTTGTCAAATATTTAGATATTTATTTTGGACAGGGGCTGTCTTTTTTACTCTGCATTGGTACACTGAACCTAGCATAGTTGAGTCCTTGTTTATAACTCCACACCTTGGCATCCATGGGAACACAGATAAATATTAATAATAGCAACAATAATCATCAGCAGTCCTTCAAAGTCGAGGATGACATCCGTTAGGCTTGATGGGTCCTCAGGTGACTGAGGAGCCCAATTCTGGACACACACATTCTTTGGCAATGGAGGTATGTTGTGCAGGGGAGTGGGATTCACAGCCCTGAGTTGGTCTTCTTCTCCTGCCTCCCCCATTGCTGTTCTGCCTCAGTATCGAGTCATTGGGCCTCAAAGTGGTGCGCACCTTGGTGGACCAGGTTGTGTCACACCGAATGGTCAGCAGCTTGTTCCTCCCAGCTGTTGGTGTTGATGCCTCCATGCTTGAGGGTGACCTTAAGCATGCCTTTGTACCGTTTCCTTTGGCTGCCCTTTGAGTGTTGGCCAATAGAGAGCTGGGAAAAGAGAATCTGGTGAGGGAGGTGGTTCTCGGACATCCAGATGCAGTGGCCTATCCATCAGAGTTGATTTCTCAAGAGCAAGGCTTCAATGCTAGTGGACACAGCTTCATGGGGGATGCTCACGCTGGTCTGGCACAAACAATAATAAACACATTGGCTTACACGCAACTTAAAAATCAATCAGTGTCAGATTTGCTTTCAAATGATAGTTCAGTCACCTGCTGCAATATTATCTGTTCTTCTTATGCAGAAGTCCTATGAACTAATGGTCCCGCTATCATCCCTTTTGGACACACTGTACACTTTGCTGGTATTTCTATGAAGTGATGTCATGTATTGCATTTCTTACATCTTTTCTCATATGCCTTTCTCTACTACTGGTTGAAACAGCTTAGGCAAAGGCAATAACATATATTAGTTCTGTATCACTGTCTTTGATCTCCTCATGTATATATCGTCCATTAGCTTTAGTTTGGACTGTGTGGGAGTGTCTACCTGTTGCCTTAAGGCAATGTTATTACTGCACTGTGCTCTCATACTTCCTTTTGGAAGTATGAAAGCATGGCACAGTAATTGCCTGTACTGTGCCATGTGTGCAGCGTATGGTTACTTTTGGCCCCTACTTCTCCATAGTGGCATGCTAAAATGGAGGAGTACGTCATTATGGCAGAGTAGCTGCTGGTCACGTATAGACTCACATGATCCCTACGTCACCACAGAGCATCGTACAGTGATGTAGCATGTTGCTACAGCAATGTAGGGTGACATGTAGACACACCTTGGTACTTCCTTTGCTTGGCAAATTCTAGGACATTCCTTATATGATTTCCTTTTACATTTCTTTTTTCTCCTCAGATTTCTGTAATATAGTTATCTTTCTCTTCCTGAATTAGCTTAAAAATGTTAATCACATCCACTGATTTAGTACCAGATATTGACAGTAATAAGTCTACTTTCTGACTGTCTTCCATTTAATGGCACCTTTCTGCTTTCAGATACAGTGATGCACAATTATATCCTTCTCCAGTTGTTTTCCTTTTTCTAGTTGGCTTTTAACCACTTCCTCTGGATAGTCTCTTAGCTCCTTTTTACTCTTGGTACTGTGTTGTATTCAGTGGCTACTCGATGTATGAGGTGATTGCAAGAGCTTTGCTTTTTCTCATTCGAGCTGGCTCTGCGTAACAACAACAAGAGCTCTAGATTCTGTCTGGAAAGCACAGCCCCTTAAAGTCACATTCCCCAATATCATAATTTATGAGCAATCCATAGGATGAAACTGGTTTGTATGGAACTGAGCAAATTCATTTGTATCAAAGTGTATTCACAGAGTTTGTAATAGACGGCCAAAATTTCTTAGTAAATTGTTCCAGTTAATCATTTTCTCAATTCTGTTTCTATTTTACGTTTGCTGGGATGCTTTACTTCACAATGACACGCTTGATTGTTCAAAGTTATATTTAAAAAGTACTGGTATGTAGAAAAGAAATAGGTACAACTTCAGGAGAGAAGATCACAAAAAGACCTTATTTATGTAATCTTTCTATGGGCAGTTTCTCATAAGTTCTGTCATTCTGAGAGATGAGAAGAAAATTGATCCAATATTAATTGTTCTAATTTTGGCACATCCTAAATTATACTTAATAATCTAGGGGAATATCAATCAAAGTTAAGATGGGCATTTGATCATTTATTTTTACTGTTCAGAATTCTGTGAGATACACTGGAATGACAGCCCTGAACACTACTTCAGATCTAATCAGAATCAAAAGTTTTTCACAGGTATTGAAAGTGAGAACAGTCTGCAGGGCATTGTGGGTAATGACATGTAAATTAGTGGTTAGAAAGGGTAACTTTTAACAAGCCTACAAAATCCCAATATTCACAGAGCTGCCTAGTTCTTTAACAAACATCCATCCAGCCCCTTTTTACTCTTGAATTCCAGCAATTTTGTTTTAAATTTCATTAATAGTTTTTAGATCTATGTCTAGAACTAATTTGGGTCTTTAATGAAGACTTTATGGGAAGTTTGACATTTTATTACATTAAACTACTGCCCTAATATATATATATATATTTATCATTTCTTTTTAGAACCTAGCTGCCTTACTAAATACAACATAGGCCTGATTCTCAACCAGTGTAGTAATAGATGAAGAACCTGTACCAGTGAGTTGAGAACTAGACCTATTATTTTTTTGCTTAGAATATAGACAAGAGCATGGAATTAAGTTCTTGCATAGTTATCTTGTATCCTTCTTTGCTTTAACAAACTTGTGCTTTTTATTTCTTTTGTAGGATCCCTCCAGCCTTTTTTGTTCAGCCATGCCAGTGTTTTCGTGCCAACCCAACACTATATATATATACAAATAGTTCAACACTGATTTTTTTATAGCATGTGTACTTCAACATCTACAGCAATGGGTCCAAGACATTACATCCAACATTACAGTTATCAATAAATAGCATATATATTTGTTCCATTTTGAAATTAACCTAATATTTTTAGAAAAGTTGTTCTCAAGCAAAGAATTTAAACTACCCCAATTTTCCACAAATCTAATACACCTTAGTGTCCATCATAAAATTGTCAAGTTACTAAAGGAGCATGAAAGACTGAGAAAAAACAGGAGAGAGGCCAGCCTGATTTTGCAGGCTGCTTTTAGAAAATGAGCTGACTATATGATGACATTAAGAGATTAGGGCTGTGCGAAACAGCATCATTTTGTTTCAACTTCCATTTTGCCATTTCAATGGGACAGTGTTTCATTCTGAGTTTTGTTTCATTTCAAAGCACTGTTCCATTTCATTTCGTTGAAACTTTCGCTGTTTTGACGTTTTGCCCATAGGCTATAATGGGGAAGCACAAAACTGCCTATAACTTTGTCATTCTTTGGCAGATTTGGAAGAAAACAGCAGGGATGATAGCTCCTTCTGAGGGCATGAAGTCTGCCAAGTTTTAAGGAGACAGATGCAGGGGTTCTGGGAAACTGCACCTCAAAGTCTTGGAAGCAAAACTTGTATAACTTGTAAGTGTGAAGGCACAGGGGGTGAAAACAGCAGACATGGTAGTCCCTGCTGAGGTCACAAAGCCTGCCAGGTTTCAAAGATATAGGTGCAGGGGTTTCTGGGAAACTGCACCTCAAGCTGCTGACAAGCAAAGCTTATGTCATGTGTGACTGTGTGTGTGTGTGTTAAGGCACGCCCTCACTGGCACTGGGGCCTCTACAAGGCATGGTACTGTGCCCCAATGAGGTGGTCTGCTCCCCTACAGCCCCAACTCAGTCCACCACTTTACATGACAACAGGTGATAACTTAGTAAGCAGCACAGTAGCACCAGCAGCATCTCAGGCAGCCAAACAGTCATAGCCAATATCAGAGAAGTCCTTCCCCTCTCTTCCCCCTCCCTTTCCTTATGTTCTGTTTCCCTGCAGGCAAGCCCATCTTCAGCTTCAAAACTTTCCAAACATTTTGAATGCCCTCATTTTGTTTTGAGGCTGTTTCGAAGCCCTTTGTTTAGTTTCAATTTCGCTGTTTTGTGCTCAAAATGAGTCAATACAGCGTGGAAATGAAACAGCCAGTGAAATTTCACACAGCCCTATAAGAGATATGTCCCAGATTTCTACTATAAAACCTTGGTTACCCTTTGTCAGGGTCACTACTCCACCCTGCTTGCTTAAACATCAATCCTTTTGGCACTTTCACTGATTCAGCTTTAACAATAAGCTGCCAATTCAGAAATCCTCTTACCCAGGGATAATGATCTCACATACAAACACAGATTATTTCAGTAGTTTTTGAATCTTATAATGCCCTTTCAAGATACTAGCTCAGGAAGGCACATGCTTGAGTCTATTCTTACCTCAGGAAAGCATTTAAACAGGTGCATAATTTTAAACACCTTTTCAAGGTTTTTGATCTCAGCACACTTACATCCATGACAGCTTTTCTATTAACTTTAGCAGTTCATATTCATACTCTAAATACTTACACAAATCAGGGTCTGTATGTTTTCATCACAATTTAGAATAGAATTTCCAAGTTGCTCACTTGTCTCTGTCAGATACTTTGCATAACATCCTTTTACCTTTTCCTTTTAAGTCTGCCTCTGTTTCTTTTTATTCTGTCTGCCTCAGTTTTTACTTTGATTTTCTCTTTCTTATCTATTGCACTTCCTTAGCCTCCATCTCACTGAATCTCTCTCCCTTCATCTCTCTGGATCAGGTAACTAGGATCTTTATCCTCAGTCTTTGATTTAACAGCTCTGGTGGAATCATTCCTGTTGTGAAAAGTTAAGTACTTGTGATAAGCTAGTAAGAATTTGTACAGCTCTTCCTACAGTTTCTTTGTTTCACTGCTGATGAAAAAAAATCAATTCTGAAATCCTTGAAACCCCATTGCAGCTTTTGCTAATGGCCAGCTTTACTTTTTCATTAATATGACTTGGTTTGGAGGCTTTGTCCTGCTATGATACGAGGTGGAGACAGTTTCTCCAGATAATGCAGAGATCTTGTATCACCTTTTAATATAGCTATCCCTACCATTTTAGAAAAGTAACCTTATTCACTTGAAGCACTTACTTCTGAAATAAAAAATTCTTGTTGGATGGTTATCTGTGTATTAGTCAGTTTTAATTTAAAAAATTCTGAATTAAAAAAACCTTGCCTAAGCAGTGAGTATTACCCAACAACTAGTAGGATACATATGGCATGTCTACACAAGACTCTGTAATGCTCAGTAGCCTATTCTGCGCATTAGTGTGTCACAGCAAAAACTGCTAATGTGCAGTAGAATTTATCTACTGAGCATTAAACATAAAAAAAAACCTTTCACCTTTGCTACTGTGCATTAGTGAGGGCTGATGTGCCTTTATGTAGTACCTCATATTAGAGGTATTAAACTTAATACGCAGTAGCAACGGCACATTAATGCACATGTGGATGCACCCATAGTCCAACATCACAGGTGCTTTGAAGTATTAGTGATTTTATGCTCCTTTTGGCTGTAAATCTGAGGCAAATAAAATTATCATGAATGTAAAATTTGCAAAATTAATAAAACATAATTTTAAGTGTTTTTAATATGAAGAAAGGTCAGATTCATATGGATTTCAAGGAAAAGTGTGTTCCTTCTGGTTGTGACTTTCAGAAAAGGTATACCCACATACTAACTTAACAACTACTGTTGAAATCCCTAAAAATGGAAAAATTAGAATTAGTAAAGCTGGGTCAAAATTCCCATGATGTATCATAGCAGCTTGGTTTTAAGCTGCTGACAGATGCTATAAAAATGTTACAACAATTGATTGCTTTAACTTTGCCTGGCACTTAGGTGCATGCTATGGTAGCCAGAATATACAATTAATATAATACATTATTTATTGATTCCACTAGTCATCTTAAACTCATACAAGCTTGTAAAGAGCAGTTTTTTCTCTCAACCTGTTTGAAAGGGTCAGAGTCCTAATGAAATGTGACCTGCTGTAGAAATTCATTCATCAAAACCAGTAGTCACCAACCGGTAGTTTGCGATTGGCTAGTTGTTTGTGGAGCCTCTGACAGTCAATTGGGGGCTGAGTGTGCATGCACACATATAGGGAAGGGGGGAGCAGATCGAGGCCCCTGCAGTGAGGGAGGGAGTGGGGCAGAGTCAGGGGCAGAGGCTGGGGTGAGTGGGGCATTGCTGTGCTGGAAAAAAACAAAACAAAAACCCTAACCCAAACCAACCCCTGTCCCCCTTCAGAGCCATTCACAGTCTGTTGGGTAGGCTCTAAGAACATTTCTCTTACCAGGTAGAGCTTCTCAGGTTGAATAGGCAGAGGAATATCTGGTCTGTGGTTTCTGATGAGGTTCAGGTATGAGAGACGCCTGGCTTTTTGGTGGCATATCAGGGCTTGGATGACTATAGACATGACTAGAAGCAGAACTTGAGACACTTGGCATACTTTAATACTGAAAATGGAGGCATCCACAGATTTTAGGCACTATCACACTTGGGTGGCAGATGAGTAGGGAGTTTGAGGATCCTAGTTTTGGCTATTGATGCCTATGGTGACTGACAGGTGAGACTTGGGTATTTAAGTCCTTTTGTGGATCTAGCCTTTGGTGCATGGGCTGGTTGGCAGTGTACCTTTAAAATACTTTTCTTTCCTATAAGAAAGGAAAGCTCAATATAATGGGCCAGACTCTTTTTGTTGGTAAAGCTCCATCAACTTGACAGGAATTACATCAGAAATTAATGTAGCCCAGTATATATATAAAATCACAATAAGCTAGTAAGCAGTGCAAACTCAAGCTTTCTGCCAGCAGAAATTGCACAGAATGGTTTAGCTCAAGTGATTCTCTGTGTGTAAGCACTCTTCACTCCAGTTTCGACTGAATGCCAGAGTTGTCCTTGAATCTTCCTCAACCTTAATATCTTCCAGCTAAGGAACTATTTTGATTTCATTTTCAGAGGTTATTTTTTCATCTGCATGTTCATGAAATAGTGATTACCCTCCTCTCTTATAGCCAACAATCATTTCATTTACCCATTGCATGACTATTTGGAAATTTAAACATCTGATTTAAAACAATGACTAGAGCTTAAACTTCCAGAGCTGTTCTCCGTTGTACTGGTTCAATCAATTCTACTTTTTCCAGGTCATTTCATTTCTTTTCAACTGCCTTGCTCTGTTGGAATAGTAATCTCTCTATCAGTTGTGCCCTCAGTTTAATGCATCGCATGAAAAATATTTTGAACAGAATGTCTTCCAATTAACCCAATTCCTCAGAACAACATTCACATTTTGTCACTAGCTGTTATTCAGTTCTTTGATCAATGGGTCAAGCTCTCAGTAACCTAGATTTGTCTGTCCAAAACATAAATACAAATTTCCAGATTCACTGTCAATATATTGGCATCATTTTCTCCCTGTAGAGTGATTTCTGTATCAAATTTCTTCAGCAGTGAGTATATTGGTTTCACAGCAAACAGTTCCTGACATACCTCCCAACTTTTCAGCATGTTCCATGTCTCTTGTCATTATACAAGGGTTTCAACTCAGAGTAAAAAAAACAACCCTTAAATTCATGGAAGTGAAGTTCCAAATTTTATTTAGGTGTAATCAAGGCAATTTACTTATTCAAAGGAAAGTAGGGGAAATAGTATAATCCTGTGCTCACAGCCATTTATTTTAATACTAAACATCTCTTTGGCTTGATTCTGTTAATGACTACTGGGGAAATTAATCTTTGCTCACTTTAACATTTAAGAAACAGTGGGTCTTCATACAAATCTCCTTATCCACATATTGATGAACGTATCTATGCATAAACAAGAGCATTAATTTTTTGTAGATCATTATGCTGTGCATCATTACTTGTTATTTACTATTCTCCTGTTTAAAAAGTTCAGTAATCCAATCAGAAACAGAAATAATACCTTGTAACTTAAACGACCAATAACGCACAACAAATAATGAAGCAATGAATACTACTGTGTCAAAGCAAACAGTTAGCAAACAAATTGTAGGCTGAGATTTGTTTACATAAACTGTTAGCTGGACAATTGCAAATGAAAAATACATTCATAAAATCAAAATTGGTGGTTAATTCATAGAAAGTACTAAAATTCATCAGCTATATTATTCATGGGAAATAATTCAACCATGAAATGTATTTTTGACAAATGCAAGGTAATGCACACTGAAATACTCACACATTGTTGGGTTCTAAATTAACTGTAAATACTCCTAGAAAAAACCTGAACATCCTCGTGGACAACTCAATGAAACCACTGCTCAATGCACAACAGCAGTGAGGAAACGAAATGTTAAGAAGCATAAGCAATATGTGGAAACATAATACTGAAACTAACACATAACACCATTTTATAAACAACTGGTATGAGCTCACCTAGAATATTAAATGCAGTTCCAGTCATCTTATCTCACTATAGATGGGGGCAGTACAAAGAGGCAAACTAGCAAGACAACCAACCAAATAAAATCTTTCAGAAGTGGGGAGTTTTAAAAAATCAGAACTGTTCAGTTTAGTGAAGACATGAATAAGAAAGGACATTCTAATGAGAAAATTCTGTTATCAAGGAGAGAAAGCTGATTACCATTTCTCTCTTTCATAATTCAAGAACGAGTGGGATAATCAATTAAAAATAAAAATAAAATCAACCAAAGAATTATTTGCTTACAGAGCTAATAATCAAGATGTGGAACTCATTGCCACAAGATATGAGAAAACAAAGGTCAAGTAGGATTTTTTAAAAAGGGAGTTGAAATGTATATAGATTCATGAGGAGGATAAAGTAGTTACAATGTAAGAGACAAAACCCCTTGCACTTTAGCCTACAAGCCAAACTTTAATTGAGACCTAGTAAGACTCTTCTTATATGGGTGAATTATTCAATAATTGTCACCTATAGAACTGTTACAGACCGCTGTAAGAGACAAGATAATTAAGTTAGGAGACCTCTTCTCTCATAGAATCATAGAAGTAGGGTCGGAAGGGACCTTGTAGATCTTCAAGTCCGACCCCCTGCCTGGGCAGGAGGGAAACTGGGCTCAAGTGACCCCAGCCAGGTAGGCATCGAGCCGCTTCTTAAAGACCCCCAAGGTAGGAGCCAGCACCACTTCCCTTGGAAATCGGTTCCAGATCCTAGCCGCCCTAACTGTGAAGTAGTTCCTATGGATGTCTTATCTAAACCTACTCTCCAACAGCTTGTGGCTGTTATTCCTTGTTATCCTGGGGGGCGCTAGGGGAAACAAGGTCTCCCCCAAACCCTTCTGGTCCCCCCTAGTGAGTTTATAGATGGTCACAAGGTCCCCCTCAGCCTTTTCTTGTGAAGGCTGAACAGGTTCAGGTCCCATAGCCTCTCATTGTAGGGTCTGCCCTGCTGTCCCCGGATCATGCGGGGGAATACTTCTCTGTTGCAGTGTAACTATTTTTATGTTTCTAGCTATATGTTAAACACCCCAAACTAGGTAGGATAGATAAGAAAGTACAGTACTAAACCAATAATAGAAAAAGATGGAAGGCAGGCAAACACTGGAGATACCAAGGACAATCACTGTACTAGATTATGCTTACAAAAACATCCCACATGGCACAAAAGATAATAACTTCTTGTTGTTTTTGTTAATGAGCAAACTCCTTATCAATGGATACAGTCCCCATCAGTTCATCTCCTTCACTGTGTGAAAGCTACTGAATGAAAATGCAAGGTTTTGGAGGGGACTATGTCCTGGTTTGTATAAGTTACATAGTTCTTGGTTTAAAATCTTGTGTGATATCAATATATAAATTATTATTTCACTTAATATTATGAAGAAAGGAAAGTACTTGCTTGCCTTTTGTTTTGGACCAGTAGAATGATTAACTTAATGTATATGGACTCTTTCAGTTCAGACCAGGCATATGGTTTAAAGCAGTAATAATTTACTACGACATATCTCATATCAGAAGGTTTCATAGATTTCATAGACATTAGGGCTGGAAGGGACCTCGGAAGATCATCAAGTCCAGCTCCCTGCCCGAAGGGCAGGAAGTCAGCTGGGGTCATAGGATCCCAGCAAGATAAGCATCCAATTTACTCTTGAAGTTGTTCAATGTAGGTGCTTGAACCACCTCCAATGGCAGGCTATTCCAGACCTTGGGGGCTCGGACAGTAAAGAAATTCTTCCTTATATCCAGCCTGAAATGGTCTTGCAGTAGTTTATAACCGTTCGACCTCGTCGTCTCTTGGGGCGCTCTGGTGAACAAACATTCCCCCAGATACCGATGGTCACACTAGCGTATCCCAGTAGGTCATACTCTACTCTTGTGATACAACGTATTGAAGGATCCAAATATCTCTGTATTTAAAAATGATAAGCCTATAATATTTAACATTAATAATAAGATTAGTCATCGTATATACATGAGAGCTTCTCTGGTCTGTTGAAACTGACTGCTCTACATTATTTTAATTACTGAAGACAATGGCTAGGGACAGACATTAACTGGTTTAAGTGATCAGAAACTGGTTTAAACCTGTAACAGAACATAAGTTCAGTGCATATAAACCAGGTTCAAAATGGCTGAAACTGGTTTAAGATAAACCTGGTTGAATGCAGTATCAGACTGATTGAGCTCAAACTGGTTTATGCAATGTCTGTCCCAGACTCCTTCCTGGTTTAAGTTAAACCAGAGTCTCCCAGCATCCCAGCAGGCTTTCTGGGCTGGGTTCTTTGCTCCAGTGGAGCAGGGCTGGCTCCAACTCTCTGCTCCCCACCTGGAGCAGGGAAAGACAGGGGTGGGGGTTTGGCCAGATTTTAGTCCTGGAAGGGAGCAGGTGAGAAGTTTATTCCCCCCCACCCTTCCTTCCTTGTCCCACCAGCACCAAGCTGCATTTCTCTGCTGGCTGCTTCAGTGGTGGGGGCATGGCCAGCCATGGCAGTAGCCTTGGCTGAAATGGGCACAGAGGGGTTTAATTCTCACCTCCCTGTCCCACCAGCAGGGACCCAAACCAGGGTCCACTGGGTGCTCCCCGCATCACGGCTATAGTCATGAGGCCAGGCATTGCCCCCTGAGGCAGAGGGGGCAGGGAAGGGAGTGTTCCCTCCTCTATCCACACTGCCCCTGGGGAACCACAGCTGGATCTGCCCACCCCAACTGCCGCTGCTTGCTCCCTACTTGGGGAAGCAGCAGAATAAGTCCCCTCCCGCCTGATCCACCAGACACTGAAGGGAGGGGGGAATAACCTCCCTCCATGCCCCCTGCCTAAGGGGCCCTGCCAGCCAGCCTCTGGCCATGCCTATATGCTCATCCACTGGAGCAGTGAGGGGGCAGGGCTCTTGATGGGGGCAGCAGCCCCTGTCATAGTCTCTGGGGAGCACAAAGCCCCTTCCCAGTGGGGGACCACACTGTGGGGTGGGAATTTCTGCAATGGGAAGGGGCTCACACTCTGGGAAACCATGACAGAGGCTGCTGCCCACATCCTGGTTGCTTCTCCCTTGCTGCTCCAGTGTCTGCAAGGCCAGAGGCTGGCCAGCAGGGCCCTTTAGGTGAGGGACAGGGAGTGGGGTTATTCTCCCCTCTACCACTGGGGAACCACAGCAAGGTCTACCTGCCCTGACTGCTGCTGCCACACCTTGCTCTGTGCCCAGGACAAGCAGAAGAATAAGCTCTCTGGTGTCCCTTCCCTCCAGCAACTGGAGGAGGGGGCAGAAGAGGACTTATTTTATCGCTTGCCCCGGGCACAGAGTGAGCAGTGGCTGCAGTGGTGGTTGGGGAGGATAGACCCCACTTTGGTCCCCCAGGCAGAGGGGGAAATAACCCCTCTCCCTGCCCCCCACCTAAGAGGCCCTGCCAGCTGGCCTCTGAAGCAGTGGGGGGGAGTGACTGTGGTTCATAGATTCATAGATTGTAGAGTCGGAAGGAACCACAATGGATCATCATGTCCAACCCCCTGCCTCTGGCAGGAAAGAGGACCGAGGTCAGATGACCCCAGCCAGGTGACTATTTAGCCTCCTCTTGAAGACCTCCAAGCTAGGTAATAGCACAACCTCTCTTGGAAGCCCATTCCAGATCCTGGCCACCCTTACTGTGAAAAATTTCTTCCTAATATCTAACCTAAATCCACTCTCAACTAGTTTACACCCATTATTCCTAGTCACTCCCTGGGGCACCTTAGTAAACAGCGCTTTCCCTATTTCCCATTGACCTCCCCTAATACATTTATAGGCAGCCACAAGATCTCCCCTCAGCCATCTCTTGTGAAGGCTGAAGAAATTCAGCTCTCTCAACCTCCCCCCGTAGGGTCTATCATGAAGGCCACTAATCATGTGAGTGGCCCTCCTCTGGACCCTCTTGAGATTCTCCGCGTCCCTCTTGAAGTGTGGCGCCCAAAACTGGACACAGTACTTCAACTGCAGCCTGACTAGTGCCGCATAGAGGGGAAGCATCACCTCCTTTGTTCTATTAGTTATGCATCTGCTAATGCACGACAAGGTGCGATTGGCCTTGTTGATGGCCTCATTACACTGCTGGCTCATGTTCATCTTGGAGTCAATTATGACTCCAAGATCCCTCTCTGCCTC
>NW_005842039.1:2349638-2350574 GCF_000455745.1 Alligator sinensis | reverse complement strand
ACAAATGTGTTCTTTGATTATTTTCTCTAGCATTTTCCCAGGAATAGAGGTAAGACTGACTGGTCTAAAGTTACCCAGCTCATCCCTTCTCCCTTTCTTGAAAATGGGCACCACATTGGCCCATCTCCAGTCCTCAGGGACCTGGCCGGAACACCATGAGTGTTCAAACAGCTGTGCCAGTGGCTCAGCTATGACACTGGTCAATTCTTTCAGCAGCCGTGGATGGAGGTCATCGGGCCTGCTGACTCGTACCCATCCAGCTCCTCCAGGAGCTCTTTAACTATTTCAGAACTAACCATAGGTGGACTGGTGCCATGTGGACATCCATCAGTGATCAAGGTGGGGGAACTGGCTTGGTCAGTACATAGGAATACTGAAGTGAAGAACTCATTGAAGAGCTCTGCTTTTTTCCCCACGTCAACCACCAACTGTCCTCATTTGTCCTGCAGGGGCCCTATATTGCTCTGAGCTTTCCTTTTCCCCCACTATATACCTGAAGAAGGACTTTTTATTGTCTTTGATTGTTGAAGCCAGCCTGAGCTGAAGCCCCACCTTGGCCTGTCTAACTGATTCCCTGCAATAGCGCATGATGGAGGCAGCAGCACCTGTTATGGTTTCCTGGAGTGTGGCCCCCCACCGGGAAGAGGCTCATGTTCCCTAGATACTGTGACAGGAGCTGCTACCCCTATCAAGAGCCCTACCACCTTGCCACTCCAGCAGCTGGGTGGGGGCATGGCCAGAGGCCAGCTGGCAGGTTCTCTTAGGTGGGGGCCAAGAAGGTAGGTTATTCCCCCCTCCCTCTGTTGTCCAGAGGGGAAGCAGAAGGGGGATTATTCTGCTGATTGCCCCAAGCAGGGAACCAGCGGTGGCAGCAAGCAGGGTAGGCAGATCCTGGCTGCTGTCCCCCAGGAGCAGAGGGGTGGACAGGGGAACTAA
>NW_005842039.1:2320589-2349628 GCF_000455745.1 Alligator sinensis | reverse complement strand
CTGCACCATGCTTGCCAGTGTTTGGCCATGCCCAGCCCTGCTGAGGCAGCAGCGAGGAGGCCCAGTGGACCCTGGCTCAGGTCCCTGCTCGTGGGACAGGGTGGGAGGAATTATTAAACCTCTCTGTAGCCAGTTCAGCCCAGGCTGATGCCCAGGCTGGCCACACCCCACCAGCATAGCTTTCCTGCAACGAGGGCATGTCTAGTGCCCCTCCAGCTCCTGGCCTAAGTAACTGCAGGCATGTGCTTGCATTTCCTCAGTCCAGAGGGAATGTCTTTGCTTTTGCAAATTGGTTTAACCTAGGCAGGTTAAACTAACCTGCAAAGATTTAATCAATTCAGGCTCCAGCTTTTTTAATATCTGTCCCTAGCCAATAGGTTTGATGACTTCAGAGAAAAAAGTTATAGGTACAGAAGTGTATATTTTCTAAATTTGCAAAACACTATTGAATTTTTCTAAAATGCCCTTGATCCATTCTATGACAAAGGTCATCACGGTACTTTTCACTGAAAAATATTGAAAGTTATATTTCTGTGACATAGAATTGCTTGAAAATTGGGTCTCAATGTTCCAAAACCACGCTGCTGTGTTGGGACATTACCATACAACAATTTTTTTTATGTTTTGTAAGCACATTAATGATAATGGGAGAATGTAATCTTTGACCTGTTAGGTGACAGGTTCAAGCAAATTTTACCATCCATGCTTAGTTAGTAAAATCAAGTCTTCTCTACTTTCTTTAGAAAGCTAAATACTCTTACACTGGATATCTAACAGTGTCAGATTGCTTTACCCATATTTTTTATCTGCATATTTTTGCAAATCAGTCACTGCTTTTAATACTAGCAATAAGACAACTTTCCCCTCATATCCATTATTCCTCTGACAGGACCAAAATTTGAATTTGAATTTGAAAGACAACTCTTTCTCTCTCCTCTCTCTCTCTTCTTTTTCATTACTTACTTTCTTTCCAAATTTTTTTCAAACATATGAACATCATTATGATCACCTATGCAGCAATCTTAATTTTAAAAAGGATTTTGCTGTGCTGTGAAGACTCCTACCATATAGAACATTATGAGCAATCTGATGCATATATCCCACTTTATTTTCATATATTCAAGCCAATGTGTTCTCAGCTGTTATAATTGATGGACCCCCCCCCCCCAAATAACCCCATTGTTAAGCCCTTGATGGGCCCTTTTTATGGTGCATTCTAGATACTGTCTTTTAGCAGATGTAAACCAACTAGAATATTTTTGAATGGTCAACAGCAATGCATGTTAAGGGGTTGGTCCAGTGTCTATCAAAGTCAACAGAAGTCTTTCTATGGAATTCATTGGGTATCAGATCACACCCTTGTTTTTTGAAGGAGTCACTCTTGAGAAAATGTAATGCAATACAGGTCAGATATTTAAAGGTACTTAAGCAATAGGGCTGTGCGAAGCTTTGGTAGCTAATTCAATCTAGAGGAAATTTGGCCCGATTCGGCAGGCAAATCTCCAAATCCAAATTGAATTGGGAGACTCATTGAAATGTCCAAATCAATTCAGAAGCCTCTGGATCGATTTAGAAGCCTCCGAATTGATTTAGAGAGATTCAGAGTTTCGGCCATAGACTATACAGGCAGCAGTCCTTGATGAGGCTGCACACAGCTGCCTCCAGCTGGTAAGTCTGTTTTGGTGAGGGAGGGAAGGGTTGTGGGGGGGGGGGCAGATCAACACCCCCCCAGCCAGGGAGGGATTGGGGCTGGGGCTTGGACAAGCTGCCCAGTCAGGGTGGGGCAGGCACAGTATTCAGGGAGGGAGGCTCCTGCCACTGTGCGCCGCTAGCCTGGGAGCTGCTCTTCTGGTGGCTCTTCCAGCAACTCTCACCACTGATCTGGGAGGGCATGGAAGCAGACGTGTGCCCCCGGATCTGTGCGGGGTGGGCTGGGCCGGGCTGTGTTTTGGGAGGCTAGTCCTAGCTGCCCACCGCTGGGCTGTGCTCCACAGGGCTGGTGAAGCCAGGGCTATGCTCTGGTGGTTAGCCTCAGCCATAGCCCAGAGCACAGCCCTGGCTCTGCCCACAGAGTGCAGTGGAGCAGGGGCTATGGGGGACGGGGCTTGCAGCCACCCTAAAATTTTCCATAGCCCCTGCCACCAGTCAGGTCACAATCCAGGTGCACATGCCTGCTTCCATGCCCTGCTACTGCTCGCCCAGCCAGCGTGGGTGGGGTGAAGCTGCAGCTTGTCTGAAAGGTGTGGGGAGGCTGGAGCAGCTTCTGCTACTGCATGCTACCTGTCTGATGCTACCTGTCTGAAGCAGCGTAGCAGCACCATTCTGTGCCTCCCTGCCCCATCAGGGCGAGCAGCAGGAGGGCATAGCCCCCACTCCTAGTGCCCTCCACCGCCTGTCTGGAGTGCATCTCAACCTAGCCCACCCTGTACAGATCTGGGGGCACACACCTGCTCCCATGCCCTCCCAGACTGGCAGCGAGAGCCACTGGAGGAGTCACTGGAAGAGCCGCTCCCAGACTGGCGGCGTACAGTAGTGGGAATCCCCCTCCCCAAGTCCCATGCCCCTTCACCCCAGCTGGGCAGCTTGTTCCATCCCTATCCCCAATCCTTCCCTCACTGTGAGAGAGTTGATTTGCCCCTCTCCCATGCCCCTTCACACCCTCCTCTCCCCACCACAACAGACTCCAGATCCGAATCACCAAATCAAATCACTGTCCCTCCAAATTGGCTGAATCTGAAGCAAATACTTGCTGCTTCACACAGGCATATTAAGCAACTGAAGTTGAAAATCAGAGTGTAGTGGGATTTCCAAAGGCAAGAAACTCTCTCTCTGGATCATTCACTACCCGTGTGTTAAAAAATCTACAACTACTCCATAGCAGTTGCATGTGCTGCATTCCAAGCCAAAAAGTGTGACTGAAAATAAAACCTAGGAACTCCAACATACCTCATTAGTCAATCAGTCATGGTCAATTAGAGCCTAGAAATCCCATTGGGTAAGTGTGTTTAATCCATTGGGTTAGTGTGATTAACTCATAATACTTTTCTTATGTAGCTTTCTTTTAATGTACACAACTGGCTACTATTTGCATTCAGCCATCTCTACCACCCTAGTCTGAACAATCAGGTACTCACTCACAAGTAGGACACCTGGGACTGAATTTTGAAATATAGGAAGACATCTTCACCACACTGCTACCACAGCCTTTGTTTATCCAGAAAGTGTGATAATAATGATTTTGGCTTTTTCGTTTTAAAGAATATGGAAAAAGTTAACTCATTAACACCTCTCACTATCCCTATTTATTACCTATTCATACCATTATCTGTATTTTTATGAAACAAAAAGATGAGATAACCTGTTTCAGTTTACTGGTATCAACCCAAAGCTTAGATTCAAACTCCATAGTTTCTGATATAGCCAGGTATTTTTTTTTTTTTTGGTGAGAAATGCAAATTAAGAAATGCTGAAATATTTTGTGAATTTATCTGATCTTGCTCCAATGTACAGCTCAAAAAAAACCTGTCATAACCCAAAGGTATGATTTTGTGTGCGCTTCGGCACTAGAATTATCCCCGCCAAATTACAGCTTCATTGCACGGTAGAGTTTTCTGTTGCAGAGGAGAACCCCGGTGCAAGGAAGAGTTTCCTGCCTATTTGTGGCTTCCTTTGCAGGGTGCATTGCTCAAGTTGCAAGAGAAATGCACGGTGCAAAAGAGTTCCCGCCACCCGTATGCAAATTTGTTCCCCGTTATTGGCTAGTTCTAAATTATTCCCACGTGGCGGCTAACAATTGGCCAGTTAGCCGTATAAGAGGCTTGAGCGGTTTCCGCCCAAGCCGGAAAGGACTCCACATCCATCTCGTGGGGACTCTGGGTACACGGCAGGGTAATAGAAACCCTGTGTGAGATTCAGAGGAGTTTGGCGACCTGATCCATCGCCCACCTCTTCCCGTCTTCGAGCGACAAATTTTATAAGACGTATCTACGAGTTTCCGATTTTGGTGGCGCGCTTACCCAGGGCATCCGGAGCTCTGTTTCCATGGAGCCTAGCAAACTCCACGTGATCGTTCGTGTTGTTTTTGTCTGTAACCGCAACTCAAGCAAGTTTTCCAGCCTGCACCGCGACCATCTTCGGTGTAAGTAAACAATCTTTAAATCTACCGCTACGAGTCTGTGCCTAATTCTAGCTTGTCGCACCCTCTCTCCGACCCCGCGTGCCCAGGCTGCTGGCCACAGCCCGCGCAGAGCATGAAAAAGGGCCCGGCTCGCGACCGGCCCGCACAAAAACAACCCCCAAAAAGAAAAAAAATAAGTTTAAATATTTCATTTAGACATTTAAAAATGAAGTATTTTGGTTTCTCAAATTTTAATTTCAACATTTTTTTAAAAAGTAAAAACAAAACCCCTTAAGCACTCAAATTCAAAACAGGACATTTCATTTCATATTGACCCCTTTTTTCCCCAATTCTTTGATTTGCTGAAAAAAAAAAAAAGAGGAAAATATTGCCTTTTGCTTGGCCCTGCTTTCCTTTTCTTTTGCAGTTTCCAGAAAACAGAAAAATCAAACACAGGTTTTATCCCGTATCCTATGGCTTCTCTCAAATGATTCCCTTTTCTATTAACATTAGTCCAGCTTCTCTTTCTCTTCTGGAAATATCACATGGGAAAACTTCCACCTTTGTTTTCCATAAATTAATATATATTGTACTCACTTAGAAGATAACCAATAATTGTAATTAAGTACCCTAGCTGCAAATGCTTTCAACAACTCCCTAAGCTGCTAAATAAACATGAGTGAAGAGAACAAATGATTTTGAATGACTAAAACTCTTGTGCATTTTGCATACTGATCTAAAATAATTTTAGCACAGAATCTGCTTTAATTAAAGGTTGCATTTGTTTTGAAACTTGAAAACATGAGAAAAATCAGTCATTGCATTGCATAAAACAGCAAACAGTTTTCATAACTATATTCCATAAGAAAATGCAATTATTTCGTTGTCACCTGAAGCTCTTATACATATTCTTTACATAATGCTGTGTTGGGGTGTGAAAATTATGTGTAGTTTCCTCTGAATTCGACAACAGTGTGGAGTTAGGGGTGGTGAAAGCAGCCTGGTTTGATTCTGGAAAATGGCAGAAGATTTAACCCTAAAGATAATGGATGCTCCAAGACTTTTGGAATTTTACATTAGTCCCTTGTTCCCCTTCACACTGCCAATAGAGAATTCTCTGTTGTCTGTCACCCAGTTCCTCCTTAGGAACAGAGGACTCCCTCCTATCCTGCAGAGTTCAAAACACCTCCACTACAGACACAGTTGTGTGGGTTTGTGCTAGGGCAGGGGTGGGAGCACTTGTTCTTCTCCTTAGTCCTTTTGTCTGGCCTTTAAGAACAAAATTGTGGGGGAAAACATAAACACCTCTGCATCTCAATAGGGAATACATGTGTGCTACTCTGCAATCAGACAGAAGGTAGGGCAGGGTGGCAGCCTTAGAAACTGTTTCAGAGAAACTTGAGCCTTAATAACAACAGCCTACTTTGTCAGATACTGGGAGTAGACTCCATATATGCAGATAACCCGCTTAATTTCATATTTAAAACCCAATGTGTGCTCAGGTGGTATAATTGATGAATTCCAAATAACCCCATTGTTTAGCTTTTTATGGAACTGTATCCTTTCTAGGCTCTGCATTCTAGCTCCCATGTTTTAGCTGATATGAACCAACTCGAATGCTCTCAAATGGTCATCAGTGATGCTCATTAAGGGCATCTATACACATGTTCTGGGTGTGGGGGGGGAGGGGCACTTTAATTAAAACAGCTCTGAGAGGCACTCTAATTAAAGCGCCCAGAGTGTCTTGTGTATTAGCATCCTCACATTTCAAAATGGTGGCAGGGGCGCTTTATCTAAAGCTTATTGAATGGACTTTAGATAAAGCACCTTCACCGCCATTTTGAAGTGCAGGAATATTGATACATGAGATGCGGAGGCTGTCTGGAGCATGATAATTACCACGCTTCAGCAGACTTGGTTAATTGTAATTACAGCGTGTCAGAGCAGCCTTCGCACTCGTGTATAGGCACTCAAAGAGGTTGGTTCAGTGTCCATTGAACTCAAAAAGAGTCCATTCCTAGCAGCTGATAAAGTAGGTTTTTACCTATGAAAGCTCTTCATGATTCTGTCAACCACTTAGCCTCTAAAATGCCACTCTATTCTACGCTCAGCTTTTACTGAAGCAGATTAGCAAGTATGCTTCATTTTTGCCAGGATCATAAGTCTCTTACTGCCCTAAACCTTACATAGTCATTCAAAAGAGCATTACAAAATACATGCAGAATTTTGTTAGCCAATAAATATCTCACAATATTGTCCAGAGTCATTTACATCATCTTTCTAGTATGTTGAACACAGTTCTATTTCTGGATTAAAATCTTTAATCCTTGTTCTTCTGGGATGTCAGGTGGCTGCCTGATGACCTCTGAAGCCACTGTCAAAGTTTAATCTTTTCACTTATGTGGATTTACAAACCATAAACACTGGATATCACACTTGATTTCAACAAGATGTTTAAGAAAGGAAAAAGATAATCACATGATAGGACAAGCAAAATAATAAAATCAAATTGAAGGAGTCCAGATGGGTGAACTAATCCTGAAAAACTTGCCTGATTAAAATAAAATTCCAGATTTTTTTATGACTTTATTTCTTATTGGAATGTAATGTATATGTTTCATGTTGTCCTGTCTTATACTGCTAACCTAGGTGCTTGTGTGACTGCTGTTATTCTTGGAATGTGGCATTATATTTATTTTTTGCAATACTAGAAGGAAGAACAAAGTCAAATACCTGCTCAGGGCTCCCTGGCCTGTTGAGTCACCATGATTAATGTACTTTGGCTTCTGTGGCCAGTGGCATGAAAGGGAGAGATAAGGCTAGCAGTACCTTAGAAGCCAGAATGACCCACTTTATAGCTAGGTCACCTGGGGGTGACTTCTGATATGAGTTCAGAGAAAAATACATGCCTCTAGATGCAGAATGGAACACTTTAACCATTCTGCCACCACATCCCAAAAGGAACAACAGACTCTGTTTAAAAACCTGATATAGGCACACTGGGAGAAAATTAATCTATGGTCAAATTCTGCAGTAGTTAGGTCAGGAATTATTTTAGTCCATTGTTTCAGGCCTTCATTAAATCCGCTCAGTTATTTGCGCCAGATGGGTAGTAAAACTACAGATTAATTTACCCATCACAGTGATATTCCTTCATGAACTTGCTTTACTAATTGGATTGTAAAATGCCCTTCAATGAGTCCCCTGTCAATATGAAAGTGTCTGGGCTGTTATCTCTGCAGACATTATAAACAAAATAAGTCTTGGTTTCCAGCACTCTTCAATAAAGGACCTCTAAGGCAAATTCATTTATTCTGTACATAGTACTCCGTTTTGTTTAATGAGCTCCATTAATGCTGCAGCTGTTGAGAGGTGGGCAACATACTGCTAAAGCACTCTGTCTTTCAGATGTGGCAAAATCCTTATTACTGTTGGCTACTGAATTTCCCTTAGTATTGACAGTGATGGTATATCACTACAGCTCCAGAGTCATGGAGTTTGAACTTCAGAGCCATCTTGACTCAAATGGGCCTTTATTTTTAATTAGGTTATTATCCTAGTATCCTGGACTGTAGTTTGATTTTCAAAAATTTCATAGCAGAACTGAAAACAATCAAAAGTTTCACCATTGTCAAATTGGTGATATCTTGTGTGGCTTGTATGAATGTTCGTGCTTGTGTCAAAATTCTTCAGCTGTAAGAAAACACCATCAAACTTGAGCGCAATTTTTGGTTGCTCCATCAACAAAACAGTGCATTCCCAGTTCAGAGCTTAGTTCATTGGGATTGTTCACATGGATTGAATGACTGGCAATTGCTCCTGTTTTCCTGGATGGCTGAGTATACTCTGTATGTTTGCGGGGGGTGGTGGTGGTGGTGGTGGGGAGAGTGTCATAACAGCTATTTGATTTTCTCAGAAAGAGAATTTACAGTTGTTTCAGACTCATTTAGAAAACAAGGTTAGCTTGTAATTCATAATTTTATACAGTTTAGGAACAGATAATACTTTCATACAGTGTAGATTAAAATTATAGTCTCACCTGTTTTATATACCACTTTATAACAGGAGACATGACCATTAATCTTTTCTCTTGCATTTATGGTATAAAGGGCCTACTATCGTACTTTAAGGATGGTGGCCTGGCCTTTTTATTGTTGCTTGGTTTAACAACTTAATTTATAGTTAAGAGGCACATCTACATGAGACATTTTCTGCAGAGCTGATTAATTAGCTCTGCAGTAAATGTCTCAGTGTTCTTATGTGGGCCTCTATCAGAACACATGAAACTAATAAACTCTGCAGCAGGTTAGTACTTGAAAATACAAGTACTACATTGCTATGGAGCTTTTTCTTGCACAGCAGCCTCACACTGAAGCTCCCTTTTGCCCCAGCCAGCCCCTCCACAACACACTGAGCTGGAGGAAGTACCCCCAAGCTGGCAGGCTGACCACTGGGGTTCCCTGCTGGCTGGAGCTGCTCTGCCCGGGCTCCACATGCTGTACCTGAATAAACTGGAGAGATTATTGCTTCAAAGTTATTTGTTCCTGGGTGCACCTTCAAATGGCATGCCCAGGAGCAATTAACTCTGTAGCAATAAGCTCCACAGTTTATTCAGGTGCTGTTTTTGCATATGTAGACATGCCTAAGGACCTGACCAGAATTTTTTACCTTAGAAATTATGGGCCTGCTTTTAAAAAATTTCTTGCATTTTACATACTTGCTTACATAATTAATAATAATTAAAAATAAATGAATCCCAGGCAAAGTGAGCCTGGTATTCTACCACCATTCTGACATGGTGACATTTTACATGCTGCCTAGGTATAAATGACTACACAAGTTATAAGGCAAGGTATTCTGGTGGAAAAGTGAACATTAGCATGGCACTATAGCAAGACACAAAGAACCAGACCTAGTGATTCAAATTCTCATCCTTGTTCTTGCCAATATCACATCTACCAGTAGGCAACTCACCCTGCAAGTTTCAGAGATCTGCTATCCCAAAATGTAGATCCTATCTGTCAGCAATAAGCATATTGTTATAGATTCAAGCTCCAAATTAAGACTTTCTAGGCTCATAAATGCTAGAAGCAGTAAGGGATGAAGGACACAGGGCCAATCAGTCTAAATAGGCCTGTATAAACACTTCCCCTTAGCATCAGTTCTGTGACCCTGTGAGATACAGGAAACTAGGCTAGATTTGGCCTGTGGTCTGACCCAATTTGGCATTTCTTATGTTCTTATGGAGATATTTACAGGAGCCAAAGGCAAAGTGGTATAAAGAAGTCATAGCTACTTGACAATGCTAATCAGGTCAAACCGATTCTTCTAACAAGGCAATTCACATCAAATTATGCAGATGTTGAGGTGGAGGCTGTGACTGATGATGAGAAGAGCAGGAACATACTAGTGGTGAACATCATGACACAGTGTTAGGGCCAAAAAGAGGTGATAGATGAAACTGCATCAGAGCAAGGGTTTCTATTGCTGAGAAGGCAAAGCAACTGCAACAGCAGCGCCTATACCATATTTTCCTTGCTGTTACCACTCTGACTGTTGTTTCCTGGCTATCTACTAACTTGTCTTGTTATCAGAAAGAGTCAGAGAGTTAGAAAGTAGTCAACAATGACTGGGAACAGTGACATTCTTCTGTGCCTATCCTGAGTCTAGTGCTGTTTAATTAATAACTTCATTAATAACTTGGAGGATTTATATATAAATATATGTATGTATGTATGTATGTGTGTGTCTAAAAAATGACCTCAGTTCCTTAACTATATATATTTGGCAATAATAGCGCACACTTGACTCATATCATCTTATATATATCTACAGCATACGGCTGGATGCAGTGCTTGTCTGGACCTGAGTGAAAACTTTAAATGAATAAATTATAATAAATCCTCTTGCACAAGAATGCAAGCTCGTGACTGGGACCACTTGAAATACAACAATATAGTTAATCCCATCTCTGGCTTTTGGTATCCAGTACACCACGTCTTTCCACTCTAAATCAATTATGAATAGTTTCCACTTTCAAAGTGATTGCTGCTCCCTTGTTATCACATTCCTTCCCACTCTATGCACCTATGCCGATTGAAAAATATTTTGGGATCTGCCCTGTTGCAACAATGACTGACACAGTGCTTCATAATCCATAATCTAAGGTGTTTGATTAAAGTAATCAAGCCCTACTGCAGTTAATTAAATGGTAAACCTCTGGAGCGATCAAGGGTTCTGTCCATGTTAGTTTCGCCAACAATAATCAGGGCTGGATCCAAATAGTTTACAATTACAGCACAACCAAAGGACAATGAGCCTCCACCCTATTAGCTTTGTCCAGGCTCTGATCACTGGTCCTTCAAGAAAATTTGCTTTGAAGAAATAGTATAAGAGAGGAGTGAAGTTGCCTGGTCAAAGCATGTTCAATCCAGGAGAGAAGAACCACGTTGACCCATCATAACCTACGCCCAGCTGACCACCCTCAGCAACAGATCCATGCATGGTGAAAGCTGTAAAGGTCAAGACTGCTTCCTTGCCTGTACTGGTGAGAAAATACTATCCTGGCTAAAAATATATTGGGCTTGATTATAGCTTGTTTATATGTAGGCTTGTTTATAGCCTACCTGTCATTTTCCTATAAGCTCATTATCTAATTAATAAAACCTTTCTGTTAGTCATTGATGGAAGTGTCCTGTCAATCTCCAAAAGCACTAAGTTAAACTTCCCATTTTAATCGTAACCATACTGAGATATTATTGCACGCGAGTCCACCCTATTCAGCACAGTTGAGACTTTATCTGGAGCACTGTTCCCAGTTTTGGAAACTGCACTTCCGGAAGGAAGTGGACAAACTAGAAAGATCCCAGCAGACGGAAGCCAGAATAACTGGAAATCTAGAGAATATGACGCCAACTTTGGTTTATGCTGGTGGGTACTTTTTTTGTGTGTTCCTGCACTGAGCCTTGTGCATGGCCAGAAGAGGCAGCATGTTACTTCACCTGATATGGTTCATGGGTGCTGAGCACCTGATATTTGTTTTCGGTGGGTGTTTGAGCCCTGGAGTACCCATGGAATCAGCACCTATAATGACACCTGCAGAAAGGTTGAAATACCTGGGATTATTTCATCTAGAAAAGACTGAGGGGTGGTTTGCTACCAATCTCCAAATATATAAGAGCTGTTATAAAGAGAATGGTAAGACTATTCTCTGTGTCCTCAGGGGACAGGAAGATGACTAGAAGTAATGGTTTAAATTGCAATTAGGGAAATTTAGGTTGGATATTAGGAAGCATTTTTAATGGCTAGGTGGTTAAAGTATTTATACAGATTATTTTAAAAGGATGAATCCATCACTGGAAGTTTTTGAGTGTGGATTAGATACTTGTGAGTTGTCTATGTTTGGGTCATATTCGGTAATATTAACTTTGACTACTGCATGGAACACATGATGAGTTTGACACTGTTGCAGCCATTTTGTACATATAGCTATGCATATTATGTTTTAGATTACTATCTTCTCCTGTTCTTTTAATGCCACTGTTGCTTGAGTTGGTGCAGCACAGCACTGCATGTCTATCTAAAGCTCACTTTCTCTAAATTCCACCCTTAATACCTTGGAGCTAATGTTACCAAATTTGCCCATTACTTTGGGGTGTGCTCATTTATTAGGGATAGTTTCTAGGGTCTTGGTGATTCTGTCAATGTGTTGCTTGTGTTACTATACGGAGCTGTATTTCTCCCTTCTGCAAGCCCTCACCCCCAGTGGAGCTATCTTGCAGGACTCAGTCTCAATGGGACTGGGTTCCTCCAGTCACCGAATCAGCCATACACACAAACACACACAAATTAACGTGACACGCCTGACCTGGCCGGGCTGATCAGCATGGACAGGCTGACACCCTCATATGCCAAGAATCAGTTCATAAGAGCAACAATAAAATGCAGTCAGACACAAGCACACAGGTAAACAGAATCCCTCTGAATCCGGCTGGGTGTCCAGCTGACACCCTCATGGGCCAGCATTCAGTTCATAAGGGCACGTCTGAGTCAAACTGGGTCAATCAGCCTGTACAAGCTGACCCCCTTATGTGTTTCAAACTCAGCACGTCCCAATCTTTGGCCTCTTGATGAGCAGACCCCACAATAATTTGGGCTTCACAGGGATCTTTAGCATAGGTAAAAGAAGCGTTGCTGCAGAGCACGGGAGGAAAGAGAAGCAGAGAAGGAAAAATATACCCAATTACTACCAGTTTGACTATAAAAGTTATTTATTGCTAAGCATATGAAATATATAATAGTACTAGTAGTAATAGACATGCAAAAGAAAAACAAACACCAACAATGACAATACTACCCTGGTTTCACTAAGTATTTGGGGAAACTTAGCTCAAGCTTAACTGATACAGTTCAGGTTCAGAAGTTTATGCCTAGAAAGAAGACAGAGAACGCTGGGATCTCACCTAGTCCACGGTACTCAGGCTGCAAAGCTGACAGGCACAGTCTGTAGCACAGTCCTTGAAGGGAGAGATGATCTGTTCTTCCAGCGTCCCAAGAACGACAGGGGATGGTGTCAGCACAGGGGTTTTCTTCTTCTCCTTCTTTCCTCCTGCTTCTACTTCTTTTCCTTCCTTTTCCTCTTCCTCTTCTCCCTCTAGCAGCACACACACTTACAGATTTTTATACCCTCAGTTTAGCTGCTTCGAAGCACCCTCAGTAGTGTAAATCATTGTCTTTTCTATTGACAAGGGGTTATCTGGTTTGGACCATCTCAGGAAACTGATTGATAATCAGGAAACACTTAAGATTAGGGAGTAACCCAAATACTTGGGAGCCAGCTTGAAATTCCTATGGGTGGCAGATATACTGATGGGATATCTCATGGTTTCTTCAGGAACAATAGATAGCTTGCAGCATCAGGATTTTGGATTTTTACTTGTTGTGCACAAGCCTCAGCTTAGCATGACTTTTCCAGATCTTACTATAGTCTTTTAACAGACTTAAAGCAATTATTGGGGTGCTCATAACCTTTTGTGGAGAGGACTCCCACCAGTCGTCTCGGGAAAGATATGACAACACCTGGGATTAGGGCTCCAGCAGGCTGGATGCTGTGATGAACCCTTAACCATTGTTCAAATGTTGCCCATACCCCCTCTGACTCGGTCTCTTGCCTCAGCATTCCCTAACCCGGCAACCGAGTTTTAGTCAATCAAGTTTAAATAGGCCTCCCATAGTGGGACCGGGGAATGTATGGCCCGAGATGCCTATTAAACTTAGAGCTGTGTGTGTGTGTCTGGGGGGGGGAAGTCCTTAGCAAATCCAGATTAGAACTGGTCTGATAAATGCTGAGCTGGGTGTGTGTGAACATGGGTTGATTAACATTGGAAGCACAGATTCCCCATCATGCAGCGCTCTCCTGCTTCTCTGGTCCCAGAATTCACTGCAGTCTCTGCTTCAGGCTTTCTGTTTTCCATCTCTCATGTAAATGAGACCTAGGGCAGTTGATTCACTCTTGTCACCCTTATCTGGTGAGGGTCTTAGGTGCGTCTCTCACTGCATCTTAATCAGTTTCATTTAGGTAGAGGAGGGGAGGGAGGGGGGGTGAGTCCTTTGTGAGTCAGACAGACTGTATCCTGTGCCCCGATTGCCCAAGAATACAGAGCTGAGACGTAACACTAAGTTGGCAGATACACTAGCCTTCCACTTAAAGATGTTTTCTTTATTGACCTGTGAGACGTATGAGAAAGAGAAATCATCTTGTAATAGATTTATAGACCATTTGTCAGACCAATGACATTGTATATGTGAGTGCACCCACTGAGTTAGCACAGAGTAGGGAGAGCTGAACAGACAGAAAGGCCATTAGCACTGCAGCATACAAAATAGCATATATTGCATTAAATCTATTGCAAATAGTGGAGGAGGCAATAAATTGGTATGTGTTGTGCAGGGTTTCCAAAGATTCATAAAGGCTGAGAGACTTGTTAGGGGTGGGAATGGGATGAAGAATTGGAATCTTTCTGGAAGAAAAGATACTATATACATGCAAAAAAGTTTTACTCATTATGGATCTGTTTGGTGCTCTCTCATAGAATTTGTTGACCAATGGAGAACTGGAGATGGCACGGTTAGCCCTGCTCACAGCTCCTCTGATTCTTTTTGTCGGAATGCACCACTCATTTAAGGAGCTAAAGGCTGAAGTCATTCCTACCTTCATGAAACTGATGATGGACTGAACTGCGACACCAGTGAACTTTGCTCCTAGAACCTATAACAATTGCAGCCTCTTACAACTCACTTTTGTCTCTGTTCTCAATTTCAAGGACTGAGAATTTGAAATCCTATTCAACTAATAAGGCACAACAGACAGTGTACTGCTAGGCAATTATAATACACCCTTGGCAACATCATAAGGCATGAAGCTGAAGCCCAAATGGCTTTACCCGCTGAAAAAATGCAGTAATCACCCTGAATTTCACTGCCTGGAGCATTGTATTGTCATGATTGAATGGAATCTTCAGATAAAAATAAGTAAACCAATTGCATCTGTGCTCTTACAGGCCATTATAACAATGGGTTTCATCATAGCCATCACTGACAGCTCATCAGAAAGCTCCATTTGTGCTGAGACTTCTACAGCTGCTATAGTCTATGCATAAGCAGAAATGGCTGAATGATGCGAGAATCATTCGAAGTGTCACTTACCTTAGCCACAATATTCGCCTACCGCTTCTGTGGGTTTTGTAGCGTTTCTGCTACTTTGAGTTGTCACAATAAATTCCAATCATTTGTACAATGCCATATTACCTTAATTCCACACAAAAAAAAAAAATTAAAAAATCACAAATTATTTACTGCAATGCTATGCTGTGAGTGCTACAGTTTTATGGCCACCTGCATGAAGTGCCAAATTTCAGAAATGTTTTCTTTTCAAGAAACTTTTGCACATACTGTTTATTGGAACATAGAAAGGTTGTAAAAGCAGGATCCCAGCTGCATATGAGCTCTAGTTAAGCTCCAATAATCTTCAGCTATCAAACAGAACAGTTGTTTACAGCCTGTGACCTTTTCTCCAGCTGAAACGCGAGTAAATAGCAATGATCCTGAGATGGAGGATATTGAAGATGTTGGGAGTGATTCAATTCAAGATGGAAAAAGAGCACTCATTATTAGAGTTTGATGCACAGTGGAATACTTTCTTTGGAGCAGGCAAGTAACAAACCTCACCCACTTTGCTGAGAACATTTGTGCAAGCCATATTGTGCTCATACAAATTTTTGGGAAGATACTTTCATTCATGTGAATACAAGCATTAAAACACAAATTAATGCAAGCCATGTGCAAAGATGCATCAGTACATCCAGCAAAGTACATTTGGATGTCCTGAAATGGAGTCAGAAGTCCTTGCTTGAAAAGGCACAGCATAATTGCAAGTGCTTACCATTAGAGACCTTAAAAAGGTGATGTTCCCAGCCCTTTCTTTAAAAACAAAACACCCATAATGCTAATTTTAAAGGTCCTACAAGCTAAACATGCACAAAAAAAAAGAAAGTAAAAAAGGGGGTACTCCAAAACAGTAGTCACTTTTGCAATGTTAGGGCTATGAAGTCTGGTACATGTATGCGTATATGTCTGACAGCAAAGTAGGTAAGGAGAGAGGAAGGGATAAAAGGATTCTTTATTAAAAATAATTTAAAATAATTTTTAAAAACAAAATAAATACATAAGCAGAAACAACAAAGAGAAGAACGTAAAGAAGTTTTAGAGCGGAGATCCCTACCCAGTGACAACTGTCAATAGGTCAATGGCAAAGATTTCCTCCTTAAAATCACATATATGCATCTCTATAGTGTGCTAATAAAATAATTTTCTTCAGCATCTTGTGATGGGACAATGGTCTTCACTGTATCTCTTCTTTTTAATGGGCATAAGACCTTAGTTTTAGATTTTATTTGGTTATTTCATCTAAAATAGAGACTGTCATAGATTACCTTAGTCTTAACCTCAGAATAAATGTTTGATAGTGAAGGCCAAAGGAAGCTCATGGTGCTCACCTTGGCTAGGGGCAGAAATTACACATAAACCTGTATAAGTAACCAGAAAGTGGTTCAAATCTGTAACACAACAGAAGTTTAGTGCACATAAACTGCTTTCAAAATGCCTGAAACCAGTTTAAGATAAACCTGGATGGATGTAGTGCTTAACTGATTTAGGTTAAATCAGTTTATTGAATTTCTGTCCTAGATTCCCTCCAGATTCAATTCAAGTTTACTCACAGTCCCCCAGCATCTCAGGATGCTTTGTATCTCCCCTGCAAACCCCACTGCCCCTGTAGGATGGGTAGGCTAACTGGGCTCAAAATGATTGCTCAAGCTGGTCAGGAAGACATGCTCTAGCACCTCCCCCCCAACTTCTGGTCTGGGTTTTTGACTCTCTTCTTAGCCCTTAGGATTGTTCTTTGTCTTCTCCTTAGAAATGAAAAATGTCTCTGTGGCAGAACCCTTTTCTCCCTATACTGCATTTTTGACTACTTCGTTTCAATTGTGCTTATGATCAGTTATTATGTCATTGGTGGAATAAGTTTACTGTGACTGGTTTTCAACACATGGACAGAGACCCAAATGTAGGTTACTCCTGAGATCCAAAGCACTCTTGTCAAAAAAGGATTGTCCGTTCTGATGATTATTGAGTACCAATGTCTGTGATGAATGGTTGGATACAGTGACAGAAAACGGGATGTGAGTGCATGTGTATTTTCTGGGACACCTCTCCCAGTCTTCCAACATGGAGGTAGTTATTTAAATGAATTGGAGAGCCAAGCACGTTTGTGGAATTTATGATTGTGACAAAAACCTGGTGTACGCTTTACATATCCCAGGTAAGTGAGGAAAGGTTCAATCTGTTTCTGTATGAAAGAATTATAAATATCTTCCCCCATGCTGGCTTAACAGAATCTAGGCCTGAGCTAGTTGTTGAGGCTGACTCACTCCATTCTCCTTCCAAAGGGACCAGAGATACAAGTGCACAGGTGAGATGAAAGATAGTTCTAGCCTGTAAGTCCTGAAGTGGAATATTCCTCCAGCACTACTAGGAAGGCTGAGGAAACCCTAATGCCTTCATTGAACTCAGTTCTCTTCCTCCATCAGGTTGTGTTTGGCACAAAAGGAAACAGTGCCTATAGGAGATTCAGGTATGGCTCCCTGCATCTTGCTCTGCCCTATTGCTGATCCTGATTCTCATGTACAACAGAGCATCCTAGGGCTATTTTAATTGATGCTGGTTGATAATACTACCTAAGGCACTATACATCAGTTGAGGATTGTCATGGGGAAGGTCACAGTTTCCCTTTGTCTTCAACAGCAAGCAGCCTTTTGCTGTAGGGGTGGAGATCAGATAGCAATAGAAGTGCTGGTCCTACCAACTTTATGCCAGCTGAAAACATATACATATTTCACAATTCCAGACAAATTATAAACAAATACAAACTACGACTTGTTTGCACATAATTCACCTAAAGGAAAAAGGGCTTAATTAAGTGGTAAGATATAATAACTCACTTGGCTTAATGTAATGTTATCTTGACAGAATGTTAACCTGCTGGGCAATGTTGCACATTGTCCAGAACTGTACTTTCATTATACATTGCAACATAATTAGGCGTGCCTGTTTTAATGAACAGACTCACTATACTTACAAAAAATTATACAATAGATGCTTTGTTGTTATGGATAAATACATGCCTAACATGTGGGGAAAATTCTACATGATCATCCTTTCACTAAAGCAGAGCACAGAGCGGAGAAACTACTGTTAGTACAAGTTGATGACAAAGCAGTGCAGTGGAAAGCAACTATTCTATTTTATAGAGCACTTTGATATTATTATTTTTTCTGCTCCGATTGGGAACAAGAACAAAACCTTTAAAAAGTTTCAGTCAAGGGGAGGGGGGGGTGGTCCTCATCCTGCATAGCCTGATGGGTAAGGCCCTGGTTTCTGATGTGACTATAACACTTAACCAAGTGTCCTCTGTTGACTGCTTACTAGACTGCTGTCACTGAATGCTTAAGTATTTTTAAGCCTCTGGGATTTGAAAACCATCCAGTCATTTCCACTTAGGGTCCTTAGGCTAACTTTTGAGGGTAAGATTCAGTTTAGTAACACCTCCTCTGTGCTGAAACCTACAGTCTAACCATCTGTTCCCCATCAGACTCAGACTCTTACTATAACTTAAAGACATCCTTTCTCAGAATCTCAAAGGTTAATTTTAAGGTTACACTATAACTCTTCTGGAGGCTCATAATAATTTTGAGCAAACAGGTACAGAAATACAGATTGACTTTGCAAGGTGTTTCCAAATGCAACATCGCTATTCCTTAAAGACCAACACACAAGAAGTTACAAATCATTACAAAACAATATGCTGCCTAAATAAAATGAGACTTGCCCTAGCTCACATTTCCCTGTGAATTCTCTGAAGGCCCATTGGAGTTCAGAAAGGCAGAATTTTCCCCTGCATTGCTGGGCTGCTGATGCAAGCAGCCTCACCTCTACCTATTTGCACCACTGTATGAGCATCTAAAAATGGCCTAAGAGGGCAAACGGCTTGGATTTTGCCCACTTTTAATCAGCTTCCATCTCACATTCATAGAGCCCTGGGAGATGACATTGTTTCCAAGGTAGCATTCTCTATAACAACCCATGTCATCTTTGGTAGGAGCTGTCTTATGGTCTCTGGTGATTACATTTCAACTATATAAGCACTTAAGAGAATGATCTTTTATTGTTAGTTCTCAGCAAGCATGCCTTAGTTTTCCCATTGTCTTTATCCTCTGTGCTGGGCTAAAATTCCTAAGACCAGCCTTAGAATCCAAATGCAGTTTGACATGGACAAACATCAAAGTCATAATCTCACAAAGATCCATAAACTGTACATAGATTTCTTCACCAAGTCACCACATTGGGAGAACAAAGTCCAAATCCCTTCTCTGCCTAACATGGTATTGACAAGATAGCACCTTTGAAGGAATACAAGTTTAATACAAATATATATGTCAAGCATTCCTGTTAAGTTTGATAATGTTCAAGCCGTCATGAGCTCAGTTTTCAGGAAAATTATGCTGTCTATCAAAATCAGGAAGCTAAGTGAGACTTGGTGATTTTCAATTTTGTTTTGCTTTGAATTGTGACTGATTGATTTTGAAACTCAAAGTGAAAGTAGATTGTTCCACATAAATTGAAACCATATTACATCTTCTCACTGTCTTGTGTGAGAGTTTTCCGTAGTTCAAGCGATAACCACTAAAATGATGAGGGCAACATGCCTATTTCAGTACACATTTTTTTTCTTTGGCTTATAGAATCTCATTATTTTTCTCCTCCAAATATGTAATTATTCTTACACTGCCCATTGCAGTAAAGAAAGAAGTGGACAAATGTCAGGGGGAAAAAAAAACCCAACATTTTTTTCAGTTTCAGTTTTTCAGTTCAGTAGATTATTGAGCTAGTCAATATTTTTACTGATTTCAATTACATCAAAATAGGACACAGTTTAAAATAGCAATGTCCATTCATGGATTTGCAACAAAACAGCCAAAGACATGACATGCATGTATGCATGCTCTTAGCAAAGGGGAAAGCTGATAAATCACTACAAGATCATGTAAGAATCAATGCCTATATCATTTGAAAATATTTTAGCTGATTAACAAAATCTAAAGAAACTGAACTAAAATGTGCTGAAAGGAGAGTAATAACTTGCAAACTGTTTCAGGGTTTTTTTTTTTTTATGTAGGGTTCTACCATGCAACAGCACAATGTTTTCTCTGGTTCTAGCCATCTCTGTTCTGTCAACATTGCATGAATGGTTTCTGTATAGAAAGAGCTATACATTTACTAAATTGACATTCATTCTCTTTAAAAGGCTTACTACTTTGGGGGAAGGCAGATGGGGACAATGGTGTTATAATACTATAGAAAAAAGATCTTAACTCCTCAGAAATGTCTGCATTTTGGTATTAATAGCAATAAGGAGTACAACAAATCATTTACAGCAGAACTTCAATAAAATTCGACCTAGGGTGCCAATCTATGCCTTAAAAGCTAGATTACTTAGAACTGACAGTAGATTTAAATATAACCCTCCTTTAGTAACATTCTGGGTTGAAGATTGGCTTTGGAGCCATGGAAGCCAACTTTATCCCACTAATTAGCAGCTGCATCCAGTAATTCAGTAACCTGTGCAATTCTCTTCTCTTCGGGTGCCTGCCTAGTTCTCTTTTGTTTGATAATTACATATGCTGATGCCCTAGCTCACCACCATCTGAGAGAAATCATTTTGTTAGAATTCTTCGTGCACCTGCTATTTCTCCTTTTGTACTTCCTATGGCCAATATGTACTTCCTATTAAAGCCTTGGCATTAATATATTCATCAGAAAAATTTGCTCCCCCCATATATATCCTTAATATTTTGAGAAGTTCAGCAGTATGCCCATTGATCTTTGTTTTTTCCTCCAGCACTATATGTACAGATGCCTGTACTTTCATAATTTTTCCCCTACTGCCCTTTCTATAGTTTGATGTTCAAAGTTAGAAACAATAGATCAACTGCAATCTAACACATTCCTCAGAGAGAAGTATTGGAATTACTTTCCTATTTTCTCTTCTGTGGCCTAATTTTGTACACATCTCTCCCTTTTCCTAAAGTCACATTCCTATATTACACTGTGGGTTTACAGTTTTGCCTGTGACTGGCAAGATGACAGGGAAGAGGCAAACCTCTGCAAGGTTGGGGTAGGCCAATATGTTAATGGAATGGTTTTATTTTGTTTTTCAGTCACAAGGCCCTCAACATAGGATATGAATTATTAAGATAACAGATGTCATGGCTGATGAAACATCCTACCTGTTTACAGTGTCCTGTATCTCTCCTTGGCCTTTCTCCTGCTCTGTATTCCAGAAGCTGTACTTTTCTCAATACAATTTTTCTAGCACGTCTGCAACAAGCAATACCTCAGGACTGAATGGAAGCAATATTAACCATTTTGCAAAAATTAAGGACATGCTGTGCATTTGACAAAGTGTTCCATGGAGTCAGGGGAGGGCTTTGACAAGGTCCTGGAACTCTGAGCCCCATATTCCAAAGTCAGTTTTTATCCATTGCCATATAAGCATTTTCACTGCCTATATGTATTTCAAAGGGTATGTCTATCTATTTTAAGTCAAGTCCTCCACTTTGGAGTGCAATTTCAGTTCAAGGTGGCTGCTGATGCATATAGTGTTTACCAGATTCAGTAAAACACAGGCATACAATAAATGAGAACAAGAACAACAAACTTTAATCCTGGATCAGTAAGCAGCTTTTGCAGACCCTTTGTCTGGCCCTCTGACTAGCTACTTCACTGAGGGAGCATCTCTCAACTCCAAACTTCTCCAAATTACAAAGTGTCTCCAAACTATAACCTTTATCACTATAAGAGGATTGAGTCAAATATTCTTGATGTTAATACAGACTTTAGTGTTAAAGCATAGCAAAAAGGGGAAAAAAAGATGAAACAGCAATGAAAAATAAATTCAAGTAAAAATTATACCATTGCTCTTCAAACGTAGAGAAACCTAAAACTTTAGTAGGAGAGCATGTAAGCAGCAAGTGATCATAAATTCATCTGATCTTTGCCAGCCAAAGCCCTCTAGTGCATGTAGGACTTCAGTAGGGGGACATGTATTTTATGTGCCTAAGACTCGTGGGTCTAAGGTACACACATCCTATGTACCTAAGACTCTACATGTTTCTTGGGACCTGTTGTGATATCCAAGGGAAAACTTCTGCTGACTTCAAATTGTTTTTGGCTAAGAGCTTAAATTACCTGATTGAAGAATCAACAAGTAACTGAAGTCAGGTGGCTTTGAATGGACTGACAGTCCTCCCATACTCTACAGATGAATGGGTGGTTCTATAGTGTAAATTAGGTCTGTGCAAAGCTTTGGGTGGCGATTTGATTCGGAGGAGATTCGGCCCAATTCAGTAGCCAAATCTCCAAATCTGAATTGAATCAGGGGAGCAATTTAAAGGTCTGAATCCATTCAAAGCTCTATGAATCTTTGGGAAAGATTTGGGGAGCTATGATGATTCGGGCAGGCCATGGTGGCTGCAGAAGGGAGCTGTAACTGACTTGGAGCTGGTAAGTACTAGGGATGGGGAAGGGTGGGTGGGGACCATAGGGGGACTCCTGCCAGCACCCCCAGCCCCCACCATTCCCTCAACCCTCCCATCGCCCGCCCACTACTCCCACGGCTGCCCCGCCCACCCCAGGTCCCGGTGTTTTAAAAAAAGCCCCAGTGCTCACTGGGTGCTGCCAGGTTGGGGGGTGATCCCCGCTGCCTCCCACTGTGCCCTGCTGCATGTGGGGCTCTGCCATGAGCCCCCCAACACCCCACTGCTCCCTCAGCCCCCCACAGCTGTCCTGCCCAGGCCAGCTCTGGCCCTTTAAGAAAAAAATACCAGGAGAAAAGCCCTGGGACTCGCTGCTCCTGCAGCAGCCTTGGGGCTTTGGGGACTCATGCAAAGCCCCTCACATGGTGTGGAGCAACGGGCATCAGTAGAGATCGCCCCCCGCCAGCAGGAACGGTGAGTGTGGGAGGTTTTCTGGGTTCTTTTTTCCCTTAAAGGGTCAGAGTTGGCCCATGCTGGGCACCCATGAGGGTGCTGGGGGAGTGAGGTGGGGGTGTCAGGGGGCTTGTGTAGAGCCCCCCTTGCAGTGTGGGCAGTGGGGATCCCCCCCACCCACCCAGCAGCACCCACTGAGTCAGGGCTTTTTTTTAAACAAGTGCTGGGAGCTGGGGCAGGCAGGGCAGCCATTGCCAGGGCTGGGAGAGCAGGCAGGGGATGGGGCTGGCTGATTCAGAGATTTGGCTGAATCGAATAAGGACAGTGATTCTAATCACTGAATCGAATCACTGTCCCCCAAATTGGCCAAATCCAAAACGAATACTAGCTGCTTTGCACAGGCCTAATGCAAATCTATACTCAGGTAGAGCAGGATGTGAGACCTCATTTGTGCAATAAGGTTTCATCCTTCCATTGTAGACAAATGCACTTAAAATGAAGATATTTGTGGACAATTACTGTTACCAGAGAGGTAATTTGGGCTGATTGATTAAACATTGTGTTGCTTTGGTGGAAGTCCTTGTCACAGAATTGTATTTTCATTGAATTTGCATTGCAACTCAGGAATCCGGCTATTGTACTTCTTCATTTATAAACATTAATCATGCCCATTCTACAGAATATAAAGCAATTTAGCACCACCTGCACCTGAATTGCATAAACAACAAGAAAACAGCCCCTTGACAAACAGTCTGTTATTCTATTGCACTGTAAATGGTATTGTTTGCTCAGGCATCCTTTTAAAAATGGGCTGCAAAATATCAAAGGGTTAGCCTAACACAGCATTGGTTAATGATCCAATCTGGGCTGTAGTGTTTTATGTTAAGAATGGTAACGCGATGCAGCTAGATTAATTAAATAAATAAAAAAGAAGGATCAGAAGGAATAACACAGTAATAACTCTATGGTATATACTTGTGCTTGACAAGGAATATTGATTACTGGGGTCTTTTACATTTGTTATGCACTAATGCACTGAACACACACACACAAAACTGACAGCTCCGAAGTAATTACATAGAAATTTACAGTACATTCATCTGTTTTTTGGGTTCTTTCACTGCACTGGCATTTCCATAAATTAGTCAGTCATCTTAGGTGTACACAAAAATTAAAAAAAATATTGCTACAATTGATCATTAAAAATAAGAGCTAGGAGAAACCTTTCCAAGAATTTTGATATGGTCTTCAGCAAAAGTTTTGTGCAACACTGAATTACTAACAGCAGGGGCTTTTTATATTGGTTGCTAATGATTTTTAAACCAAATTGAGGGCCAGCTGGAATTTTTCTCTTCATCACAGTATGAACACCGGGAAGACCAATACAGCTATAAGTCTTCCCCACAGAAGTATGGAAGTGTTTCAGGCCTAATCTAAAAGCATCACTTCTAATGCTAAGAAGAAAGTTCACTTTCCATACACCGTGTGGTACCTCATTTCTCTGATGAGATTGCCAATGCGAGTGAAACTTAGTTCCCGTTTTGCTAGTGGTATCTGTGAGGCAGACACTCAGAACTAAAATGAAATTAGTTCAGCTACTTTAAAGATGTCACTAAACAGTCAACTTTCATTCCTTTTACTAAGGCTAAGCTAGCTCAGATGGAACTAGTAACCCAACACTCAGCATACTGTAGAAGAATGGGGACCAACTTTTTTGTAAGTGTGCTACACATTACCACTATACCCTCCCCAAGTGACATCCTGATCCCCTTCCAGTGCCAGATCTGCTGCTCTAATTTCTGCTTCAAATATTGCACTCCCTGTCAATTTTCAGCTCTGCTTTATGTCCCATCTGCCGCTGTGCTATCTGTCCGCTCCCTTGTCTGCAAGGTGCCACACACACAGGCTGCCTGTGCCAGTTGTGGTACCTGTCCACAGGTTGGCCACCCCTGCTTTACAACATGTATTCCCATTCAGAGAAAGATGAGCACAGGGTAGGACGAGGAGACTCAAACCATTGGAAGAAAGCTAATACTATATTTTTATTTATGGATATCTTGCGAAATAAATACATTAATGTTTAAATGGAGGGCCTGAGATTTCAGTGAGGAAAGTGTATCCTGGACTAGAGCTGTTGAAAAGCTGATTTTTTGGTTCAGTGACAACTCTCTCTCTTCATAGATTTCATAGACATCAGGGCTGGAAGGGACCTAGGAAGATCATCGAGTCCAGCCCCCCGCCCAAAGGGCAGGAAGTCAGCTGGGGTCATAGGATCCCAGCAAGATAAGCATCCAGTTTCATCTTGAAGGTGTTCAATGAAGGCGCTTGAACCACCTCCGGTGGCAGGCTGTTCCAGACCTTGGGGGCTTGGACAGTAAAGAAGTTCTTCCTTATGTCCAGCCTGAAACGATCTTGAAGTAGTTTGTGACCATTCGACCTCGTCATCCCTTGGGGCGCTCTGGTGAACAAACGTTCCCCCAGATACTGGTGGTCACCCTTGATAAACTTATAGGTGGCCATCAGATCACCCCTGAGCCTGCGCTTTTTCAGGCTAAAGAGCCCCAGGGCTCTCAGCCTGTCATCGTAGGGTCTGCTTCCCTGACCTCTGATCATGCGCGTGGCTCTTCTCTGGACTCTCTCAAGCTTCTCCACATCCTTTTTGAATTGTGGAGCCCAAAACTGGACACAGTACTCCAGCTGCGGCCTCACTAAGGCCGAGTACAGGGGGAGAATGACGTCCCGGGATTTGCTTGAGAGCAAAAATAAAAATGTTTGTGCACTCCCTGCTCCTCCATTGCAGAAATCTATTTTAATCCGTTTTTAAAAACACACTTATTCTCTAAAGCAATTGGCTCCAAAATGTGGTACCTCTACTTTTGCTATTTACACACTCTCCTTTGATCGCTTCTGACTCCAGTGTCCACATCATTAATGAAGATGTTGAACAGTATGGGTCCAAGGACAGAGCCTTGGGGGACCCCACTGGTCACAGGACACCACGATGAGTGACTTCCATCGATTACTACCCTCTGGGTCCGACCCCGGAGCCAATTTTCCAGCCAGTGGATCGTGGAGGACCCAAGGCGACAATTGGCCAGTTTCTCCCAGAGGCGATCATGGGACACCAGATCGAAGGCTTTTTTGAAGTCAAGATATATGACATCAATCTCTTCTCCCTTGTCCAGGTGATAGGTCACCTGGTCGTAGAAGGAAATGAGATTGGTCAAGCAAGACCTACCCGCAACAAACCCGTGCTGGCTATCCCTTAAGATGTTGGCGTCGGCCAGTCCATTAAGGATGGCCTCTTTAATAAACTTTTCTAAGATCTTCCCCGGGATAGAAGTCAGGCTGATGGGCCTATAGTTAGCTGGATCCACTTTCCTCCCTTTCTTGAAGATAGGCACCACATTGGCCTTCTTCCAGTCTTCGGGCACTACATCAGAGCGCCAAGAGTTTTCAAAGATCCGTGCTAGAGGCTGGGCTATGATGCTCGCCAGCTCCTTGAGTACCCTGGGGTGAAGATTGTCAGGGCCAGCTGACTTGAAGGTATCCAGCTTCTCAAGATGTTCCTTCAGAAAGTCAGCATTAAAGGAGGGCAGGGGATCACCCTCACCCGGACTTCCCGGCCCTGTAGCGGGCATGGGCGTCCCATGGGACTGATGAAAGACTGACGCAAAGTACCTATTTAATAGGTTGGCTTTTTCCTGGGCGTCAGTTGTCAGTTGCCCCATCTCTCTCTCTCTCTCTCTCTCTCTAAATATATATATATATATATATAGATGCACACCCCTACCTCCCGCCCACCTCCATACAGACTTCATTTTGGTCAACAATGAAATGAAAAATGGTTGTTTTTTCACTCAAACAACATCATGAAAAATACTATTTATGGTTGAATTAGATGTTTCATTTCATTTTATCACTTTTACATTAAATCTAATTAAACTTGGTTGCAATATACACATTTCAAAACAAAACAAAAATCCCCAAATATTTTGCTTTTAAAATGCGGAAACCATATCTTACAGCTTTTGAATTTCTTTTTCCTCAAACTGTATCAAAATATACAGAGTATCTTGATCTAATCTATATAGCAACTACACTTACAGAAAACCTGCAGTTCTGCTACAGAAATTTTGCATGTGCCATAGTTCACCTGTGCTACCTTAAAGAGTTAGGATATGAATAAAATGTTATGCTGTAGGTACATCTAATTGCCTCATTTAAATCAATAACATGATCAAATGCAAAAAGAAAAGGTAGTTATAATTCAGAATGGTTGACTATGGTTCCTGGCTTCATGATTTGCTATTTATGAGACATGTTTGTCTTCTTTTCCTGATGACCACCCTCTCTCTATCTGCCATTTTTAGTGATCCTTGGGGTAGATTTCTGTAACAGTGTCTATTCTCTGTAAAGGTCACATTTTTCTATTAAGCAAGTTTAATAGTCAATTTTGAGAACAGTTTAACTCCTCATTAACTGTTGCTAATTTACAAGAGAACTCCTATGGGGGTGGAGGGGAACATAATTTAATGCAACATCAACCTGGCATTTCAAATAAAGCCATTAGGAGCAGTGCAACTATTGGGAATAGCAAACAAAGACACTTGCATGATTCAAAATAAATAAGTGAATTTAAAACAGGGAAATGTTACTTAATGTTAGTCTTTCCATATGAGGACATATTTATTTTGAGGACAGCAGTCCCCAGAAATACACTGTACAAAGAGGTAGCACAGAGATACAAATCCAAACTAAGAGTATTCACATTAAATGATGTTGGCCCTTTTTAGTGAATAAACAGAGAAACACAACAGAAACAGAGAAATACAACACCGCTACCCTTTTGAACATCTGTAGGGATTCAGTATGAGACATCTAGTTCTAAGAGCAAAAGCATGAACTTCTACTCTCTCAAAGAGCCACTAACAGAAGAGAGAGCTGTAGTCCCATAAATCACCTCTCAACTCTTGAAACATATGAACCTGAGGCTAATCAAAATCCAGGTGAATGCAGGCTTTCTAACCCAGCCACAGAACTTCCTTACGCTACCTGCGGACCATTCTGTGATGGATCAGGAGGTACCACAGTATTTGCATGACGCTACGGATCACCCATCCTACCCCCTGTGACTTTGACCCATTGCTAGGTGTCACAGGGAAAAACAAAAGGGAGGACCCCAAAATACCATGGGGAGCCCTGGGGTCAGGAACCCTTGGAGGGGAATTAAAATAAAAGCAAGGATAAAGGGTGATACTTAGCTGCAGCAGGACCCATAGCGAAGCCGGAACCCGAGGAGGAACCCGCACAGCTTGTCAGCCATGCCTTTATACAGCTGCGGCCGGCCGGTGATGTCAGCCACGATCGCCAGCCAGCTGAAATAAAGCAGGCTGCCGGAAAAGAGGAAGGGAGCAGATTGGTGCTGGCAGGAACACCAGCAGGGGGTGTCTCTTCTGCGGGAGTGAAAGAAGCTGGAAGCTGCTTCCCCCAGTGGGGAAGGACTCTTCGGCACACGTTGCAAGCCAGAGACTGCTGGCTGCAGCAGAAGGAGCTGTGAGCCAGAGGCGGCTCCTCACATTTGGGAACCTGGGCAAAACAGCAGAGGGGTGCAGAAAGACCCTGACGCCAGTGGCTACAGCAGAGGGGCTGGAGAGGCCAACGCAATTCCCGGCACCAGACCAGGTGGGACCATTGAGGGCACCAGGAGAGCCAAAGAGGCATACAAGGTGGGAGATGGGAGACAAGGGCAGCATGAGGGGCTGGAAAACTCAGCCCTCATAGTTTCATAGTAGCTAGGGTCAGGAGGGACCTGAACAGATCATCTAGACTGACCCTCTGCCACAGGCAGGAATGAATGCTGGGTTCACAAGACCCCAGACAGGTGATCGTCCAACCTCCTCTTGAATTTGCCCAAGGTAGGGGCAAGGACCACCTCCCTGAGAAGTTGGTTCCATATTTTGGCCACCCTAACTGTAAAATATTGCTTCTGATCTCCAACCTAAACCTATTCTTCAGCAGCTTATGACCATTGTTCCTTGTCACCCCAGGTGGTGCTGGGGAGAAAAGAGCTCTACCTATTTGCTGTTGATCCCCCCTGATGAGCTTGTAGGCAGCCACCAGGTCCCCCCTCAGCCTCCTCTTGCTGAGGCTGAACAAGTTCAGGTCCTTCAGTCTCTCCTCGTAGGGCCTGTCCTGCTGCCCTCTCACCAAGCGGGTGGCCCTCCTCTGAACCCTCGCCAGGCTGGCCACATCCCTTTTGAAGTGCGGCGCCCAGTACTGGATGCAGTACTCCCACTGGAGCCTGACCCAAGTCGCCC